>NC_064641.1:34707866-35075938 GCF_023864345.2 Schistocerca serialis cubense
TTCACTTGCACTGTTATTCTCTTCGAGCTCGTAACAGAACAACATTACACTTTATTTTCAGTAATGTGCAGTATGTAGTGATACACAGACATTGTCGGTTATATCGATACTTTATGTGAAACAAATGGCGTTACGTAGGTGAGTACGTATTTTATATTTAATACCTTATTGCATTACAGCATTGTCGTATACAGGGTGTTACAAAAAGCTACGGTCAAACTTTCAGGAAACATTCCTCACACACAAAGAAAATGTTATGTGGACATGTGTCCGGAAATGCTTACTTTCCATGTTAGAGCTCATTTTATTACTTCTCTTCAAATCACATTAATCATGGAATGGAAACACACAGCAACAGAACCTACCAGCGTGACTTCGAACACTTTGTTACAGGAAATGTTCAAAATGTCCTCCGTTAGCGAGGATACATGCATCCACTCTTCGTCGCATGGAATCCCTGATGCGCTGATGCAGCCCTGGGGAATGGCGTATCGTATCACAGCCGTCCACAATACGAGCACAAGAAGTCTCTACATTTGGTACCGGGCTTGCGTAAACAAGAGCTTTCAAATGCCCCCATAAATGAAAGTCAAGAGGGTTGAGGTCAGGAGAGCGTGGAGGCCACGGAATTGGTCCGCCTCTACCAATCCATCGGTCACCGAATCTGTTGTTGAGAAGCGTACGAACACTTCGACTGAAATGTACAGGAGCTCCATCGTGCATGAACCACATGTTGTGTGGTACTTGTAAAGGTACATGTTCTAGCAGCACAAGGTAGAGTATCCAGTATGAAATCATGGCGGTGAATCGAGGACGTACAGTACATACAGACGAAACTAAAATGAGCTCTAACATGGAAATTAAGCGTTTCCGGACACATGTCCACGTAACATCTTTTCTTTATTTGTGTGAGGAATGTTTCCTGAAAGTTTGGCCGTACCTTTTTGTAACGCCCTGTATTCAATTATTTTCAATAATTGAAACTGTAGTCTGTCCTCTTGAGGAAAGACGAATTTATTGTAACGAAAAGAAAACTGTAGCGAAAACTGAAGAACTGCGGGAACCGTTGCCATTCTTATCTACGACGCCTTTTACCTTTCTTTTCACTATCTGGAGGATTTTTGCTGGGCGAGTTGCACAGCAGGCAGACAGTAGCGGAGTCAGTCGTTACCAGTCAAATTTTGAAATTAGCTCACGTAATGTGCTCTCTACGAGAAATATTTGTGCATATATGGTGCAATTATTGAAGAAATTTTATATTTAGAATTGTTACCGGAGGGAGAAGCATTTGAGTATAGCATTCTTGTTAGCAATATAGCAATAATTGTACTAAATTTTGTCACTGTCTTTTACAAATACGTTCTAGATACTTTTCAGGTATAGTTTATTAACTAACATTTAACCGACAATAAGAAATGTTGTGATAATTTAAAAAGAAAATTACGGAGCAACTATTAAAGATGGCGCCGTCATATTCATCGCCTAACTGGACTTCCTCTAGCTTAACAAATTTACCGTATACGCCCACTATGCCGCCACCACAAAGACTTCACCCCTAAATTTGGAAGAAGGAATGAATAAAAAATTTACCCAAAAATAGGACGCACTGTGAGTTCTGGATTACCAAAAATTTACTTGGACTTACAAGTGAGATGTAGGTGTGTACAGTGAACATTTGTTTTAACATATAATACAACGCATCAGCCATCTAGCATACCGGTACCATATTTCCTCATCACTGTCACAAACCATTTTCTTCGTTCTCCCCTCACAAGGCATATTCCTGCTGCCACCCAAAGCATTCGACATGCAATGTTTCTTGACGCCCTTGAGGATTTCTGTTGATATGGAGGACTATGAAGCAAGAATTCACTTGCACATAAGGCTGGCTGGTGGCTTCTTAATCTTATCAGACGATTTAAGAGCAGGTCTTCTTCCAGGACCCCATCTGAATACACTTTTGGAGTTTGTTCTTTAACTGCTTGTTGTTGGCTAAATTTAGCACCTGTAGTTTTGAAAACATTCCCCTGGATATTACATCAAGCTCAGTCTTTTACACCAAGTTTATATTTCAGCAGTTAAACGTCCCTCAAAAGATTCAAAACTAACATGGTTCTCTTAGCAAACAATGGCCCAAGTCTTCGACTCGAAACTTTAGACAGCCAGTCAACGAACAGTTGTGTTGTCATCAGGCCCCTTCATTGGCAGCGAATCATCATGGCCTTAGAAAATTTTCTTTGAGCATAGTTTCTCTCTTCCGAATGACGCAACTTTCCTCCATCGGCTGTAACAACTAACATTAGTTATTCTATTTTTAATTCCCGGTTCCTCTTAATGGGATAATTTTGCCCATTTCACGTCTACTGACATTGCTAGGCATGTCAAAATAGTCATTTCGTCAGCACTGCCAGTCTGAAGAAATGAGTGAGTGACTTTCGCAACTGGATGACACCTCTGGTAGTTAACCAGTTTCCTCTTGAAACCTCCTGACATTCTGTATAGTAGTGTAATGTGTCAGGGAACAAGGCAATATTTCTCCATATAAACCCATCAAGCCAGCCAGAATTCTGAAGGAATCCAAAGTCTCAAGATAGACTACCAGTTCATACTTCCTTGCGATCTCTGTTGGTTGTGACATAATGCACCGCTGTAAATTTGAAGGTTGCATTCTAACTGAGCCGAATTCCTTGGCTTTATGGTGCTGCTCGCTCTAAAATGGTCGTTCATATCGGCATAAATCAAGCCTTCTAACCAGTATCCAACAAAAGCAGTTTTAAGCTAACGAAAGAATATTGGTAGACCTACATAATATTAACGCCAATAAAATACCAGGAAAAGTTGGATCTGTTGCGTGGCAAAATGCCTGCCGACAGTTTCGGTTACAACTGTAACTGGACATTCACCTCTAAGATTACTTTTCCTCAACAGTAGTTGTCGATACCAAGTATTTTTCCAATTTTGTACAGGTCAGTATTATCTCAGTTGCTTTTCTGAAAACTTTCGTATAATTTTATGAACAGTATGTTACATATCAAGATAAAATTCATGAAAATTACCATATGTAATGTTTTAGTCTTTGCGATAATCGATAAGAATAGTTCTGAATTCACAGTTAAAGATGTTTTTTAGAATCATTTAATTACGAATTATTTGCACACTTGAAATTTCTATTATTAATTACGGAATCCTGTACTGGTTATTATGTTTATTTCTGGATTCATTTACGAAAAATCGAAAGTAGTACTGTAAAAGAAACAAGTAGAAATTCATTTGTTAAGAAAAATTGTAAACCCTTTGGAATATGGTTATTTCCGCAGAGTGTGAGAGTCTTAAGTATACCTCTGATGTGACTGGACATTTTTGTATTTTTTTACGAACAATGTGATTCCGGATTTTTTAATCTGAAAAATCCGGAGACTGTATGGCATACTGAAATGTGAGAAAATAGATTTACATAAAAACAAAATTCCGCAAAACACTCTTCAAATTTATTTAGATCAATCCAACCGTGAGGAACTAAAATGTAACATTTTCAGCTTCAGGAATCAGACCCGTAGACTAGAATAACTGTAGCCAACTCTACGTGACAAGCAAAGTAAACTAGAAAGTTTATTATAATTTTCGCTTCTCTCAAATCTTCATAAGAGACTAATTTGGACAATAAATGGAGTTAGGAAGGAGTGGAATTTTTTTTTTTTTACTGCAAGGATATGAAAAGCGGTAGCGGATGTAAGTTGCAATTTAAGTTTTCGAAGGTGAAATCTTGGTAATACATTTCGCCTTACTTTTGGGATAATATAGTAATAAGACAAAACGAGTAGCTTAGTTTCTGTTTGAAAAAATTTGATTGTAAAAGTGATTGACAAATGTCTTTGTAGTTCATTCTCATCCTTGAATTCAAGCTGCATTCCTTCCAGGAAAATTTATTAAATATTTCAATTTCAGTTAAAATAACTTCTGAAAATTGGTACCTTCAGGACTGGCGATAGTTTTTATAGACACTCATTTTTAAAGGGAAAATACTCAAGATGAGTTTGTGAGTGTTTTGGACGCAGTTTCAAATACGGACACTATGGTTTAATGGAAAATACTGGTAATTTATCAGTAACGAAGGTAGGAAGTGACGTGCATGAAAATGTGATTGTTGCAGAACGAACCATCTTAAAATCGACTAAAACGTTGGTGATGGTAAAGATAGCCAGAACACTCATTTTTGCAAGAAAATGCAGAAGATGGAAACAAAAACATCCATGACGTGGTTAGATATGAGATACCGCTAAGGGAGGTTCTTTTGATCTCAACACCCCTCCGAGTTAATTTCGAGGAACCCTGCAGAGTCAATGCTTATCGGCACAGCATTATTGTTCCCTTTAGTTGGAGACTTAACGATGCATTTAAAATGGATACTTGGTAAGATTGTTTTAGAGTGGGTTAAGAACATCGTTTACCGGCTGCGACTGCGGCGAACTGCCTCAAGATTCCACTGTGCCACGCTGGGGCTCTCATGTCGAGGCTGCTGCGGAAGATTCCTTCGGCTGCTGCAGTTTCTGCTGCTGGTGGGCCAGCGCCGACAAGGCTGCTGTCTCTTACTGGCGCCTGGCGCTCATCTCAGGAAGCAGGCAGACCTCGCTGGAAGCATACGGAAATACTCGTCTTACGCACCATTCTTGCAAAAAATACACTATTGGCCATTAAAACTGCTACACCAAGAAGAAATGCAGATGATAAACGGGTATTCATTGGACAAATATATTATACTAGAACTGACATGTGATTACATTTTCACGCAATTTGCGTGCATAGATCCTGAGAAATCAGTACCCAGAACAACTACCTCTGGCCGTAATAACGGCCTTGATGCGCCTAGGCATTGAGTCAAATAGCTTGGATGGCGTGCACAGGTACAGCTGCCCATGCAGCTTCAACACGAAACCACAGTTAATCAAGAGTACTGACTGGTGTATTGTGACGAGCCAGTTGCTCGGCCGCTATTGACCACACGTTTTCAGTTCGTGAGAGATCTGGAGAATGTGCTGGCTAGGGCAGCAGTCGAACATTTTCTGTATCGAGAAAGGCCCGCACAGGACCTGCAACATGCGGTCGTGCATTATCCTGCTGAAATGTACAGTTTCGCAGGGATCGAATGAAGAGTACAGCCACGAATCGTAACACATCTGAAATGTAACGTCCACTGTTCAAAGTGCCGTCAATGCGAACAAGAGGTGACCGAGACGTGTAACCAATGGCACCCCATATCATCACGCCGGGTGATACGCCAGTATGGCGATGACGAATACACGCTTCCAATGTGCGTTCACCACGATGTCGCCAAACACGGATGCTACCATCATGGTATTGTAAACAGAACCTGGATTCATCCGAAAAAATGACGTTTTGCCATTCGTGCACCCGGGTTCGTCGTTGAGTACACAATCACAGGCCCTCCTGTCTGTGATGCAGCGTCAAGGGTAACCGCAGCCATGGTCCCCGAGCTGATAGTCCATGCTGCTGCAAACGTCCCCATCTGTTGACTCAGGGATCGAGACGTGGCTGCACGATCCGTTACAGCCGTGCGGATAAGATGCCTGTCATCTCGACTGCTAATAATACGAGGCCGTTGGTATCCAGCGCGGCGTTCCGTATTACCCTCCTGAACCCACCAATTCCATATTCTGTTAACAGTCATTGGATCTCGACCAACGCGATCAGCAATGTCGCGATACGGTAAACCGCAATCACGATAGGTTACAATCCGACCTTTATCAAAGTCGGAAACGTGATGGTACGCATTTCTCCTCCTTACAAGAGGCATCACAACGTTTCACCAGGCAACGCCGATCAAGTGCTGTTTGTGTGTAAGAAATCTGTTGGAAACTTTTCTCATGTCAGCACGTTGTAGGTGTCGCCACCGGCGCCAACCTTGTGTGCATGCTCTGAAAAGCTAATCATTTGCAGATCGCAGTACTTTCTTCCTGTCAAATTTCGCGTCTGTAGCACGTCATCTTCTTGGTGTAGCAATTTTAATGGCCAGCAGTGTATATCAACTACAGGGTAATTTTACTAACGGAAATCATACGACAAACATTTTTACACAAACGATGTTTAAAATACGCGTGAGTTTAGGATAGCCGAGACTTTTGCATTTGAGGATAAATGGGGCAACTTCATCCCAAAATCCTACAGCTCGGAAGTGAGTCATTACTTCGAAGTTTCCTAAAAAAAGTTGAAGTTCCATAAGATACCTCTCAGAAACTAAAATATTTTTATTTTCTGATTTTTAAAACGTTATATACCTCGAAATGGGAGTGTGTGATATGTAACGAAAGGTAAAAAACTAATAAAAACGAGCGAGACAAATCTGAAATCATTTTTAATAAAAACCTTGTACACAATACATCCGACTATATTAGTAACGGGACCTTAAACGTTTTGAGAAATGATGAAGTGGAAAGACTTGACTGTCGGCTATTACATTAATGCCCGAAATTCTTAAACTACTAAAACATTTTTTCATAAGTATGATCAGAATATAAAAATTTTTGATTCTTTATAAATCTCCGTCCTGAATATTCTAAAAACTGCTTGGAATGTTAGTTGGTCATTGCACTTATGGAAGCTACAATCAGAGTGGGCCACATATTGTGGTGCAAAATTTGAGAAATTTTTATGTTAGCTCTACTCTAAAACTAAAAAAATACTGAACACTTAAAAATTTAAATTGATTGCTGATGTCTAGTAAATGTAATGCAAAACTGGTATATTTTAGGCAAAATAACTATCACGACTTATAAGTGTGTGGAAAACAACTGTCCAAGTAAAAGCATTTTATAAAAAAAAACAGATGCAAAAAAATAGCTTTGCTGTATGTTCTTGTCTTTCTGACATTATTCACAACTTTTTATTGTCTTATGATTTTACTTCTTTACGACAATTCACGAATTAAAATTATATACACTGTAACAGTCAACACCGCGATGTTGAAAAGAGCATTTTTTTCATTTGCTCCTGACTGAACTGAATTGGCGCATGTACAAGGATGATGCAACCAGAGCAGTACGTGGGAAATGGGAACTACACACTGATATGTTGATGGCCATTTCAAATAATTTGTCGAACCATAAGGTGTCAAAGGAGACAGTTACAGCTTGCAGCTCATGTGAGAGACTATTTGTCTCATACACCAATGATTGTTATACACACAAGAAATGTAGTTTCTCACTGTAAAGTTTTCTAGCACTGCTGCTACGTTCGCAGGCTTGAATCCTGCCTCGGGCATGGATGTATGATGTCCATAGGTTAAGTTAGGTTTAAGTAGTTCTAAGTTCTAGGGGACTGATGACCTCAGATGTTAAGTCCCGTAGTGCTTAGAGCCATTTGAATCATTTGAAAGTTTTCGAACATATACTGACGTCCCTGCATTTCACACACAGTAACAAGCGGCATTTCGTGGAGAACTGTTCCTGCAATGTATATACCACGCCAAGACGCAACCCAGCAGTGACTTTACAATTTCTACCACCGGCTCCATAGCAAACCACTCTTGTCTCTTTTATAAACGGAATTCCCCTAATGTACTTTCATTTAGAAGACAGATTCGTGTTTTTTAGTAGTTTTGTAATGGTGTGTGTTTTGATATGTCATCTCTTATACCATCGACAGCTTCATGCTGGAGAATCTTTGTGACGGTACGTCACATAAATAGACTTTTTTATCGGTTGTAAACCGTAGTTAACGCATTTTATGAATATAATTAGTATATAAGATACAATTAATGTTATTGAAACAACTGATATGTAGCGATAATTTAAGAGTATCATCTTTATTTAATGTTTTTGAAAATAAAAGGATCGAAAGAGACGCGATTATACGGCCGAGGAGGAAGGACGTACTTTATGGTGCACACACTGTTTTGTTTCGCTATACGGAAGGCAGCCATTGAGTGGCTTCAAAAATGGTTCAAATGGCTCTGAGCACTATGGGACTTAACATCCGAGGTCATCAGTCCCCTAAAACTTAGAGCTACTTAAACCTAATTAACCTAAGGGCATCACACACATCCAAGCCCGAGGCAGGATTCGAACCTGCGACCGTAGCGGTCACGCGGTTCCAGACTGAAGCGCCTAGAACCGCTCGGCCACCCGGCCGGCTGAGTGGCTTCACATATGTAAGTTCTTCGGTAGTTTACTAAAATAAACTAATTGTTTTCACAAAATAAATTTCTTTGTAATAGTTGTCACCTCAAATGGTCGGAGCGGCTAATTGATTTTAATAAGCATTTTTTCAGTAACTTGCGCTGCGAGAAGCTCATCTTGCGATGCAGCCTCTGGTCGGTCATTACGCGCCGAAGTATTAATTTGTTTTTCAGTGTTAACAGTAAATGTAAACGCGAGAGATTTCGCTGTAAGAACCTTTCTAAATTGCAACACATAATTTACGTTAAAGTTCATTTTTTAAATTATACAAATTCCATGAGTTCAGTAAGTTTTATCTTGGCCGCTCCACGGCAACAATCTAAATTCTTTCGAGCCTTGCTTTGCAATCAATAAACAGAAACTAACAAAATTACATTCAATTCAGTTAACGGCAACTATATTTTAGTCATAACGTTCAAAATCTAAAGTTGGTACATGAATAACAGCAGCCCTTCAAGAACCCGTTTCATGTTTACTTACGCACGTAAGTAAAAGTGATAAGAAACGATAATATCCCTGAGAGAAAGAATCAGTATCTAACAAAAGAAAAATTCATGCTGATAAATTAAAAATAAAAATATATATGTAATTATTTGTATATAACATAAATGGCACCGACGTCACATCTTGTTGCAAGATGTTTACAGAGAACTTTTTGAAACTTTCTGGCAGATTAAAACTGTGTGCCAGACCGAGACTCGAACTCGGGACCTTTGCCTTTCGCGGGCAAGTGCTCTACCATCTGAGCTACCGAACCAAGACTCACGCCCGGTACTCACAACTTTACTTCTGCCAGTATCTCGTCTCCTACCTTCCAAACTTTACAGAAGCTCTCCTGATAGAGCACTTGCCCGCGAAAGGCAAAGGTCCCGAGTTCGAGTCTCGGTCGGGCACACAGTTTTAATCTGCCAGGAAGTTTCATATCAGCGCACACTCCGCTGCAGACTGAAAATTTCATTATGGAGAGAACTTTTTGTCGTAACTCCCGCATAGTGCTTTCCAAGCTCAAAGTGATTTTAAAAATGAGGTGCTGCGCCATCACTCACTCACATTTATAAAATGTATGACCCCGTATGCTATGTCATCAATTATTATGCTGACAGCATAGCATGCGTGTGCACTGTCATGAATGAGATGATCACTGACAATAGCAAAATTGTAAGATTTTCCAAGGGAATCAGCAACACATATGAATGTTGACACTTATGATGTGTGCCAGTGGTAACTTTGAACCTCGTTCTGCAAACAGACTAGTTCTCAGCAAAGTCGAAAAGAACAAAGTGGCAGTGCTATGGGATATGGCTGGTTTTACTTCTGCTATGGCCTGTGTCTGAATCCTTCCAATGCCTGACCTCTGTAACAAACTTCCATAGTTCCACTGTCTTATTCACCAACTTTCCTCCGCCTCACAATGCATAGGTTGCGTCATTATCAGTATCCTACAGGATACTGATGGAGAGCAAAAAGCTCGGCCGTAAAGCTGGAACATTGGTCGAGGAGCCGGTATTTAAAGGTGGCGGCCCCGACGACAAAGGCACAGCCGACACCATCATCTTACAGTGGATGCCCACGGTAGGAATTATAACGTGCCCAAATACCTTTTCATTATTTTAAGAGCTTTTGAAATTAAATAATGTGCGGACGCGTGTATGTATTTCAGTGTCTGCTGCTTAGAGTAGCAATCTGGTATACCTTCTCGGTATAGGTGGCCGCCAAGATAGTGTTTAGGGTTTGAAACCACGTGCCACATTGGGTGTACGTGTCACTATCTGCAGGTTCAGTATCTATTGCATCTACATTATTGTTGATTGTGCAAAACTTGTGCTTCTTACCTTGTCCCCATTTTTTAAGAGTGGATACATTAGGGGTTACAATAGGAATGTTATCATTCAACGCATCAACAATTTCACAGCCAGGAATATGAACATCTGCACTGTCTTCTTCAGTTTCACACTCTGATGACTGATCGTTCAGGTGGTTTATCACTAAATTTCTCGTAACAAGTATGGCAGTTCCTACACATGGTGGTGATAACACAGTTACTTGAGGACCAAGGTATTTTTGCAATACCTCTGACAGATTTCCGATAATTGTGAAGTGGTTTTCACTTCTTAAACGCCACCTTCTTGTGTATTTTTTCCTAATCCATACCCCTCACACTTTTACTGTATTTCCTCACTGACTGTCCCTAGCAAAAACATCAAACGAGCACAAAACTATGCAGAGTGAGTCTTGTGCAAGCTCTCACTCGCTTATTATAAACAGAACAGAGCTGGAAGCAGTATTGCTAACATTCATATTTTACACTGAAAATTCAGTGGTACGAAATACGCTGAAGGTTCAAACATTTTTAACTCATTACACACAAAAATACTGCCCATTTTGATTGCAATAACTACTAACATATTATCCAAACAATATATTGTGCCATTTTCATAAGTTTTGTGATGGCGGCTTTCGAGTAAATAATACCTAAAGCCTCGTAAAAATGCGGTTTTTTTTTAAATTTTAGTAATAAATGTTTGTATAACACAGGTAGCTAGAGCAGACAAGACATTGTTTATAGTCATGTCAGTTTATCTGGTAATTAGGAAGTTAACGTTCTGTAACTTTCCTGAACAGAAAAAATTAAAGTAGACAAAATTAAATACTTTGTGCGCGCGTGCGCTAATGTGGCGAGACGCGCTTCTTGATTTGAGATGCAAAAAATTGCCGAGAACTTTACGATTGATGATTCGGATTAACGTCGCAGTGTGTATATGAAAATTCAAGTGATCATTATGAACAGAAAGATCATACGGTTTGAGTATTAATAAATGGAGAAGATTAAGGAGGTGGAACAGGATGATAGGAAATTTGTTAAGACATCAGGGAATAACTTATGGTACTAAAGGGACCTGCAGACAGCAAAAGCTGTAGAGGGAGAGAGTTTGGAATACATTCAGTAAATAATTCAGGACATAGGCTGCAAGTACTACTGTGAGACGAAGAGGTTGCCGCAGAAGATGACTTCGTGGCAGGTCGCATCAGACGAGTCAGAAGACTGATGACTCAGAATGGACTGTGTCACAAATGCTTTCGCGAGTAGTAGTATTTATTACTACCGCATGAATGAAATTGCTTTTACATGTAACCGCACTGCGAAAGCCCAGGCTCCATATAAGTGTGAAATATGTCTTACAGGGGGAGGCCGCCAATTGTGAAATTCAGATTCGATTCATACGGCGCATAATAAAAGCTCATGGCCAGAGGTGTAATGTGGCAAAGCACCAAGATGCACTTCTCAGCCGTTGTCGAGAAAATCGACAGTTAAAAGAAACCGTTGCGGTGAAATACTTTCGACGATTAGTAATTTTCTACAGCGTCGTGGCGCAGCGGTAAGCGCTCGGGTTCGTAATCCGAAGGTCGCCGGATCGAATCTCGCGCCATGCAATTTTTTTTATTATTAGTTTTTTGTAATTCAAGTATATATATATATAAATGAATTGCTTATGCATGTTGGTGAAGGCGGATCGCTCTCCAATTGTACCGCCTCCGTTTTTCCGTTTTTTTTAACAGGGTGTACCAAAGCTCTCCCGTCCGCACTGATTTTCGACGATGTTATATAAGTTGCGCTAGGGACCGCATCTACCTTCTTTCGAAGTTAGCAGGCAAGTACGCTGTTATGCGGCGGCTCGTTTCGGCCCATTCAACATCTGTCATTCAAGTGTAACGAGCGAGTAACGGAGTTTGTATTTCATACCTGCCACAGCAAATTTGTGTTCGTGGGGTCTCTATTCTAATTCGAACGTTTGACTTACGCTATACGTATTCGTTTCAGAATATCGTTTCTACGTCATCCGTTAACTATGCGTGGTTAACATTATGGAGACAATTGTGAAATACAACTTTGTTTGCGGAAAACATAATGATGTTCGAAGTAGCCAGTTTTTGCACGACAAACGACTTTCAACAACTTATTATATGCATAATTGTTGCAACTAATTGCCGGGAATTATATATGAATTATAAAAAACAAATACTAAAGAAAAAGGTTGCATAGCGCGAGATTCGATCCGGCGACCTTCGGATTACGAACCAGAGCGCTTACCGCTGCGCCACGGCGCTGCAGAGAATTATAAATCGTAGAGAGTATTTCACCTCAACGGTTTCTTTTAACTGTCGATTTTCTCGACGACGGCTGAGAAGTGCATCTTGGTGCTTTGCCACGTTACACCTCTGGCCATGAGCTTTTATTATGCGCAGTATGAATCTAATCTGAATTTCGCAAGTGGCGGCCTCCCCTTGTTAATGAACAGCAGAGTGTGTGACGCCGTAACTGTCGCGGTAAAGGTAATTACAACTGGATAAGGTGTAAGAACGGTTTTACTGATAATTTGCGATTGTCATAATCATATGTAAACGTGACTAACAGTTATATCATGGTCGAAAATAATCACGAACAGTGTACAAAGTACTGAAACGAGAACTAGGTGTGTATAAGGAGTAATAAACGGGAACATACTAAGCCTGCGGATTGTCACCAACAATCACGTCTATTCAGGCAGTGGGTTGTTAAACGCCACTGCGGATTTCTTTGTTGCCTGACTGAGAAAAAGACTTCACCAGTATACTTCACCGTGGAAATACAATAAGTAGAGTTGCTGTAAGTCCGCAGCTCGTGGTCGTGCGGTAGCGTTCTCGCTTCCCACGCCCGGGTTCCTGGGTTCGATTCCCGGCGGGGTCAGGGTTTTCTCTGCCTCGCGATGACTGGGTGTTGTGTGCTGCCCTTAGGTCAGTTAGGTTTAAGTAGTTCTAAGTTCTAGGGGACTGATGACCATAGATGTTAAGTCCCATAGTGCTCAGAGCCATTTTTTGAGAGTTGCTGTAATAACTTCGTCTGCAACATCACGAGACGCCGCCGTCAGCTCAACACGCCGTCACGCCTCTCCAACAACAAATAGATAAGCTGCATCGCCGTGTGCGCTCCCCAGTTCAAGAGTAACAATTCAGCAGTTCAGATTGTAGATTGATTGTTTCATTATAAAGCTCTTTTATTTATTTTCCTTAACTTTTGCTTCGTAAATAAAACTGCTTGATGTGAACTATTAACTCTCAATATAACTTTGCTGACCCACCATTGTTTTAAGTATTATTCTTTTACTTCAACTATTTCTCTCTTAAATTAATGTTGCTGCTGTTGCAGGTGTGTCTGCCTTTTGGAGGGAACGGTTACAAACGCGGATGTAGTGTTGTCTTCGAAGAGAGTTGGCATACCTTAATGTGTGGTACGGTCGCGCTCGTAAATCGCGGCTTTGACCATTAGTTACTGGGCACCGGCCAATAAAATTAAAGCTTCTTATTCGCTATCGGTCTAAGCTTCATGGCGAGGGCAAATTGAATTTGACAGCTGTTAAGCCATGCAGGTTATGTTTACATCGTACTTAGTCATGTTAACACACATTCACGAGTAGTAACTTTGTTATTAATGATTACAGGAAAAAGTGAACAGATGTATAGTGTTATATTAAAGTGTATACGGATTAGTAATAGAATTGTGTGTGACATATATAATTTAGTGACTAGGTTGAATCACATTCTCCACATCCAGACAATTTGGAAGTTGTTCTGGAGCGAAATAATCAGACATCAACTCACTTAGGTTATTTCTAACACCTCGTACAAATACACGGTCTGTAATCCCACGAATTACACCCCTGAGAACCGTTTTCTCCACAAGGTGAAAAACTAAAGAAGTTATAAAGTGTCAAGTACTTGGGAAGTGTGGAGGAAGATCAGCAAACACGGCAGAAGCATTCATGTGAAGTGTTAGGAGCCTGGCCTTGAACAAAGGCGTTCCATAGAAAGCAAAGAAGTGATATGTAGAAGTTATTAAGTCGCAGTATTGACCTATGAATAGGATTGGTTAGTCGGTTGGATGATTATAGGGACCAAACTAGCAGGTCCCCAGTCCCTCTTTCGTCCAACAGATAGGTCTACGTGACTGCACACCAGAGATGGCCTATCGCGCAAAATCTGGGGAAGAAAACCTCCAATGTCTACTAAAGGCCAACAGAGGGACAAAAAAGAAGAAAGGGAGACAGAGGAAGAAAAGCAAGCAAGGTGCCCTATCTAGGGAGCAGCCAGAGGCCCCCGAAAGCAGAATGCAATGAATGGACATACATCCTACAGTGGAGTGGGTCCTCGTGACAGAAGATGACCATGGGTCAGCCAAGTATGGCCGATGCGGGGCCTGCAAAGGAAGGTAAAGTCTTTGTGAGAGGTCTGCTTGTAGGACCTCCAGAGATTTGTAGTCTGCTTTAACATCTGTAGTTTATTTGGTGAAGTTAGAGTTAGCTATTCTGTATGTCATATTTCTAAAACTTGACAGCATAATAACGATCAGAGGTCTGTTACCAGAATACCGATCTCAAGAGGCTGTTTTCTGGTAGCCAGTTTGGCCAATCGGTGAGTTCATTCTCCATGATCCCAACATGGCCCAGGGTCCAGACAAAGATCTGAGCGTCCACATTGTTCTAGGGCATACAGGAAATCCTGGATAGCAACGACCAAGGGATGGCAAAGGGTAGCACCGTTGGAGTGTTTGCAAGCTGCTCAAGGAGTCGCTGCAGATGAGAAAGGACCCACCAGCGCAGGAACGGATATACTCAAGAGCCCGAGATTTGGATACCACCTCCGCAGTGAAAACACTACAGCCATCCAGCAAGGTGACCAGTTCATTACACCCGCATGTTTATAAGAGAAGCCTGCACGATCAGTAACCATCGAGCCATCAGTGTAGACAACTTCTGAACCCTGGGATGCGCCAAGGACGGAGAAAAATTGGCAGTGAAGGGCCTCGGCAGGGACAAAGTCTTTTAGACCTTGTGACAGGTCAAGACAAGGCTGTGGCCGAGGGGTGCACCATGGGGGTCCTTATTTTAAGCTAGATGAAATATTGCTACAAGCCACGACCCTGAAATGTGTGTGCATTCAGTTATATTATATGGATATTTTGTTTCTTCGAATAAGTGAAGGACTGTCAGATCTAGTCTAGATGATTGTTCAAATGTATCTCATGATAAGACGCGAAGTTTTGGATGCGAATGGTTCATCCAGTTTCTGGGATCAGCTATTTTAGGCACATTACGTGGGGTTCTAAGCTTTCGATATTACGTACGCACTTTGAGTAACTCACATCCAAATCAGCATAAGAAACTTAACTCCTACAATAATTCTTAAAAACACTTGTCATTCAACGAGCTCATTCCTATTATGTAATACATATACCTTTCTAAGTCCATCTAACTTTCCATCACCAACCTTTTAAGAATAAATGACATGGTTGGAACTGACAATTCGCAGTGTGCCACAGACTGGGTAAATCAGGTGTTCAAGCAATTTAATATTGAAGGAGACACCAACACCTGTGGAATAAACAGCCATTATCTGTGCTGCTCCGGCGCGGAAGGCAGTGAGAGTACAGACCCGGTTTTTATTAGTTTATTTATCCCTTACGCGGTACTTAGGCTGAATAGATTTTGAAGGCAGAAGGAAGGATGATTACCACAAGCATCTCGTCGACCTGTAGGGCATAAAAGTAGCAATACTTCAGTTAATCAGTTTAGCCAAGTGGGAAGTTTAAATCCTTGTGTGACATGCTTAAGCAACCATTCAGTTTAAGTGATTTCACGAAGCTGCTCAAGACATCTGGGAGGAACTCTTAACACAGTTCCTATATAGGAGTCTTCTATTTTTAAATTATCAGTATGTAATGTCAGAACAAAAACATTAACATTGCAGGTAGATTTAGTAATTGATTATCACGAGAACAATCAAGAAATATCAGAAATCGCTGAAGACTATTCCTTTGCACAACAAAAAATGCTCTACTTAATGATTTCATTTCCGCTACGAAGGAGAAGTAAAGTACATTGTTCTGTAGTTAACTGGTCTCAAGGAAGAGATATATTTGGGACTCTTCTTGGAATAATTCTCAGTGTTTTCCATAAACCACAAAAAATCTAGATCGCCTTTTTGCACCCACGCCGTCCTGATATACGGTCAGGAGTAGTATAGAAATAGTAGCTATATTGCCATCTCCCTCGTCTCTATACCCGAGTCACAGTGGACGCTAACTTCAGGAGGTTTGCAGCTGATCCTAAAAGCAAGATATTCGGTTTCACGAATGTTTCACCGGATAAACTTCTTTAAAGCCTTGTGTTCCATCACAAAATGCATTACAGGAAAAATTTCTCCGTTTTATTGAGTTCCCTTTAAATATCTGAAATAGCCTTTAAGGCGTTCAATGCTCGAACACGAACTCTGAAAGAGCCGTTGTTCACTCAATTTTTTTCTCCTCGTAGAGCGGTGATAAGATACTGGACCGAAAGAAGCGTGAATATAAGGCAAGCAAATTAAAATCAGACACTTTAAATTCTATCTTCGAAGAGAATTTCGGCTTATCTAAAGAACATACACAAACTTGCTGTAGCACGGACTTTCGGACAAATTATGCGTATTGACATATGGATGTAAAAACAGGCAGCATTAAAAGTGATTTCTGTCTGAACAAAACTTGTTACACCAAACAATCAGGGTTTTATGCCGGTTACATGCTCTTCCAAGCTCATATGAAAGCGTCGGGGGTATAGCTCAGTGGTAGAGCATTCGACTGCAGATCGAGAGGTCCCCGGTTCAAACCCGGGTGCCCCCTTACATTTTGAACAATTTTATTCTATCGTTCATTAATCACACGCAGCCAAATGTTTCACCTTTACTATTAAAGAACAAAAGCTAGTGAGCTTTCGTGGACAATCTAAAGTAACAGATTGCACGTGCACATAATTATAGTAGAAAGTAAGGATGCTCTTATTACTGCACGGTCAATATTTGGGCCTACAGCAGGTTTGTGACATTAAAGTAACGTGTAATTTCTTTATAAAATAGTTGCACCGACGAAAGAAATGACATAGGTATGTTGTTTGCTATTCTGGACGTAAAGTGTAAGATACGAAAAGAACAAAAGATACCTGTGACTTTAGTCAAACTGCCGAAGAGTTGAAGTTAATAGTTTACCAGAATTTATATATGCAGCCGATTTCCTCAGTTGCATAAAGATTTCTCGGTTTACTTGTCGCGTCTCATTCGAGTAAAATTCTAAGCTTTCGACGAAATCCGTCATCTTCGTCAGGGACTAAAACTGACTGTCGTGAGCTAACAAGGTTCCCTCTTAGACCCCATTGGCTCGATTACGTCAGTTTTAGTCTCTGACGAAGGTGGTGGATATCATCGAAAGCCTTGAATTTTGTCCGACTTTGACGCGGCAAGTGAACCGAGAAATTTTTATGCGAAGACGGCGTCGCGAGAAACTTCGTAGCCAATATGCTCAGTTACTTCTTGCCTAACACTCACGTAAATCTATTGTCTTAGCAGTTGAATGTTTTTGACAAATTCACTTGCGGAAAGGTGCATGGCATTCTTATCTACATGAACATTTTTATGAAATTACGTAAATTCCCAAGTGACTCATCGATTCTGAGTTCTATTTCCACTTCCCCTTTCCCCAACATTTGCTGAAAGTCAGAGCTGTGAAACCGAACTGATAAGCAGGCACATTCACAGACAAATCATTGCTTTTCTTTTCGTGTTTTCGGTAGGATTCTCGTCACATATAATCCACTCTTCCCCTTACGTCACGTGGCGAGAGAAAGAGGAAATACATTTTAATTCCGATACTAAATGTTTAGCACGACGTATCTAAACATTATTCACGTTCAGATATGTATATAACCGATTCTGTTCAAAGCAGATTAAAGGCCTAACGATCCCAAATACTACTTGCAGTAGAACACCCAAACACTGAGCGAAATGTTGTGAAACTAAGCGAGTATTAAGGCACGGGTATGGTGCGAAGGGGAAGGAATTTACAGTCTACAATTGCTGGCGACACGCTCTTCCCACCAACTAAATGTTTTTGAACTTGAGTCAAGTCAACAGAAATGAAACACGGCAAATGGAGAGCACTTCTTATACCAGTGGTGAATGGGTCGCTTGAAACATTGTTCTGTTCATTTCAAGCGAGCCAGTCTTCGGTAATATTAAGTGTTCTCTTTTTACTTTGTGGTTGCAAGATTCCTAAGTGATTTTATGTCGCAACTTCAGGTACATGGTAACACGTAGACTTCTAGAAGCATGCTTCAGGGTTACACATCAAACAGCTTAAACAGGTAATTCTAAAAAATTGACAGGCTTAACTACACACTTGGGGCCACTGAGTGCCGTGTAGGATTACATGCTAGCAAGTTAGAAGTTCCTATAAGTTATTCCGGCAATAGTGGAACATAAGGAAATGCGTGAAACCTGAAGACAGTTCAAGCACGTCGTCTTAATCTACTGACAGATTTTTTTATAAAAATCTCAAGGGGGGCAAACCTAATAGCACAATATCATTCCTGTTTTGCTGAAAAGCTACGGAAGAAGAGGGTAGGATCTACCATGAAATCTGAATCTTCCCTGAAAGCCACGATAGACAATTACTGTAATGTATATAGGAGATAATGGGAAGTTACACCCCCTGCTTCTAAAAAATAAACCGAACTATGTTGTGTAGCTGTACCACTTTTCGGCGGGATTTAATTAACGTTTAGATTCTTGGACATCGGATAGGGTAAAATCCATTGCCTACCTATAAAAAAGGTAGGGCCTAGTATTATATATCTTCCTTGCCATTTCATTGGCTACAATGATTGGAACATTTTTATGTAATGGAATATGATTCGTTACCGGTAGTTTCCTTAATGTTTTAGTGATATTTGACTTCTTAATGTCGCCACTTAATTGCGTAAGTAACATTATGCTCACAGCAACAAGCGCAAGCCACCTATTATGTAAGACTCCCGAGTGATTTCGAATCTTAAGGAAGTTAGATGAGGTGAGAAAATTTTCCAATTGCACAACAGAATTACGACCGTAATAGACACTATCAAGAATTTTGCGAAGCAATCCACAAACTTTTTCCATTTCTGGTGAGACAATACTACTTTCGCTTACGTCAGCGTTAGTCCAGTTTCATAATATCGCAAGTTTTTTCAGGAATCACAGCAGCAACTTTGATGACAAACGTTTTTGTATTATGTTCATAAAGCGCGAAAATTTCACAGAACTGTGTTGCTTGTATTAGCTCGTTTAATTGCAACGATCCTGTAACCGACTTTTCACACACCACTTGCAAACTATACAATTTTGGACGCCATACCTGAGTAGAATCTACAAGACATCTAAAAACATTCTATCTGTTGCTTGGTAGAGTTACTGAATATGCTTTTGTAAACATACAGATAAATTCAGCCTCGCGTCACTGAACAAAATTTATCAAAGAAATGTAGAACAGCATAACATAGAAAAGACTAAAATGAAAAAAACGGGACTGAAGAGTTAAAACAACAGTACGACACTCTCTCAACCGGTACATGTTACAGGTTGACAGGTGTGTACTGACGAACATCGTTACTCCCTCCATTCATATAATACTGGCTCTTTGTGCTACACCACTTAAACCCCGACTAAGATCGCTTGTCTGAACGAAAGTTCACGTAATGACCAGAACTGTGACAGCTTATTTAACGAATATATAACCCTTCTTCGCATTTAATTCAGTACCGTGATCAGTAATAAGTCACAGTTCTTTTTCGTAGCAAATTCATCATTATATAAACAATATCCTCAGAATTAAACGTATTGCGAGTATAAATAAACCCGTAGTTTTTAATTTGTTCTATGAACTACACTGATTTAATTATAGCTTAACAACACTTACCGACCACTCAGCAGCAAGGGGGTTGGAGTTGCGAGTGTCCTGTTTGGCCAGGGGTTCGTTACGTAAACAACTGGCAAATCCCCTGCAGACGCTGCTCCACGTCGGGCCTTAGAGGAAATATCGATACTGCTCACAGATGCTTAAGAACTTACAGTGCACCAGCATCGTTAGAGAGTAGAGAAATTCTTATCACCGTATCACCGTCCTTCGCGAGCAAACGTAAATCGCTCGGAATTGCAGGGCTATGGAAATTTAAAATACAAACACAACCGTTCGTTAATGGTGACATCATATACTACACGAGAATAACAAGAAATGTAACACGTTATGCAGTGCGTGCCTTTTTTTGCCGCTCCCTTTCGCGAACCTTTGTAAAATTTTCAGGAATATCATCTATCTGTTAGACCTATTTATCCTGATTTGGGGCAGTTATTACATTTTTATGAAAGTAATTTTTCTTCTCGAACAAAACGGGCACTGTGCTGTCTTGAGTTGGCTCTAGAATACACAATGTTCAAAACACCAATAAGATTCATATTTATTAAATTACACTTCTCAAAAAAGCATGAAGAGTTTTGTGACGACTGTATTGCACCTACGATGTTTCTTCCTTTGTGTCTACCTTGTCGTAAAGCATGTAAGGCAGAAAGTGAATCTGAAACGAGGTAATGAATTTCAAAAACGGTAAAGATGCTAGAAGAAAAGTTCTGGCATTACGCCTGAAAATCGAAGCAATAAAATAAAATAAAAATAAATCAAATTAAATTAAACAAGAATCAAGGCATGTTGTTAGGATTTATTTAGAGAAGTGTTCTACGATGTAAAATTGTGCAGAGTATTTGAGATCCTCAGGGAACTGGTATAACGCTATAAGGAAAGGGAGGAACTCTACAGTACATTCAAGTACATAAGAATGGAAGACGAAGAGAGTGTGCTCAAATTTAAATTGCCTAAAGGTACAGATACAATTTATCTCGACTACTGTTCAACCTGTATACCGAAAGACAGCAACGAAAATAAAATAAAACACGACTAGTGGGATTTATATTCTGAATAGAAGAACATTTATGACAGGATTCGCTGATGATATTACTGCCTTGTTCAGAGTGAAGAAGAGTTAAAAGACTTCTGAGCACAGAATATGGACTGAGAGTTAAAAAATATAGACGAGAGTATTGATTAGCAGCAAAAATAAGACTAACGATAAACTAAACATTAAGAAATTCGTCACTATATAGCAGATGAAGGAGTTCTGTTACCTTGGATGCAAGATATGAATGGCAGACGGAAGCAAGGAGGATATAAGGTGACTAGTATTGGAAAAGAGGGCATATCTCGTGAAATAACGTGTACTAGTATCAAACATAAGCCTTTAATTGAGAGAGAAATGTTCGATGTGTGGTTACAAAGAAACCAGACTCCTACTCTTTATTTACTTAGACAACTGTAATGTCGTCACCTGCAATATAGTCCCCTCTCCTGATCCCTGCACCGCTCCATGCGAACTGTTGAAAGCAGTGCTGCGAGTCTTTTTCTGTTATGCTATTGAGGAGGCTCGTCGCTTTTTCCTTCGCTGCGTCCACGGATTCGAACCTGGTTCCTTTGAGTACAGACTTCGTTTTTGGGAAGAGAAAGAAGTCGCATGGTGCCAGGTCAGGCGAGCACAGTGGATGTTCCATCACTGGAAAGTTATTTTTCGCCGAAGACCTCTTCACAGACATTGCGTTACGGGGCGGCGCGTTCTGATGAAGAATGCATGAGCGATTTCTCTACAGATCTGGTCTCCTTCGTCGCATACGTTCACGGAGGGACTTCAGAAAGTTGCATAATAATCTTGGTTGACAGTCTGACCTTCAGGCACCCAATCAAAGTAGATATCTCCTAGGATATCGAAGGAAACAATCATCCTTGCTTTGAATTTTGATTTACTCATGCTCGTTTTCTTCTTCGTAGGGAACTGAGGACCCTTCCAGTGCACGCATTGTCGCTTAGTCTCTGGATCGTATTGGAATATACATGTTTCATCACACGTAATTGTTTTGCTCAGGTAATAAGGGTCATTTTCAATGTTTTCAACAGTGTCAACACACCAGTCCACTCGATGTTGCTTTTGTTCGTTTGTGAGGATTCTTGGCACCACTTCACCACAAACTTTTGTCATGCCCGGATCACCGTGTAAAATCTACCTAATGCTTTCTTTATTGGTGCAGGCAAGTTCTGAAATTGCTCGAAAGCTCAGGCCACAGTCTTCTCAAACATTAGACTGACCTTCTCCACATCCTCTTCAGTTTTCGAAGTGAATCGTCTTCGACGTCTTCCCTATCGTCCTGGAACCTCTAAACCCACTCAAAAACTTGCGTACGAGATAGACACATCACCATAAATTTGTTTCAACAAATCGTAAGTTTCGGAGGTGTATTTTCCAAGTTTTGTGAGGAATGTGATGTTGATGCGTTGTTCCATTGTAGGGCGTAGCACAAATCCCACGGAGCTCAGACACACGCCCCGTTTCTAAGAAAGCTCACAGCCAGCCTGACTAGCAGAGCAGTGTGGAATTTTGTATGTGTATCAATGAGAGTGTCATGGTCATTCCCCCCCTTTTCCCTTTGTCACTGACGAAGCCGGAAATGCACGCAGCAACCAATCCGATTTCTTTATTGCCACACCTCATACGTCTAGAGAACAGCGTGGTTCAAACATGAACTGTGGGAAAGTCGGGAAAAAAGAGGATCAAAGAGTTTGAGATATGGCGTTACAGAAAGGTGCTGAGAAGTAGTGAGAACTGTCTGCGAAGTGATTATGCAGACGGAGTTAATCAGAAGAAGGAATCCGGATGATACGTTAGTTGACAACAGTGAATAACGGCCTACGGATTAGGGGAAGTCGTTTAAGACAGAAACTGTAAAGGAAAAAAATAGAGTTTACAATAAATGTAACAATACATTCAGCAACTGAGAAATTACTCTGAGCTGAAGAAATTCTCACTAGTCAGGAGGCTGATGCCAGATAAAAGAAAAGAGAGTGAGAAATAGAAAGTATTACACACCACTACTAATACCGAGGAAATCTGCTACGAATACCCGCAAATTCTAATTTGGTTGCTAACTTGTGAAATACTGGAGATTTAGGATGGAAAAATCGACACAGTTACGAGGAAATAGTACACAACCCCCCGGTTACCATAGCTAGACAACCGAACCGTTGATTTTCATACACAGAAGAAGTAAAATGAAGTGCGTTACATGCGAAAATAATCAGTCGACGAGAAATGAGTTGAGTATTGAGAAATCTTTGTCACTGCCCATCTATGGCATTTTTTACGACTCGAGGCCGTAATGTTCCTTGAAATTCCGGTCAAACCAAGAACTTTTTAAGCTGTTGATATATTTTCTTCAGTACTGCTTATTTACTACCGAGCGAGGTGGCGCAGTGGTTAGCACACTGGACTCGCATTCGGAAGGACGACGGTTCAATCCCGCGTCCGACCATCCTGATTTAGGTTTTCCGTGATTTCCCTAAATCGCTCCAGGCAAATGCCGGGATGGTTCCTTTGAAAGGGCACGGCCGACTTCCTTCCCCATCCTTCCCTAACCCTATGAGACCGATAACCTCGCTGTTTGGTCTCTTCCCCCAAACAACCAACCAACCAACCTACCCTACCTGCTGCGTATGTTTCTTCGCCTTCCTTACATACCTACCTGATTTCTTCCGTCCGCTTGTTCTCTGTTACGCGTGCACTAATACGTTTCTTGTTGGTTAAAACGTTATCGCCCTACGTCACGATGTGCCCCCCACATGTCAATCTTCTCATCAGTACCACGTTTGAAATTGATTCTACGCTCCCATACACACCGTATCACGATCCTTATGTCTAGACTTTAGCTTTTTTTCCATAGTCCAACTGATATAGACACTCTTCCTCAGGGGGATCGACTCTTGCATGTAATGTTGACTTTCTGATTTTCACAATTTGGCATTTCTCATTATATACTTCTTTCCATTTTTTTGTCTTTGCAAGACTTCATAGTATTTACAGTGTCCACGACCAGTATTTCACTCCCTTGTTAGCCTGTAGCTTACCTGTTCTTCTCCAGATGCCGTAAGCCGTGTATAGTCTCCATGCCTTGACATCTGACGTTTCAGCCAGTAGCTTAGTCTTGAGGTCAGCATTCACTGTAAATTCACTAACATTCTTCTCTACTATCTGAACATCTTTTTCAGTCTGTATCGTCTTCAATGCTGTAACGTCGGCAAAGGCTCTGAATCTGCTGTTGGGTTACATCTGCGGTAGTGAACTTCACAGGACACAAACAGGCCACTCCTAATATGGGGAAGTGTCGGCCTTCGTAACTGCTATACTGGTGTTCTACTCCTACACAGCATCGTAGCACGACTTCTCCACCGTAGCTGCCCTGTTTGGGTAAAGTTGAAGTTCGCAATTAAAAAAAGAAAAAAAATACTTCTCTTCGTTGTACGTCTTTGAGTTTCTCAATTTCTTCACCTGTCGAAGGTGTCATCCCAGATAACGCCTATGCTGGGTACTACTGACGCGTAGCCACACACAGAGTCTTTAAAAACAAACTACGGTGCGTTACTTCTCCACTTTCAAAACCAGGCTTTGACTGGCTATGGTGACGTTAGTATACAACTTGCTATAGTATGCATCCTCAAGTCCCACGAAAGCACAGCAGTTTTTTCAAAGTTGTAGTTTTACGTTACAAAACATTCGATTTCTGACACTTTATGACTGTCTTCAAGGTATATCAAAAGTAAGTAGTCGATTACTTCCTTTAGAAAGTGTGAACCATTCCATGATGTTGTAAATATAAAACCTAACAGAGTTACTCGTATACTGTGTGATCTGTAGATCTACCTGTGCTACATTATTTACTATGCGGTCATCTGAGAGCTTCTTGTCTGGTGTACGCTGAACTTTTCAATGTTTAATCTTTTGAACTGAAACTGATGTAAACTGAATTGCTATTCCTTATAACTCGTATAACTCGTGCCTCTGTGTAGTAATCATGTGCAACGGTAAGTCGTGTAGTTACGGAAACGCTACCTGGTAAATGAGTCGCCAAAACTGAAATTGTATAACTGTATGTTTGTTAACTTCAACCAATTAAATTACAAATCTAAAACTGAAAACTATATAAGCAGCCCTATTGTCACAGTGCTACCTTGCATGATGTCACAGTATTTGACTTGTAGTGCCAACACACAAAGCTAACATAATAAAGAAATGCTACATAGATTTACTCAAAGAATTTTGAAAGAAAAGATAATCAAATTCTCTAAAAATTCCATGTGACTTCACGTACACAATCTGACTAAACAAACTTCCAAACACTAAATGATACACATGCAACTATAACACTGCACTGTGAGAATAAGACTGAATATGAGATAACATCTGAAATGAACTTTACCTAAATAGAACTGGTAATGAATTTTGAAAACGAAAGTTGACTGGAAACGACCTAATGTATTGTATTAAAACGGGGACCTAGAAGAAACGACTAACGACGGAGAGGCTTCGTCCTGCCGTAGCCCTCAGTGGTTCACAACCCCACAACAGACCACAGCAGTCCACCCACCCCACCGCCGCCCCTCACCGAACCGTGCCCCCCCTCTCCCCCCCCCCCCCCCCGGCAACAAGCCACAGCAGTCCACCCACCCCACCGCCGCCCCTCACCGAACCGTGCCCCCCCCCTCCCCCCCGGTGACGTCTCATACCGGAGGAGTGTGTAACTCCAAATGTTTGTGGAGTAGAGTAATTTTGGTGTTCGCAAACGTAGAAATGGTGTTTGCGCAGCAGTCGCCGAGAGTGTAGCTGAGGTGGAATAAGGGGAACCAGCCCGCATTCGCCGAGGCAGATGGAAAACCGCCTAAAAACCACCCACAGACTGGCCGGCACACCGGACCTCGACACTAATTCGCCGGGTGGATTCGTACCGGGGACCGGCACGCCTTCCTACCCGGGAAGCGTTAGACCGCACGGCCAGTCGGGCGGGCCGCGAATGACACAACTGTGACGTGACTGTAATGTAAAACTGGCCCTAACAGATTTCATGTGGCTGACCTCTGGCAACGGAAAATCGTTACTGCTTGAAGAGATGAACATAAAATATGCAGCGCAGCAGTAACCAAGCTAAAATGGAAGAAAACATTGCGCAGTGCAATGCGAGAACATGCACTTAGTCTAAGTAGATCGTGTTTCTTCTTTTAAGCTGCTGTGTTCAGCTCTGTCCAACGTGGCGTGTGGAGATGGTGATGGACTTTGCATATACTAAATGACGGAAGGAAAACTGACCATTGTATTAGGATGTTTACATAGGCCACCAGCATCCGCAACAAACGTCGCAGACCGTTTCAGGGAAAGTCTTGAGTATATAGGAAATCAATATACAAATTATCCATTAGTTATAGGCGGAGACTTTAATCAGGTGTCCATTGACTGGGACAATTACACGTTTATCACAGGGGCAGAAGCAAAGACTCGTGTCAAGTTATTCTAGGAGCGCTCTCAACATACAACCTTGAGCAATTTAACCAACTCGAGATGGGAACATATTAGATATCTTGGCGACAAACAGACTTGACCTTTTTGAGGAAGTTAATCTAGAAGAAGATATTAGCGACCATAATGTCGTTGTGGCTTCTATGTCAGTGGAAATTGCAAAAAAACCAAAGCAACAGCGTAGAGTTTTCTTGTTTGGGAAAGCAAATAGAAGTGTCATTAATGAATATCTTGATTGTCAGCTCCAAGCATTCACCGCGGGACACAAAGATAGTGAGCATCTCTTGGAATTTAAAGGTATTTTCCACCACGTGCTAGAAAAATATGTGCCTAGCAAAAATATAGGGGAGGGGATGGATCCACCTTGGTTCAACAAACACATTAGGAAGTTACTGAGAAAGCAGAGAATTTTGCACCGTCGTTTTAAACGTAGTCACTGCCTCGCTGACAAACAGAAATTATGCAAAATGAAAGCAGCTGTCAAAACGTCAATGAGAGATTCTTTTTACGAATTCTATCTGCACATTTTAAAAATAACCCCAAAAAATTTTGGTCGTACGTAAAATCGATGAACGCTACAAATAATTCAATACCTTTTCTTGCTGACAGTACGGGTAATGTAATGGATGATGATAAACAGCAGGCCGAAATTCTAAACCTAGCTTTCAAAAACTAGTTTACTGTAGAGGACTGCAGTACAATTCCCCCTTGCAATTATCGAATAAAAGCAAGGATAGCTGACATAGTGTTCAGTGTATCTGAGATTGTAAAACAGTTAAGATCCTTGGACGCCAGGAATGCATCTAGCCCAGACGGTATCCCAGTAAGAATTTATGTCGACTATGCTACAAATATAGCACCAGTCTTATCCATCATCTACCACAGATCATTGGAACAGCGGAAAGTTCCACGGGACTGGAAGAAGGCCCAGATCATAACAATCTATAAAAGGGGTAGAAAATCGGATGCACATAATTAGCGGGCAAATTTCACTGACATCGATTTATTGTAGAATCAAGGAACATATTTTGTGTTCAGACATAATGACATTTCTAGACTCTGAGAAGCTCATTTGCAGAAACCAGCGCGGTTTCAGGAAACAGCGGTCATGCGAGACACACTTGGCCCTCTTTGTTCATGATATACAACAGGCTCTAGATACCGGCACCCAGGTTGATGCCATATTCCTCGACTTTGGAAAGGCGTTCGACTCAGTTCCGCACTGTCGCTTGCTCCAAAAAGTACGCGCTTACGGTCTATCGTATGACATATGCGGTTGGATAGAAAGTTTTCTAACAGACAGAGAGCAGTATGTCGTCCTGAATGGGGAGACTTCAATAGAAAGAAGCGTAACTTCAGGTGTGCCCCAGGGCAGCGTAATAGGTCCGCTGATTTTTATGATTTACATAAACTATCTGGTAGATGGTACTGACAGCGGCATTACACTGTTTGCCGATGATGCTGTCCTCTACAGGAAAGTAGTATTACACGAAGGTTGTGAACAAATAACTGAGAACTTGCAGAAAATAAGTGCCTGGTGTAATGACTGTCAGTTATCTCTCAATATTAGTAAGTGTAACCTACTGCGTATAACAAAGCGAAAATCCCCATGAAACACGTATGTAACGTAGCAGCGATGGTGAGGCACGTTAAAATCTTTGACCAGAGAGCCTATTATCGTAGTTAGTATGCGCTTGACCGCGCGAGCGTTGCGAGCAGTCTGTGAGTAGTAGTCGTGCAGTACAGTTGCGAGCAGTACTCTGTCAGTAGTCGTTGTGGAGTTCGCTAGTTGTCGTCATGTAGAGCAGTACGCTAGTAGTCGTTGTGCAAGGCAGTCGGTCGGTAGTCGTCGTGCAGTACTCTGTCAGTAGTCGTTGCGAGCAGTAGCTCTGTTCAGTTGCGTCCAGCAGTACAGTAGTAGTCGTCGTGGAGTGCGCTAGTGGTCGTCATGCAGAGCAGTCGGTCAGTAGTAGCAGCCCAGTGCGGTTGTGTGATGTAGTCTATCGGCAACACTGGTCAAGATGCTGAATGAGGTATACTGTTACTTAAGATAATCATCGGATAATGTAAAGTTTATTTATTGTAATTAATTTTCAACAAGTGCCCCCAATAATAATTTTGATTTCAAAAGCAATTTTACATAAAAATTTTACTTAATTGAAGTAACTATTTCGTTCCACTTCCCTTAAAGAAAAGTTTCAGTTTTCAGTTAAATTACAAAAAAAAAGGAATATTATTATTTGCAATGCAGTTCCTCCAAGCCGTGCGCAAGAATAAGAGCAGAAATTTGACTAGCAGTTACAATGAGGTAAGAATTTAATTCTGATTTTTTCACAGGGCCAAAGACCGATATTTCGGTTTAGTTGAATTATCATTATCACTGAGATTTTCTTATCACTGAGTAGACTTTAATTTTTTTTGTGTGAAGAATTTATATTTGAGTCAGATCGCGATTCTCACTTTTATTGTCACTAAATTTAATTGCTAGGGAGGTTATACTTGGCTCCCATTCATTTATTATTTCTGTCATTTAAATTTTGCTAGGGAGGTTATACTTAGCGCAATGTCCATTAGCAATCTTAAATAATATTGTCCTTTTAAAATTTTTGTGGGGAGGTTACACTTGGCGACACCCAGGCCAGGATCGAATTTCGTTGAGAATCTTTTGAACAACAATCAGATATCTGCTCTTGTTTGCTTAGATGTAATTAGGATTTGGCGCTACGCTTTTACTAATCTTGTGACTTTCTTTCTACAGGTCAACCGCAATTTGTTGCTTTGTTGTATTTGTGTGTTGCTTTTGCATTGTGCTTATTTATTTTGTGAATAATTTTGACTATTGTTGAAATGCCGCGAAAGACTGTGAATAGTGTATCGCGAAGTATTTTGAATGAAACTACCGACTCAAACAACTTTACCGATAGGACATGTGACACGCAGTGTAATGATGACAATCCTGCGTTCACTAACAATCAGTGCATTCCAACCATTAATGATGACTTTTATCTTAGTGATGAACAAACGAACTCAATTGTCTCCTCTGTTAATTTGACGACAATTGATGATGCGGGACGCTCTATTGTAATGAGCGCTGCCGAGCTTAACTCACCCGATTTGGAAAATTCAAATAACGTTCAGACAAATTCTTCTAATGAAAGTGATCAGGATACTCAAAGTAGGACGGATTTATTTAATTCCGGAACAGTGTCTGACAATGTACATCCGACTGATCAACGTTTTTGTAAATTACAGAATGACCAAATGGTCACACAAAACGCGACAATTGTAGATACACCGTCAAACAGTACAGAGAATAGAGCAGGTAATGCTACTGAAGCTCAAATTATAGCATTTTTGCAACAAATGTTTAAACAACTTCATGAAAAACTTGAAGAACGGAACAAACAATTTCGCGAAATAATTAATGAAAGTTTTAAACTGATGAACGAAAAACAAGACAACCTTAACGAACGGAACAGACAAGTTAGTGAACAGAATACAGCTGTTACCGTGCAATGCCAGGACATTAAAGAACAATTACGTGTGAATACTAAGACTTGTGCTAATAACAGTAATGAAAAGGTTGGCACTGTTGCACAAGAATTAAATAGTACACGTGTAAGCACAACAGAATTACATAAAGACGAAGTTAAAGCAGTCACTGAACAATGTTCAGCAAACGCAACACAGATACACGAAGTTAATGTAGTTACTGAACAATGCCGTAAAAACGCAGTACAGATAAGCGACGAGTTTAATTTAGAGCCACTGGAAGTTTCACACACTCCGAATATGGAAGTTGACGAGAAATTAGCAAGACAGATCAACCAAATTGACGAAAGTGTTACAGTAACAGATTCGAAAACTATTTCAGTCACCAATACGTCACAGAAACCGCCACGTTGCGAGCATTTGTCAGAGTCACGCAGCGTGTATAATGTGAACAATTTACAGGGACTACGCGACTTAAAATCCGAAAAGCCACGCGACTTAAAATCTGAAAAGCTACGCAACTTGAAATCCGAAATGACACAGACGAACAGATTCACACACAAACCTGAACGTGTTATCAAACTGAGTGACGAGAACGTAGATTTCGAGCAATTTGCATTTGTAAGAAAATCTAAGGAATTTAATAATGACAGCGTACAGGTACACGATTTGCACTGTATACGACAATTTATCTTTGTACATTCACCGCTATTACCTGTAATGCAGAAACTAGCTTTGAACCAGAGGCGACAATTTGCTATTGTATTTTCATCGGCATTACGTATTATGCAGAAACTGGAATTAGCAAGAATACAGCGATTTACTTTTGGAATTTTACCGCTATTGCTTGCAACGCAAAAGCTAAAATTTATTTGCAGTGCGTAAAAGACCTCAGGGGATTCATTACGCTTTAATGAATATGTGCCGTAGGGAGCATAGGGCCCCGAGCTGTAGTAGTGCTGTTTCATCTTTAGTTTTCTGCACTGCTGCCTTCTCTTCTACTATCCTTTATATCTATCAAAACTGCTCTTTAACTATTGCTCTACCTAGTATTAAGAAACGAGTAATGAAAACCGGATATGACAAATATTTTACCGAATGTGACAATTTTCAGTAGGCACTCCAGAATCACGAGAACTTAAATAACAGATAAAAATCGTAATCATCAGTATGTGTAAAATAAACAGCAAACGCATTTTTTGGTAACAATAGACGTTTTCCACCACAATAGCATGAAAGTCAGCCGCTTAGCATACGTAACCAACAATGGAATGTACAAGGTCAACCAAACTTTAATGTTTCGCCGCGTGCACGTATAGTCCCAGCTCCAACAAATAGTTACGCACAGCAGCAAAGAAATAACTACGTACAGATAACACACTATTTCAACTCGTATCGCAATGCGCCATATAGAAATTACTATCACGACAGACGTAAAAAAATGATGAGCACAATTTTCAGCGTACATTTAATAACAGTCGATCTTATGAGTAGCAACAACATCAGCAACAACAAATAATCATGAATGAAACAGACAATAGGTGTCATCCATAGCGTAACACGTCAGTAAGAAATAACAGAACAGTTCATATAGTGGATATGCCACAGCATCCTCCCGTAAATAATAGCACATACGACAAAATTTGACCAGACACAGTACACATTGCATATTCCAGTAACGTAAGCACTACTTTAGACACGCAGAATGTTATTCACGAAAATGTAATTACTTTTGACGACATCAGAGACACTCTTTTGCAGGAAAGACCAGTTGTTCAGAAAACCATTTCACATCCTGTCATCGAAATTAAAATTGGTTCATTGAAATTTTCAGCAGTAATCGATTCCGGATCACCTGTATCAGTAATAAATGAAGAAACTTTTAACGAGTGTAACAAAGAGAATACTTATCCGACATTACCTTTAGGCAAAACAAAAGTGAAGGGAGAAGTATCGAGTAAAGGAGTAGACGTTAAATTACAGACGCATTTATCATTTTGTATTGGAGGTCACACATTCCACTCAAATTTTTGGATTGTTCCTTTATTGACAACAGACGTAATTTTAGGTACGAATTTTCTGGTACAACACGACGCAGTTATCGATTTTCAAAATTCTTATTTAATGTTAAAGGATGAAAATATACAATTTGCTATAGAATTTTAGCACTCACTATCTGCGGAAGAACAAACAATTAACCGTACAGAGGTCATTTCCGCGTCACGTAACATAGACTGTAATCTCACATTGTTCACGGATACGTACGTACACAACTATAATACTCCAGACGAAGCTGACTACGACGTAATGCAATTGATTTCTGATAAGGTTAAAGAGAGCAGTGCAAATACAGACGACGAACGCACGCAACTACGCAAAATTCTTTTACAGCAAGCTACATGGACACGCATGTTACGAGCTAGAAACATTTCTCCGATCTATATATCCAAGTACCATGCTTCTTCGAACCCCTGTGAAAGATTAATGAAAGAAATTGGTAAGCTGTGCCGAATATACTGCCACAAAAGACATATTGATTGGGATACACTCATACTCTCATTCCAAGATGTAATTAATTCCATTCCAAATGAATCCACTATGCTATCTCCATCTGTTATACTGAAAAATGTTGAACCACCAAACAAAATTAAAGAATTAGTAAACTTCCCTAAATGTCGTCGACTAAGACACCACGAAATAATTGACATTGCGCTGAACAATTTCAAACGTGCCGCAGAGCGCCGGAGAAAACAGCAAAAACAGGTTTGTAGACGCCGCGACTTTCACGTTGGACAGAAGATATTAGTACGTACACACTATTTATCCAGCAAAATAAAAGGTAAGTGGAGTAAATGTGAACTTCTATACGCAGGTCCATATCGGATTCGCAGCATCCCTCACCCCAATGTTGTACACGTCGAAACTTTGAGAACCAGAAAATCGAAAGGCAACCACCATATCTCAAACATTAAACCGTTTATTGAATGAAGACACTTTATGATTCAACACACTATGATGTCATTTACATATGCAATTATTTCACCTGACTAATTACTGATGATTATCGTATTTTTTCTTGGCAAGTGCCCGACAAGGTAAGGTTAGCAGGTCGCTTTTCTTGTCGTTACACATCAGACTGTGCACATTTTCCATTTTTTTATGTACGATTGTATTCCAGATTTGTTTATATGCATTGTGAAATAGTTAAGATATAACACACCAGTCGACTTTGACATTTTTTGCCCTATGACATCTCCACATCGTGACTGTTTTACATTTTTTGCTGCTGCATTGTATTATTCTGTGTACATTTTTGCATCTGAACACTGTCAATGTCTTTGACATATTACGTTTTCTGTCATGTTATGCTGTATGGTTAATTATGTCACCATAAACCAGTCATTATTTAGTGGGTATATGATTTAAATGCAGGACATTAATCTTTGTTCATCAATTTCAGAAAGAAATGATGAGTGTAAGAAATAAATTCAACAGAAATGGGAATTTCACCTACGGAATAAACGAAAGAAGATGCAATAACTTTATGAGGAAGAGTAAATGGATCAGGATTAACAAACATTAACAAGAATATACTATACTAATCGTAGAATAGCAGTCTTAACTAATTTTTTCTTTCAGAATACAAGGTGATTGATGCAGGCTGTCAGACTGAACTACACATCTTAGTTTTAGTGATGAAATATGCTAGAGATAAGGAATAGTTGTGTAATGAGTAATGAAGTGATTTTTTTGCAGATGATAATGAATACTGAATGAAGTGATGGATAATGAAGCTTTTTTTCTTTACAGATGACGATAATGTTGAAGTTATATATTTAGGCTATGTAGTTGTTTAAGTATTTGTTGCAGTTTGTTTTGACAGCAAGTGTTATATTGCATAGTAGGATGACGGAAAGTTTTGGAAAGGACAGCTATGGAACACATTTTTATACACATTTCACTACCTGTTAATTCGAAGTTCACTACTTTTCAGCATAGTGTTCGTTTCTTCTTTCAGGTCAATAATCCATTTTGTATTTTTTTTCAGGAGAAGCTTTTCATGATACTTACTAAACCTGTTACTTATTATATCTGTTCTAGTACTTGCATTTTTATTTTTTTACCCACTTGTGTTTATCATTTATAAATGTGATCACATATACTGCCTTATTACATAACCTTGCTACAGCTGACTCATGACGAATGACGCTAACTATCCTCATTTGCAGCAATAGGTCAAAAGCACATAGTGTTATGCCTCAGCAATTAATTATCGATCCCAACGCAATGCATTGCTAACAAAAAAATGTATTAACAGTCCCAAATAGTGATACCAGTTCGAGAAAGTTCTGAGTAATGCTGAACAGCAATGACTAATATGTCACTTGGAAAATGACTAATTAATTATGCTATGCTTTGTAATTGGAAAAGAATGCGATTGTTTCATAATGCTTTGTAATTAGGAGAAGGCTAATGATTATTACTATATTGGAATGACAAATGATTAATTAACTGTAATTAGGAGAAGGCTAATGATTCTTAATTATGCTTTGTAACTGGAAAAGAATGTGACTGTTTAATAATGCTTTGTAATTAGGAAAAGGCTAATGATTATTACTATTGGAATGACAAATAATTAATTAACTATGCCATACTTTGTAACTGGAAAAGAATGCGATTGTTTCATAATGCTTTGTAATTAGGAAAAGGCTAATGATTATTACTATTGGAATGACAAATAATTAATTAACTATGCCATACTTTGTAACTGGAAAAGAATGCGATTGTTTCATAATGCTTTGTAATTAGGAGAAGGCTAATGATTCTTACTATATTGGAATGACAAATGATTGAAATGAATGCGACTGTTTAATAATGCTTTGTAATTAGGAGAAGGCTAATGATTCTTACTATTGAAATGACAAATGATTAATTAACTATGCTATACTTTGTAACTGGAAAAGAATGCGATTATTTAATAATGCTTTGTAACTAGGAAAGGAAGGCTACTGATTCTATGTAAAACAATTAATGAACGTTTTTCTGTAATACTACATACATGGTACAGAAATGTTCAATAACTGGGCTATGAATGCCGCAAACTACTAATGAAGACTGTAATTGTCAATGGTATGTGACATAATGTCCTTCACCTCATGAGCGAACTACCCTGAATTACTGCTATGTCCATTTGTCCTGTCTATCCTAGTGATCATGGAGCACTATCTTTGGTTTTGCACTAATTCTACGTTGGTGTGCCTTGTAAGAGCGTGGTGTTGACACGACATGCTGTCCACCACCGTGAGCGATGAAGACGTTATTATGGTCCCACTGTTTGGTGTACCTAATGTACTGCCAAAATGATAACATGGAACATTACTACGACAGTTCAGTGTCCTGGCTACACTGATAAATTCTGATGGGAAAAGAACTGCAAATTGTGTCACTTGGTGTTGTACTTCTGTGGAGAGATATGGACTTTCAGAACAGCTGTGTGCAATATAAAGTGCTACAACCATGATGCAATCCTTCCTTTTCCTATCCTAATTCTTGTCACATAGTGAAAATCATTTTTTGCTAACATTATTTATGTTCATGGGTTATACATTTTTTTCGATTCGCTGAACTCCAGTGCGAGAACACCTTTCTCATTTTTCAATATGATGATTTTTTTTTGCCATTATGTTTATTTATTGCGAAAATGCTAAAGACATTTTTTCGATTTGTTCTGAAATACAGTATATGTACACTCTTGTCTTTTATATTGTATATACATTTTTTTATTTTGAGGATATGTTCTGAACTACAGTGCATGTGCACTTATGTTAGGTGTTAATATGTTTTCTACTGAACTTCAGTGCCTGTGCACTTTTCTCATTTTTCAATATGATTTGTACTCATTCTGTATGTTCAATACTGTGCGTATGCACTTATGTCATTTGTTAAGAATTTTTTCGGTGCACTATGTTATCTGTCAAATAATTTGTATATACAATTTTCTGATTTACTACTATGTTTTGTAATCACTTTGTTTTTGTCTGATATATTTTCTACTCGGTGCGTGTGCACAACATTTAATTTATGTACTAAATTTGAATTGTAAAAATTTCTTGCGATGGAAAGTCCAAATGACTCACCATCGCTGCCAAATTTTTGCCCCCCCAGTGGAGGGTTATGAAACACGTATGTAACGTAGCAGCGATGGTGAGGCACGTTAAAATCTTTGACCAGAGAGCCTATTATCGTAGTTAGTATGCGCTTGACCGCGCGAGCGTTGCGAGCAGTCTGTGAGTAGTAGTCGTGCAGTACGGTTGCGAGCAGTACTCTGTTAGTAGTCGTTGTGGAGTTCGCTAGTTGTCGTCATGTAGAGCAGTACGCTAGTAGTCGTTGTGCAAGGCAGTCGGTCGGTAGTCGTCGAGCAGTACTCTGTCAGTAGTCATTGCGAGCAGTAGCTCTGTTCAGTTGCGTCCAGCAGTACGGTGGTAGCCGTCATGTAGAACTGTTCGCTAGTGGTCGTCATGCAGAGCAGTCGGTCAGTAGTAGCAGCCCAGTGCGGTTGTGTGATGTAGTCTGTCGGCAACACTGGTCAAGATGCTGAATGAGGTATACTGTTACTTAAGATAATCATCGGATAATGTAAAGTTTATTTATTGTAATTAATTCTCAACAAGTGCCCCCAATAATAATTTTGATTTCAAAAGAAATTTTACATAAAAATTTTATTTAATTGAAGTAACTATTTCGTTCCAGTTCCCTTAAAGTAATGTTTCAGTTTTCAGTTAAATTACAAAAAAAAGGAATATTATTATTTGCAATGCAGTTCCTCCAAGCCGTGCGCAAGAATAAGAGCAGAAATTTGACTAGCAGTTACAATGAGGTAAGAATTTAATTCTGATTTTTTTCACAGGGCCAAAGACCGATATTTCGGTTTAGTTGAATTATCATTATCACTGAGATTTTCTTATCAATGAGTAGACTTTAATTTTTTTTGTGTGAAGAATTTATATTTGAGTCAGATCGCGATTCTCACTTTTATTGTCACTAAATTTAATTGCTAGGGAGGTTATACTTGGCTCCCATTCATTTATTATTTCTGTCATTTAAATTTTGCTAGGGAGGTTATACTTAGCGCAATGTCCATTAGCAATCTTAAATAATATTGTCCTTTTAAAATTTTTGTGGGGAGGTTACACTTGGCGACACCCAGGCCAGGATGGAATTTCGTTGAGAATCTTTTGAACAACAGTCAGATATCTGCTCTTATTTGCTTAGATATAATTAGGATTTGGCGCTACGCTTTTACTAATCTTGTGACTTTCTTTCTACAGGTCAACCGCAATTTGTTGCTTTGTTGTATTTGTGTGTTGCTTTTGCATTGTGCTTATTTATTTTGTGAATAATTTTGACTATTGTTGAAATGCCGCAAAAGACTGTGAATAGTGTATCGCGAAGTATTTTGAATGAAACTACCGACTCAAACAACTTTACCGATAGGACATGTGACACGCAGTGTAATGATGACAATCCTGCGTTCACTAACAATCAGTGCATTCCAACCATTAATGATGACTTTTATCTTAGTGATGAACAAACGAACTCAATTGTCTCCTCTGTTAATTTGACGACAATTGATGATGCGGGACGCTCTATTGTAATGAGCGCTGCCGAGCTTAACTCACCCGATTTGGAAAATTCAAATAACGTTCAGACAAATTCTTCTAATGAAAGTGATCAGGATACTCAAAGTAGGACGGATTTATTTAATTCCGGAACAGTGTCTGACAATGTACATCCGACTGATCAACGTTTTTGTAACTTACAGAATGACCAAATGGTCACACAAAACGCGACAATTGTAGATACACCGTCAAACAGTACAGAGAATAGAGCAGGTAATGCTACTGAAGCTCAAATTATAGCATTTTTGCAACAAATGTTTAAACAACTTCATGAAAAACTTGAAGAACGGAACAAACAATTTCGCGAAATAATTAATGAAAGTTTTAAACTGACGAACGAAAAACAATACAACCTTAACGAACGGAACAGACAAGTTAGTGAACAGAATACAGCTGTTACCGTGCAATGCCAGGACATTAAAGAACAATTACGTGTGAATACTAAGACTTGTGCTAATAACAGTAATGAAAAGGTTGGCACTGTTGCACAAGAATTAAATAGTACACGTGTAAGCACAACAGAATTACATAAAGACGAAGTTAAAGCAGTCACTGAACAATGTTCAGCAAATGCAACACAGATACACGAAGTTAATGTAGTTACTGAACAATGCCGTAAAAACGCAGTACAGATAAGCGACGAGTTTAATTTAGAGCCACTGGAAGTTTCACACACTCCGAATATGGAAGTTGACGAGAAATTAGCAAGACAGATCAACCAAATTGACGAAAGTGTTACAGTAACAGATTCGAAAACTATTTCAGTCACCAATACGTCACAGAAACCGCCACGTTGCGAGCATTTGTCAGAGTCACGCAGCGTGTATAATGTGAACAATTTACAGAGACTACGCGACTTAAAATCCGAAAAGCCACACGACTTAAAATCTGAAAAGCTACGCAACTTGAAATCCGAAATGACACAGACGAACAGATTCACACACAAACCTGAACGTGTTATCAAACTGAGTGACGAGAACGTAGATTTCGAGCAATTTGCATTTGTAAGAAAATCTAAGGAATTTAATAATGACAGCGTACAGGTACACGATTTGCACTGTATACGACAATTTATCTTTGTACATTCACCGCTATTACCTGTAATGCAGAAACTACCTTTGAACCAGAGGCGACAATTTGCTATTGTATTTTCATCGGCATTACGTATTATGCAGAAACTGGAATTAGCAAGAATACAGCGATTTACTTTTGGAATTTTACCGCTATTGCTTGCAACACAAAAGCTAAAATTTATTTGCAGTGCGTAAAAGACCTCAGGGGATTCATTACGCTTTAATGAATATGTGCCGTAGGGAGCATAGGGCCCCGAGCTGTAGTAGTGCTGTTTCATCTTTAGTTTTCTGCACTGCTGCCTTCTCTTCTACTATCCTTTATATCTATCAAAACTGCTCTTTAACTATTGCTCTACCTAGTATTAAGAAACGAGTAATGAAAACCGGATATGACAAATATTTTACCGAATGTGACAATTTTCAGTAGGCACTCCAGAATCACGAGAACTTAAATAACAGATAAAAATCGTAATCATCAGTATGTGTAAAATTAACAGCAAACGCATTTTTTTGTAACAATAGACGTTTTCCACCACAATAGCATGAAAGTCAGCCGCTTAGCATACGTAACCAACAATGGAATGTACAAGGTCAACCAAACTTTAATGTTTCGCCGCGTGCACGTATAGTCCCAGCTCCAACAAATAGTAACGCATGGCAGCAAAGAAATAACTACATACAGATAACACACTATTTCAACTCGTATCGCAATGCGCCGTATAGAAATTACTGTCACGACAGACGTAAAAAAATGATGAGCACAATTTTCAGCGTACATTTAATAACAGTCGATCTTATGAGTAGCAACAACGTCAGCAACAACAAATAATCATGAATGAAACAGACAATAGGTGTCATCCATAGCGTAACACGTCAGTAAGAAATAACAGAACAGTTCATATAGTGGATATGCCACAGCATCCTCCCGTAAATAATAGCACGTACGACAAAATTTGACCAGACACAGTACACATTGCATATTCCAGTAACGTAAGCACTACTTTAGACACGCAGAATGTTATTCACGAAAATGTAATTACTTTTGACGACATCAGAGACACTCTTTTGCAGGAAAGACCAGTTGTTCAGAAAACCATTTCACATCCTGTCATCGAAATTAAAATTGGTTCATTGAAATTTTCAGCAGTAATCGATTCCGGATCACCTATATCAGTAATAAATGAAGAAACTTTTAACGAGTTTAACAAAGAGAATACTTATCCGACATTACCTTTAGGCAAAACAAAAGTGAAGGGAGAAGTATCGAGTAAAGGAGTAGACGTTAAATTACAGACGCATTTATCATTTTGTATTGGAGGTCACACATTCCACTCAAATTTTTGGATTGTTCCTTTATTGACAACAGACGTAATTTTATGTACGAATTTTCTGGTACAACACGACGCAGTTATCGATTTTCAAAATTCTTATTTAATGTTAAAGGATGAAAATATACAATTTGCTATAGAATTTTAGCACTCACTATCTGCGGAAGAACAAACAATTAACCGTACAGAGGTCATTTCCGCGTCACGTAACATAGACTGTAATCTCACATTGTTCACGGATACGTACGTACACAACTATAATACTCCAGACGAAGCTGACTACGACGTAATGCAATTGATTTCTGATAAGGTTAAAGAGAGCAGTGCAAATACAGACGACGAACGCACGCAACTACGCAAAATTCTTTTACAGCAAGCTACATGGACACGCATGTTACGAGCTAGAAACATTTCTCCGATCTATATATCCAAGTACCATGCTTCTTCGAACCCCTGTGAAAGATTAATGAAAGAAATTGGTAAGCTGTGCCGAATATACTGCCACAAAAGACATATTGATTGGGATACACTCATACTCTCATTCCAAGATGTAATTAATTCCATTCCAAATGAATCCACTATGCTATCTCCATCTGTTATACTGAAAAATGTTGAACCACCAAACAAAATTAAAGAATTAGTAAACTTCCCTAAATGTCGTCGACTAAGACACCACGAAATAATTGACATTGCGCTGAACAACATCAAACGTGCCGCAGAGCGCCGGAGAAAACAGCAAAAACAGGTTTGTAGACGCCGCGACTTTCACGTTGGACAGAAGATATTAGTACGTACACACTATTTATCCAGCAAAATAAAAGGTAAGTGCAGTAAATGTGAACTTCTATACGCAGGTCCATATCGGATTCGCAGCATCCCTCACCCCAATGTTGTACACGTCGAAACTTTGAGAACCAGAAAATCGAAAGGCAACCACCATATCTCAAACATTAAACCGTTTATTGAATGAAGACACTTTATGATTCAACACACTATGATGTCATTTACAAATGCAATTATTTCACCTGACTAATTACTGATGATTATCGTATTTTTTCTTGGCAAGTGCCCGACAAGGTAAGGTTAGCAGGTCGCTTTTCTTGTCGTTACACATCAGACTGTGCACATTTTCCATTTTTTTATGTACGATTGTATTCCAGATTTGTTTATATGCATTGTGAAATAGTTAAGATATAACACACCAGTCGACTTTGACATTTTTTGCCCTATGACATCTCCACATCGTGACTGTTTTACATTTTTTGCTGCTGCATTGTATTATTCTGTGTACATTTTTGCATCTGAACACTGTCAATGTCTTTGACATATTACGTTTTCTGTCATGTTATGCTGTATGGTTAATTATGTCACCATAAACCAGTCATTATTTAGTGGGTATATGATTTAAATGCAGGACATTAATCTTTGTTCATCAATTTCAGAAAGAAATGATGCGTGTAAGAAATAAATTCAACAGAAATGGGAATTTCACCTACGGAATAAACGAAAGAAGATGCAATAACTTTATGAGGAAGAGTAAATGGATCAGGATTAACAAACATTAACAAGAATATACTATACTAATCGTAGAATAGCAGTCTTAACTAATTTTTTCTTTCAGAATACAAGGTGATTGATGCAGGCTGTCAGACTGAACTACACATCTTAGTTTTAGTGATGAAATATGCTAGAGATAAGGAATAGTTGTGTAATGAGTAATGAAATGATTTTTTTGCAGATGATAATGAATACTGAATGAAGTGATGGATAATGAAGCTTTTTTTCTTTACAGATGACGATAATGTTGAAGTTATATATTTAGGCTATGTAGTTGTTTAAGTATTTGTTGCAGTTTGTTTTGACAGCAGGTGTTATATTGCATAGTAGGATGACGGAAAGTTTTGGAAAGGACAGCTATGGAACACATTTTTATACACATTTCACTACCTGTTAATTCGAAGTTCACTACTTTTCAGCATAGTGTTCGTTTCTTCTTTCAGGTCAATAATCCATTTTGTATTTTTTTTCAGGAGAAGCTTTTCATGATACTTACTAAACCTGTTACTTATTATATCTGTTCTAGTACTTGCATTTTTATTTTTTTACCCACTTGTGTTTATCATTTATAAATGTGATCACATATACTGCCTTATTACATAACCTTGCTACAGCTGACTCATGACGAATGACGCTAACTATCCTCATTTGCAGCAATAGGTCAAAAGCACATAGTGTTATGCCTCAGCAATTAATTATCGATCCCAACGCAATGCATTGCTAACAAAAAAATGTATTAACAGTCCCAAATAGTGATACCAGTTCGAGAAAGTTCTGAGTAATGCTGAACAGCAATGACTAATATGTCACTTGGAAAATGACTAATTAATTATGCTATGCTTTGTAATTGGAAAAGAATGCGATTGTTTCATAATGCTTTGTAATTAGGAGAAGGCTAATGATTATTACTATATTGGAATGACAAATGATTAATTAACTGTAATTAGGAGAAGGCTAATGATTCTTAATTATGCTTTGTAACTGGAAAAGAATGTGACTGTTTAATAATGCTTTGTAATTAGGAAAAGGCTAATGATTATTACTATTGGAATGACAAATAATTAATTAACTATGCCATACTTTGTAACTGGAAAAGAATGCGATTGTTTCATAATGCTTTGTAATTAGGAAAAGGCTAATGATTATTACTATTGGAATGACAAATAATTAATTAACTATGCCATACTTTGTAACTGGAAAAGAATGCGATTGTTTCATAATGCTTTGTAATTAGGAGAAGGCTAATGATTCTTACTATATTGGAATGACAAATGATTGAAATGAATGCGACTGTTTAATAATGCTTTGTAATTAGGAGAAGGCTAATGATTCTTACTATTGAAATGACAAATGATTAATTAACTATGCTATACTTTGTAACTGGAAAAGAATGCGATTATTTAATAATGCTTTGTAACTAGGAAAGGAAGGCTACTGATTCTATGTAAAACAATTAATGAACATTTTTCTGTAATACTACATACATGGTACAGAAATGTTCAATAACTGGGCTATGAATGCCGCAAACTACTAATGAAGACTGTAATTGTCAATGGTATGTGACATAATGTCCTTCACCTCATGAGCGAACTACCCTGAATTACTGCTATGTCCATTTGTCCTGTCTATCCTAGTGATCATGGAGCACTATCTTTGGTTTTGCACTAATTCTACGTTGGTGTGCCTTGTAAGAGCGTGGTGTTGACACGACATGCTGTCCACCACCGTGAGCGATGAAGACGTTATTATGGTCCCACTGTTTGGTGTACCTAATGTACTGCCAAAATGAGAACATGGAACATTACTACGACAGTTCAGTGTCTTGGCTACACTGATAAATTCTGATGGGAAAAGAACTGCAAATTGTGTCACTTGGTGTTGTACTTCTGTGGAGATATGGACTTTCAGAACAGCTGTGTGCAATCTAAAGTGCTACAACCATGATGCAATCCTTCCTTTTCCTATCCTAATTCTTGTCACATAGTGAAAATCATATTTTGCTAACATTATTTATGTTCATGGGTTATACATTTTTTTCGATTCGCTGAACTCCAGTGCGAGTACACCTTTCTCATTTTTCAATATGATGTTTTTTTTTGCCATTATGTTTATTTATTGCGAAAATGCTAAAGACATTTTTTCGATTTGTTCTGAAATACAGTATATGTACACTCTTGTCTTTTATATTGTATATACATTTTTTTATTTTGAGGATATGTTCTGAACTACAGTGCATGTGCACTTATGTTAGGTGTTAATATGTTTTCTACTGAACTTCAGTACCTGTGCACTTTTCTCATTTTTCAATATGATTTGTACTCATTCTGTATGTTCAATACTGTGCGTATGCACTTATGTCATTTGTTAAGAATTCTTTCGGTGCACTATGTTATCTGTCAAATAATTTGTATATACAATTTTCTGATTTACTACTATGTTTTGTAATCACTTTGTTTTTGTCTGATATATTTTGTACTCGGTGCGTGTGCACAACATTTAATTTATGTACTAAATTTGAATTGTAAAAATTTCTTGCGATGGCAAGTCCAAATGACTCACCATCGCTGCCAAATTTTTGCCCCCCCAGTGGAGGGTTATGAAACACGTATGTAACGTAGCAGCGATGGTGAGGCACGTTAAAATCTTTGACCAGAGAGCCTATTATCGTAGTTAGTATGCGCTTGACCGCGCGAGCGTTGCGAGCAGTCTGTGAGTAGTAGTCGTGCAGTACAGTTGCGAGCAGTACTCTGTCAGTAGTCGTTGTGGAGTTCGCTAGTTGTCGTTATGTAGAGCAGTACGCTAGTAGTCGTTGTGCAAGGCAGTCGGTCGGTAGTCGTCGTGCAGTACTCTGTCAGTAGTCGTTGCGAGCAGTAGCTCTGTTCAGTTGCGTCCAGCAGTACGGTGGTAGCCGTCATGTAGAACTGTTCGCTAGTGGTCGTCATGCAGAGCAGTCGGTCAGTAGTAGCAGCCCAGTGCGGTTGTGTGATGTAGTCTGTCGGCAACACTGGTCAAGATGCTGAATGAGGTATACTGTTACTTAAGATAATCATCGGATAATGTAAAGTTTATTTATTGTAATTAATTTTCAACAAGTGCCCCCAATAATAATTTTGATTTCAAAAGCAATTTTACATAAAAATTTTATTTAATTGAAGTAACTATTTCGTTCCACTTCCCTTAAAGTAAAGTTTCAGTTTTCAGTTAAATTACAAAAAAAAAAAGAATATTATTATTTGCAATGCAGTTCCTCCAAGCCGTGCGCAAGAATAAGAGCAGAAATTTGACTAGCAGTTACAATGAGGTAAGAATTTAATTTTGATTTTTTCACAGGGCCAAAGACCGATATTTCGGTTTAGTTGAATTATCATTATCACTGAGATTTTCTTATCACTGAGTAGACTTTAATTTTTTTTGTGTGAAGAATTTATATTTGAGTCAGATCGCGATTCTCACTTTTATTGTCACTAAATTTAATTGCTAGGGAGGTTATACTTGGCTCCCATTCATTTATTATTTCTGTCATTTAAATTTTGCTAGGGAGGTTATACTTAGCGCAATGTCCATTGCATTCTTAAATAATATTGTCCTTTTAAAATTTTTGTGGGGAGGTTACACCCATTAATGTACGAGTACAAATTAAATGTCCAGTCTTTGGAAGCGGTAACATACATCAAGTATCTGGGTGTGACTATGAAACGTCCCCGTAGAAAAATTATACATGACTGTGCTTAAACTGACACACAATATTTTTTAGCGCAACGCAATCTGACTTTCAATAATCCCTACAAGAGAATGGCCCTGACTAAATTAACCTATACGTTTCACACATCACTTACCTCACAAAAATCTTCGTTACTCGAACTACTGCAATACACCGAGCGCCACTACTGCCAGCTAAATAAAAGATTCAAACTACAGAAGGCACTAACTACTGATAGGCATAGTTAGCAAATGAAAGATTTTGATAGAGAACAAACAATATATTTACCTTAATAGTGTTCAAAAGTCATAATATATATAGCAGTCCATGATATCCAATATTACAAAGTTACTGTCTCTGATGGACACACGTCCAGATCGTCCGCTCCCAAAACTCCGCTATCTCACTCCCCACATCCACCACTGCTGGCGGCTCACCTCCAACTGCGCAACGCTACGCGCTGTTAACAGCCAACTGCCCAACACTACAATAGCCAACAACAATGCAAACCAGCCACAGACTGCACGCAGCACAGCCAGTGATTTTCATTCCGAGCGCTACGTGGCGTTACCAATAAAAAAACCTATACAGCCTACTTACAACTATTCATAATGATCTCAAATGGAACGATCAGATTACACAAGTAATTGGTAAAGCGAACTCTAGACTGCGGTTTATTGGTAGAATCCTGAAGCGATGCAGTCCTTGAACAAAGGAAATTGCTTACAATACGTTAGTTCGTCCAGTCTTACTGTTCGTCTGAATGGGACCCTTACCAGTTGGGTCTGATTCAAGAGATTGAGAAGGTCCAAAGAAGAGCGGCAAGATTCGTGACGTACATTTAGCCATCGCGAGAGCGTTACAAATCTCATAGAAAGTTTGAAGTGGGACACACTTGTAGATAGACGACGCGCTAAACGGAAGGGGCTGCTCACTAAATTCCGAAATCCGATCTTCGGCTAGGATGTAGAGTATATATTATTACCATTAACTTTCAAATCGCGCAATGATCGCCATTCAAAGATAAGGGGAATAAGAGCTCGTACTGAGGCGTTCAGACAGCCGTTTTTCCTTCGCGCGATCCACGAGTGGAACAGAGGGGGGTGGGGGGGGGGGTGGGGGGGAGTGGAGGGGGTGAATATGACTTTGGCGCGAATAGTCCCTCCACCGCACACCGCTTGGTGGCTAGCGAAGTATATTGTAGATGTAGACCTGTGGAAAAATTTTATTGCAAAACTAAAACTTGTTGTCTGCCTATTACAATCATCTTTATGATATTTATTTTTTGTAACAAATTTTACTCTGCCAAGTGATTAATTACTGAAACTGATAAAGGAGTGGTAAAATCTATAACCTCTGCGAGCAAGCCATGCACTTATTCACGCCGGAACAATGAAATTAAGTAACCCAGACGAATAAAGAAAAATGGTTCAAATGGCTCTGAGCACTATGGGACTCAACTGCTGAGGTCATTAGTCCCCTAGAACTTAGAACTACTTAAACCTAACTAACCTAAGGACATCACACACATCCATGCCCGAGGCAGGATTCGAACCTGCGACCGTAGCGGTCGCTCGGCTCCAGACTGTAGCGCCTAGAACCGCACGGCTACTCCGGCCGGCTCGTCCCACACTGGGTCCAGGGTTACAGTGCAGTTCGGACCCCAGTGGAAGATGTCTTGATTTATTTTCAGTCTTACTTCCATTGCCAATTGCAACATTAGGACTGCCTCTCTGGTGCCTTTACCTTTCCTAAAGCCAAACTGATCGTCATCTAAGACATCCTGAATTTTCTTATCTATTCCTCTGTGTATTATTCTTGTCAGTAACTTGGATGCATTAGCAGCTAAGGTGATTGTGCGATAATTCTCGCACTTGTCAGCTCTTGCAGTGTTTCGAACTGTGTGGATGATGTTTTTCCGGAAGTCTGATGGTATGTTGCCAGTGTCATACATTTTACACACAAGCGTGAGTAGTCGTTTTATTTTACAAAATTCTGATGTAATGTTATCGATCCCCTCTGCCTTATTTGATTTTAGGTCTTCCAAAGCTATTTCAAATTCCGATTCTAATACTGGATCCCCTATCTCTTCCCTATCGACTCCTGTTTTTTCTTGTCGTATCACGTCATCAGATAAGCCCTCCCCGTCATAAAGACTTCACAGTTCTCTTTACACCTGTCTGCTCTCTCCTCTGCATTTAACAATGGAATTCCCATTGCACTCTTAATGTTACCGCCCTTGCTTTTAATTTCACCGAAGGTTATTTTGACTTTTCTATATGTCGAGCCAGTTCTTCCGACAATCATTTCTTTTTAGATTTTTCATATACCCATTTCGCCTTAGTGCAGCAATGCAGCAACACCTGTGCCTGTTAATCTTCACTTCTCAAATTAATCTTTATCAAATCAAATTTCAAAATTCATTCTTCTCTGTATCTATATCTCCGTGCTCTGCAAGCTATTTCACACCACTCAGTACCACGGCCAACATAATATTCCCCCGCTAGCGTCTCTAGAATGCTACTGCAAGGACAAAGCCACTGGCAACGAAGAACCACACTGCTTGTACTCAAAACCTCTGTGGCGTGATATATCGACTGCTGAAAACAACTGTTTGAAAAATATTTAACCTACAAATATGAAATATGATACATCCAATAAAACTATGGAGCCTTCATCACTTTCCCTAAATACCAATGATAAACTAGAAACCTAACAACGGTTTTGTCACTATATGCTCACGTTAGTCTCAGGTCCAGTATTTCGAGGGAGGCAGTTAACTGACGATGTCTGCTATCGTTAATGGAAATATATTAACGAAGTGCACCCATTGAGAAGTTTATAATTATTTTGCATGTGGTGAAACAAATTTGTTCCAGGTATATATAAACAAAAAAGCATTGTATACTAAGCATAAACCGAATGAGTAGTGCTTTGCTGTCATTGAGAGCATCGTAGATATCCATAGGCGCTTGCAGAATGTCCCACTGTTCTTACTTCTGCTACTTCTCACATCTTTAGTCTTTCTTCGATTTGTATTGTGTATTTAAATCGGGGACCTAGAAACGACGGAGAGGGTTCGTCCCACCGTAGCCCTCAGTGGTTCACAATCCCACAACAGACCACAGCAGTCCACCCACACCACTGCCGTCCCACACTGGTTCAAAAATGGTTCAAATGGCTCTGAGCACTATGGGACTTAGCTTCTGAGGTCATCAGTCCTCTAGAACTTAGAACTACTTAAACCTAACTAACCTAAGGACATCACACACATCCATGCCCGAGGCAGGATTCGAACCTGCGACCGTAGCGGTCGCTCGGCTCCAGACTGTAGCGCCTAGAACCGCACGGCTACTCCGGCCGGCTCGTCCCACACTGGGTCCAGGGTTATAGTGCAGTTCGGACCCCAGTGGAAGATGTCTTGATTTATTTTCAGTCTTACTTCCATTGCCAATTGCAACATTAGGACTGCCTCTCTGGTGCCTTTACCTTTCCTAAAGCCAAACTGATCGTCATCTAAGACATCCTGAATTTTCTTATCTATTCCTCTGTGTATTATTCTTGTCAGTAACTTGGATGCATTAGCAGCTAAGGTGATTGTGCGATAATTCTCGCACTTGTCAGCTCTTGCAGTGTTTCGAACTGTGTGGATGATGTTTTTCCGGAAGTCTGATGGTATGTTGCCAGTGTCATACATTTTACACACAAGCGTGAGTAGTCGTTTTATTGCCATTTCCTCCAAAGATTTTACAAAATTCTGATTTAATGTTATCGATCCCCTCTGCCTTATTTGATTTTAGGTCTTCCAAAGCTATTTCAAATTCCGATTCTAATATTGGATCCCCTATCTCTTCCCTATCGACTCCTGTTTTTTCTTGTTGTATCACGTCATCAGATAAGTCCTCCCCGTCATAGAGACTTCACAGTTCTCTTTACACCTGTCTGCTCTCTCCTCTGCATTTAACAATGGAATTCCCATTGCACTCTTAATGTTACCGCCCTTGCTTTTAATTTCACCGAAGGTTATTTTGACTTTTCTATATGTCGAGCCAGTTCTTCCGACAATCATTTCTTTTTAGATTTTTCATATACCCATTTCGCCTTAGTGTCCCTGCCTGGACTGTGAGTTTGTAAAGAGTTTGTACTGAAGGAAGATCAGGGAAGTCAGGCAAGTACATAGGGTGGTGATAAAAAATTTCAACGTTTACATGACAGCAAGTTCATAGATAGTACAAAACGCTGTAACAGACATTTAATGGACCTAAAAGATAACGAATCGTTGATGGTGAGTCCGAGGAGACAGGTCAGACATGTAGACAGGCCATTTTTTGCGTAATGAAGGCTGTAAAACTTTATATCTCCGGGACACTACACTTCATACACATTGGCCTTGAGTAAAATCACTTGTGGGGTTGCAAATATTGCTCTGAAAGTTAGTCACATATGCGTTAAATGAGAGACATTTGTCACCTCTGAGTGTGCTGGATAAGCTAGGTTGGTCTGCCCAGATGGACACTGAGTTAAAATCTGAAGCAAGTCTGAACAGTGGTATAAGGGAGCTGATGCCGCAGCCGAAGTGACTGTCACATAATTCGTCAGCAGCTCAGCACATGAGAGGCTCTCAGTGCAGTATAGCTAACGCAGAATATCGCCTCCACCTAATGGACAATGCAGTGCAATCTAGCATGCAGGTAAGAATGATACAGTTCGTGCGTGTACGAATGTCTTGGGGAGCTTAAACACAGATAGAATTAATGTACATAGCGTCCTTCAGAATATTATCAGCTGTGGATAATGTCTTCATATGTAAATTCCTTTCAAATACTATTCATGTCCTTGCAGCCGATGCACATCGCAAATTTTATTAAATGCTGTTAATGCACTCAGATGTACGTTTTTAACAATGACTGGTTAATGGATTGTCTATAATCAACTTATGAACTACAAATGCGGTACCACAACTAGTACAGTCGTCCATTTTTACTGTAACGTGCATTCTAAGTCAAATCCTTAACGTCTTAGGCTATTGTTGTATATCTTTAGATGCGGAATGTGTTTCTTGTCAAATGGTTCAAATGGCTCTGAGCACTATGGGACTTAACATCTTAGGTCATCAGTCCCCTAGAACTTAGAACTACTTAAACCTAACTAACCTAAGGACAGCACACAACACCCAGTCATCACGAGGCAGAGAAAATCCCTGACCCCGCCGGGAATCGAACCCGGGAACCCGGGCGCGGGAAGCGAGAACGCTACCGCACGACCACGAGCTGCGGACAAGAAAGAGGATGAAAACTCTCTATCAGAATTTAAGAATATACACTCCTGAATTAATGAAATTAAGAGTTGTCCTGGTAATACTGGGTATTTGCCATGTTTTCTAATGCTTCTTTATTAATGGCAAATATACTGTAATTGACTCTACTATAATAGGACGACAGCCATTAAGCGCAGTGAGACTTTCGAAATCCCAAGCGTCTCATAAAAGTGGGCTCACAGTATAATGAATGAAGATGAAGCTCAGCTATCGTGAGTATGACGTTTTCGACTTCAGATCGAAAACCGTTTCAAGTAAGACACTCAAAATAATGTTTAATAATTCTGAATCAAGAAACAGTTGAAACTCGTCCAGTATACGGTTTTTTTGACTGCGAGTGGTTTTTGTGTAAGAGGGAGAGCTTGAAAAGTATTATGTTTACAATTCTTGTAATGTAAATCTCTCACGAGGTTACCTTAGTATCAGTATAAAACTGCGGAAGTAGTTATAAGATTTTTTTCAAACACAGATAGCAAACATATTTAATAATCACTTATTAAATGTAGTAGAAAATATCGCGACGAACAGCTGAAGAGAAAAATCACAGCAGGATGTTGAAACAGAGACGCTCATAAAATTCGATCATCTTCCCATACAATAAGCCCAGTCTTATCTGATATACGTAATGCATCAGTAACACATGGAAGTTTTCCAGAGAGATTGAAATATGCCACTGTTAAAACCGTCTGTAAGCACGATGATATGAGAGATGTCAACAACTATCGATCTGTTTCACTACTGCCATCATTTTCCAAAATTTTTGAGGTGATGAATTCCAGAATTGTATCTCACATGAGTAACAATAGTATCTTCAGGAAATCACAGTTTGGATTTCAGAAGTGTTGCTCAACTTAGAAAGCCTTTTGCATGTTCGCTCACCAAATATAAAAGGCATTAAATAACAAAATAGCCCCTGCTGGTGTTTTCTACGATCTGTATTGAAACACGTATGTTGTTTGGCGGCGATGGCGAGGCATTGCAGGCATTGTCGTTCCTAGTCTGCGCTTGACCGCGCGAGTATTGCGAACAGTAGTCTGTGGGTAGTCTGTCGGCAGTGCAGTTGTCTGTTGCACTCTGTCGGTAGCAGTAGTCGAGTTCAGTTGCGAATGGCAGTCTGTTAGCACTAGTAGTCGAGTTACGAGACAGTTCAGTTGCGGGTTAGCAGTTGTGTGTGAGCAGTCGGCGGGCGTCGACATGGGTCTCTGGTCAAGATGCTGAATGAGGTATATTGTTAATTATGGTAACAAAGCTGCATTGCGCACACCAGATAATGTAATGTATTTTTATTGTAATCAATTCTCAACAAGTGCCCCAATAATAATTTTGTTTTCAATGCATTCTGACAAAAGAACCATTTAATTGAACGAACGAATTCCTTCCATTTCCTTTAAAGAAAAGTTTCAGTTAAATTTCAAAAAAAAAAAAAAAATAATACTTGCAATGCGTTTCCTCCAAGCCATGGCCAACAATAAGAGCAGAACTTTGACATGCAGTTTCGAATGATGTAAGAAATTAATTATGATTTTTTGCACAGGGCCAAAGACTGATATTTCGGTCTAATTGAGTTATCATTATCACTGAGATTTTCTTATCACTGAATTGACTTTCATTTTGTGGGGAGCTTACACTAGGGTCAGATTGCTAATTTTTATTTAATTGTCATTGTCATTAAATTTATTTGCTGGGAAGTTACATTAGGTTGTATTCTAGTTAACATTCAATTATTGTGTTTCAAAATTTCTCTGGGAGGTTACACTTAGCACAATGTCCATTAGCATTTAAAATAATATCTTTTAAATTTTTGTGGGGAGGTTACACTTGGCGACCATTCATTTATTATTTCTGTCTTTCAAAATTTCTGTGGAGAGGTTACAGTATGAGACATCTGACTGTACGAATCACAATATTCTTCTGGATCAACTGAGGTTTTATGGACTCGACGGTACAGGCAAGAAACTGATAATTTCATGTCTAACCGAAAGAATGCAGAAAGCTGCCCTTAGTAACTTAACCAGTGTAGTTAGAGGACATTATTATGAACGGGGAGAATAGCCATATGAGGTTTCTCTAATGCTCAAGATTAAGTCTGTTATAGTTCCTCATATATATAAATGATGTTCCTTCTAACATACAAAAACCAGAATTAGTTGTTTTTTCGGATCACACTAGTACTGTAATCCACTCAAGGGTACATAAAGCAAGAGAAAAAACGATAAATAATGTTCTTAAAACTATCATTGTCTGATTGTCTGTGAATGGCCTCATCTTCTGTTTCAAGAAGACACAACATATTCATTTCTGCACATCTAGATATACTACACCAATGATTAGTGTAACACATGGTGAGCAAATAAAAAGTAAGGTAGAAATCTTAAAATTGTCATGTGTCCATATTGACAAGAATTTAAACCGGGAAAAACAAATATTTTGAACTCCTAAAGCAACTTAGTTCAGTAACATTTTCACTTAAGAATCATTGCGAATCTTGAGGAGAGAAAAATCAATAAGCTGACATATTTGGCGTATTTTCATTCAATAATGGCACATGGAATTACGTTCTGGGGGAACTCAGCTTTATATATGAGAGAAAACCTTTACTGCTCAGATACGTGTCCCAGGAATAATGTGTGTTGCGCACCCACAATCGTGTTGTAGAAATTTGTTTAACTGACTATTGCTTCATAGGATATTTATCCTGTTATGAAGTTTATTGTAAATAACCCATTGCAGTTCAGGTGGAACAATGATGAACACAATTACGTTCCTAGATGAAGAAATTACATTCTTTACACCACATCAATGTTGTCTCTAGCGCAAAAAGAGGTTCACAAAGCAGCAACCAAAATTTTTTATCAGTTACCAAACGATATCAAGTGTTTGTCAGACAGCAAAGTAAAATTTGAAACCAAACTGAAAAAGTTTCTCTTTGATGACTCCTTCTATTCCATAGAAGAATTTCTGTTATTGTAATGTGAAAAGGTGATGGATGGGAATTACTATCATACATCTGTATGCCTTTTCTTCTTAAAAAAAAAGAAATAAAGAAAAAAAACTTGTAAATGATCAACATGCAGCCATATTTACAAAATAGTTTTTGATGTGGATATAAAATGACTCGTTGCACGTCATTATGATTTACTGCGCAAATGATTCACGAAACATGAAACTAACTTACAAATTAGGTTTGAGTGCAAAAGGTCTCAGTGGTTTCAGTAAATGTAATGAAAAGCGTAAACCTACATTGTATTGAATTGAAGTGTTCATGCATTTAGGTAATTGAAAGTTGCTGATTAAGAAAAAATCCTTTATTGTTAAGTATTACAAGTATAATTTTTCATTGATAACTAGTTTCTGCTAAATTAACCATGTTCAGATCTTATAAAGTTTTTTTATAGTCTTCATTCTCCTGATGTGGCACATTGATGTTGTTGTCTGACATAGACAAATTGTATGGAGTCGATCTGCGTTTATTGAATCAAAATGTTTATTCAATAAATACAGATCATTTATCTCCAATTTGACTATGTGAAATAACAACGTATTTTTTTCCTGCAGGTGTTTCTAAAGCAAGAAGCGCTGCAAATGTACATAACTACAGTTATCTGAAATATTTTACATTTCTCTCCATTGAAAACATAAGACGTGTCCTACAAGATTCAGGTACCAATAGATTGTCACAACAAGGACTTTTAGCATTTCTGAAAATATTTTTCATTCACGGTTGTTGCCTTATGGAAGCTCACAGAAAATTCAAATGAAGTTTCATTATTCGCATTGTTCCTTCAAAACAGATCATGAAAGGACATGTAGAGAAATTATATCATGAGCACAATGTTAACCAACGTCTCCAAACACAGCTCGCTGTCCACAGAATTTCTAAACTGTTAGTCCATTACTAATAAACAGTACTCAGAAACTGACTCGCCACCATTGTCAACAGCTTGGCATCAACACATCATGCGTGAACGAAGGCGTAAAGGCTGACATACACACATAATTCAGCTTGTTCAGAGTTTACTACTAACTGGATCAACTAGAGGTTGCAAATTAATTCCACATGCTGTTCGAAAACTCAAATTTTTACAAGAAGCTAATGGTAATATACGAGGCTGACCGTATAAAAGAACCAACCAGAAACCACTTTCATGAATATATTTTCTTGGCCGACAAGTGAGTTTGATGTGCAATAATTGCCCATAGTGTGTTCCACGTTTTCTTTTTTTTTTTTTCTTTCGAAAGTAAAAAAGAGAGTACCGGTGCTCTGACTGCTGAATCTTATCGAGACATTCTCGACACTCCTTCCGCCATTGTTTGCTGTGGATGTTGCCTAACACGTGGTTCCAAAAAATTGGGCAACTGTTCACTGTGCCAGTTTCGAAGAGATGTTCCGGGAAGTGCGATTTCTGGATACGGCAACTTTAGCTGGCGGCCCGGATCACCGGATCTCACTATTCTGCATTGTTTTTCCTTTGGAGTCTTCGTCAAAGAAAGACTTAAGGTCTTGAGCTGTCACTGTAAACACAAGAGAAGATCCAAGAACGTGATGTTTCATGAATTCTTCTATGTCGAGATGTAAATCGGGCTACATGCTTAATATTGTCCCTCGCACATAGCCCCATTTGGCATCCACTATCTGCTACTCCACTCAAATGCAGATTTTATATTGACAGCCGCGAATAGTAATACTGCAGCTTTAGAAATAACAACGTATTTTGAGTTTTCTGAGTTGTTACTCTATTAGCGGGAAATTGTGACAATTCCTTGTCGAGACTGCTGTTCCTATCTGCAGTCAGAAATGGATACGGTCCTTTACATTACGGCATCGAAGTAATGTCTTCAATCTTTTTTCTGCAGCGTCCTCATTCAGCCCTTACCGAGCTGCTGAAATGCGGCGGTCTAACACCCTACCGCATGGATTCCGTGGGCGATTCGCAACACAGCAAACGTGGCAGCAGTACACGCGGCAGTCATTTGTCCCCATTTCCCATGTGGACCTCCTCGAGAATCTTGATGCACAACGGAATCACAACCATTTGTTTATGGAAAAAGGAAATCCATTATGACTTGCTGATTCTGCATACAGTGAGACACGAAGGAACTTCTGTACATTCGGAAGAACAAAGCGATGCTGTAGCGTAGAGTGTACAGCTATTCTTAATCCCAAATACGTCAGTCGAAAAAAGGAAAATACCACTTTCTGCGCTAGAAAAGAGAGGAAACAGTGTGATATCTCAAGGATGAAAAAGTGTGCTTCCCATGACTGAATCTATAGCTGCAACATTGCGCCATATTTAGTCACAGAGCTACGAATTCTACATTTCATACAGCAGCCTGCACAGCAATGTGACGAACTTCTAAACAGCAGATTTTCGGTATTGATGTCTTCCATTGGCCATCGACGTTTTTGTGAAAATGGATTAAAGTCGAGTCCCTTGCTAGAAGTAGCCTTCTACAAGTGCCATTTTGTGGACCATATGCTTATTCCACTGTATAGTATGCCTCCTACGAATGTTTGGTACTTGTTTGTGCGCTGCCAGTAGTGTGCTAGTTCTCGCAATAGCCACCATACTCGTTCTGAAGGAGCCTCGATACAGCTTCTCTAGGCGGACACCCGGACTCTCTGTCAACACCAGAGACGGTGGCTCAGCATCCCCAGACGAGATTCTTCCTCTCTGTCGCACTCATGTACCGAATTAAGGGGGGTAGGACTTCAAACTGGCTGACTTGGGGCAGGAGAGGCACCACAGGATATTTTAATTTCCACTGTCTATACTTTTACAAATAAATTCATAAAACTTTGTCAGCATGACCAGGAAGGGTTCAGGATTCACGCTCATAGCAGTGGAAGTTCAAAAATATAACAAAACATATTTTTTTTACATGTGAATCGTCATCATTTTTTCACTTACTATTGGCTGCATTCGTTGCTATAGGTACACTTTTCTTCATAAGTAAGGGATATCCTTCGATGAATTTTGCACAGCATACAAACCATACTTACAGGTGTATGAAACTTTAGAATTTTCCAAATCTATTAAAAACTGTGCTAAAAATTGAGATAATTAACCACAAAATTTGAGTTTTTTCTAAACATGAAGTTTAAAATGTAACAGCTCATTCATTTTTTCATTAATTAAATAAATTCTAGAGTTTCATACGCCTGTAGGTATGGTTTGTATGCTGTGCAAAGTTCATCGAAGAATCTCTCTTACTTGTGAAGAAAAGTGTACCTACAGCAACAAATGCAGCCAATAATAAGTGAAAAAATGATGAACATTCACAAGTAAAAAAAATTTATTTTGTTATACTTTTGAATTTACATTGCTATGAGTTTGGATCCTGAATCCTTCCTGGTCGTGTTGACAATGTTTTATGAATTTTTTGTAAAAGTATAGACAGTGGAAATTAAAACGTCGTGTGGTGCCTCTCCCGCTCCAAGTCGGCCCGTTTGACGTCCTACCCCCCTTAAGCATCGTTAGATGACTAACCTCTACTCCTACTTTTTTAATTCTTCACACTGGTTAAAAGGACGCCATCAGTTTTCACGAAGTACAGAGCATACTTCGTAGCACATATACCGCTCCCCGTGTATTTCCGTGTTGTATATGACACGAAAGCGTGATCCTTCCACCTTCAAAGACGTAATACACATGATTCGCTGGAGCTATTTTCTTAGTAGCGAGCGCCGCAACTCAATTTAGCATACATTAATGCACGCAGTGTGCATGATGACTCCTCCTAGGCAAATCATGTTAAAAAGAAGCGTTGCCGCCTTCTCATTCTGCATCCAAACATTTGGGAAAACGCAAAACAAACTTCTTCCTCTCCTTTCTCAGTGCAGGTATCTCGTGGTGGGACCGTAGGCTCTCATAGCGGTGTTAGTTACCACATATCTTACGTCACGATTATTCCTCGCCGAGCATATCCTGTATTTCTTCTAAAGTCTTCCCATTCGTTTCGGGCACCACGAAGTACACGTAGAACGAAGCGAGGAGTGCGCACCCGGAGAAGACGAAAAACGGGCCGTAGTTCCCAACGACGGCGACGATGTCCCCGAAGAATCTGGTGACCAGGAAGGACGTGAACCACGTTACGAAAGCGGCCATTGGCATCGCCACGGACTTTGCATTCGGCGGGAAGACTTCGCCAGTCACCGTGTAAGGAAGACAGCCGTAACCTGCAACAGACACACAGCATAGTCAGAGAAATATCAAAGAGGCGTCAGACTTCTGTAGCTCCGGGTGAAAACGTGGTATGATGCGACAGTATTCCACACGCGAATAGAAAGTAGCAACCATGGTTCCCGAGGAGATTTTTATTTCTGTTGTTTGAGAAAAGTTGGGAAGGAACGTGCCTACGTATGCTCCCGAGCCTCCTGTGTGCTGATCTCCTGGGCTAAATTCCACATCCACAGTGTTTTATAAACTGAGTGTATAGGGGCCAGGAAGGGGCTGTGTGGAAGAAGAGATACTTGTTCTGAGTGTACACACTATTTATTCATCACAAAATTCTCAAATATGTGCAGCAATGATAGTGTGCAATTCTACTAATCGACAGATATAAAAGTACCAAGCGTTACGGGAAATAATGTGGGTTTAGCAATAACTGCACAACTTGATTCATGTTGTGATTGTCACAAAGTTGATAGGAAAGTACCCTGTTGTTGTTACTGTGGTCTTCAGTCCGAAGATTGCTTTGATGAGGCTCTTCACGCTACTCTTCAGGGTGAAAAGTATTTAAACCGACAAACTCTGGGAGGTTGTAGGGGACATCAAAACAAATATTCCTCCCTAGTGTCTTTTTTTCCTATGAGGATTATTTAAACCGGTGGAGGCCGTATTACGCTCTTCAGTTGTTGAAGGCCTATTACGATCTTCAGTTGTTAGAGGGAGTATTACGCTCTTCAGCTGTAGGCAACTGCTGTCCACCAGTGTAGTAGTTCATTGTCTCTATTTACTAATGGAGCGATACACCTGCAGTGAGTTCAGTGACACGGTTGGTGCGTACTACGCAGCGCACCACAATAGACGAGTTACACAGCGGGCTTATCAACAAAAATATCCTTCCGCCGTATCCCGCATCATACAACCATTGCTGCTGTGTACCAAAGTCTGCGTGAGACCGGGTCATTTAGCACATTACCTGGACAGGGACGCCGCCGCACGGTAAGAACGCTGCAATTTGAGGAAGCTTTCTTGCAGCATGTGGAGCGGAATCCTTCAACAGCACTTATGCAATTGCACGTAACATGGGGACGAATCAGACGAACGTAAGAACTGTCCTTCGAGAGCAGTTGTTACGTCCATTTCACTAACAGCGTGTCCACAACCTGGAACCAGTTGACTATCCACCCAGAGCACAGTTTTCGCAGTGGTACCTGGAACAGTGTGAAATGCATCCTACATTTCCATCCTCTTTGTTGTTTACCGATGAAGCAGTGTTCGGGCGTGATGGAGTCTTCAGGATGCACAATTCGCATGGTTGGAGTGAGGATAACCCATATGCCACAGTTACTAGCGCTCATCAAGTGCGGTTCTTCGTTAATGTGTGGGTCAGTGTTGTTAGGGACTGTTTAATTGGGCCGTATCTGCTACCTAGATCATTAAATGACAGGCACTATTACAATTTTCTCGCCAGAGCATTGCCAGAATTGCTGGAAGACGTGCCGCTCCCTACAAGACAACGCATGTGGTTCCAACATGACGGGGCGCCGGCACAGTTCAGTCGTCGTGTGCGTCGATTCCTGGACCGACGGTTCCCAGAAACGTGGATTGGCAGAAGTGGCCACAGATGTGTCCCCTCTTGACTGTTTTGTGTGGGGAGAGATGCGCAACCTTGTTTACGCAACTCCTGTTGCATCAGAAGAGGATCTGGTTGCCCGGATAGTAGTAGCAGCAGGAACAATTCAGGATACTCCTGGGGTTTTTACCCGTGTCAGACAGAACATGATCCGACGGTGTAATCTTTGTTTACGTGTCAATGGAGGCAGTTTTGAAAATCTACTGTAATTGAAATTGGGCTGTGTTAATGTGTTGTCTCTTGGTCATAAGAAAATGGAAAAGTGTTTGTTGGTTTAATTAATTTGCCGCCAGAGACATCTTCCTCTACCGGTTTAAATACTCCCCATAGGAAAAAAAGACACTAGGGAAAAATATTTGTTTTGATGTCCCTTACAGCCTCCCAGAGTTTGTCGGTTTAAATAATTTTCACCCTGTATATTGCGCAAGCCTCTACATCTACGGCAACCATATGAACCCGCTTGCAGCACCCGTCTCTTTGTATCCCTCTACAAATTTTGAAGGTTCGTTAATGTCTTGGAATGTGTGCCATCAACCGATTTCTATTTTTAGTTCTTAGTTGAGTTATACCATAATTTTCTTTTCCTGCCTAACTCTATTCAGTACCTCCTTATTAGACACACGATCTACCCATATAACCCTCAGCACTATTCTGTGGCAGCACATTTCAAACTCTTCTATTCTCTTCCTCTCCACACTGCTTGTTGTCCACGCTTCATTTCCGTACAAAACAACACACCAGACAAATGCCTTCAGGAAAGACTTCCTAACACTTTATATTCGAGGTTAACAAATTTCTCTTCGTCGGGAAAGTGTTTCAATCACGGCCATTCCGTATTTTATATCCTCTCTTCCTTGGCCGTCATAAGTTATTTTACTGTCCAAATAACAAAACTGATCTATAACTTCTAGTGTTTCATTTCGTATTCTAATTCCCCCAGGGTCACCTGATTTAACTCGACAACATTCCATTACCTTGCTTTGCTTTTGTTGACGTTCGTCTTAAGTCCTCCGTTCAAGACACTGTCCATTCCGTGCAACTGCAAAGTCCTCTTCTATCTTGGGTAAAATAATTACAATGTCATCGGCTAATCTCAAACCTTTTATTTCTTCTCCCTGAAATTTAATTAAGACTCGAAATTTCTCATTGGTTTCTTTGGTTCAAATGGCTCTGAGCACTATGGACTTAACTTCTGAGGTCATCGGTCCCCTAGAACTTAGAACTACTTAAACCTAAATCACCTAAGGACATCACACACATCCATTCCCGAGGCAGGATTCGAACCTGCGACCGTAGCGGTCGCGCGGTTCCAGACTGTAGCGTCTAGAACCGCTCGGCCACTTCGGCCGGCTTGGTTTCTTTCACAGCTTGCTCAATGTACAGACTGAATAACATTGGGATAGGCTACAAATTTGCTTCACTCCATTTTCTACCATTGCTACTCTTACAAGCACTTCGACTCTTATAACTGCCGTCTGATTTGTGTACAAGTTGCAACTAACCTTTCACCCTCTGTGTGTTACCCCTGCTACGTTCAGAAATTTAGAGTGTGTATTCCAGTCAACATTGTCAAAAGCTTTTTCCGAATCTAGAAATGTTGTATAGGTAGGTTTGTCTTTCCTTAATCTCTTCTAAGATGAGTCGTAGGGTCAGTATTGCCTTGCGTGTTCCCGCATTTCTCCAGAACCCAAAATGATCTTCCCCGAGGTCGGCTTCTACCAGTTTTTCCATTCGTCTGTAAAGAATTCGTTTCTGTGTTTCTGTGTTTTGTAACCACTACTCACTAAACCGATAGTTCGATAATAGTCACACCTGTCAGCCCCTCCTTCCTTTGGAATTGGAACTATACCGTCCTGTCACATTACCGTGACCACCTGCCAGAAAGCTGAATAGCAGTCTTTCGCAAAGCGGGCCGTTACGAGGTGTGCAGGTAGAGAGTCAATGAGATTCTGGAAGACACCGACACCTATGTAGAGTCATGCCGTCTCTAGGGCCGTGGTCAGCTACGTTAGAATTTTCGGTTGAGGATCCATGGCGCGAACAGACTAATCGAGATGGTCCCACAGATTCTCGCCTAACTTTAAATGCGGTGAGTCTTTGACCAGGCGCTCTTCAAAACACGCACGTCCACTGCGACTGTGTGACACGTTCCATCATGGTGCTGGTAGATGCTGCGCTTGGAGGTGGGCGTGGTCCCCAAGGATAGATACGAACTTGTGTTGATCCACTGCGTCTTCCAGAATGACAAGATCACCCAGCGAATGCCAGGAAAGCATTCCCCAGGTCATAACGGTTGCAGTGTGTTTGCTTTCTGACGTTTCGCGCCACACACACCAACAGCCATCTCTCCAGTGGAGATTCATCTGAAAAGACCGTCTGTAGCCATTCAGTGGGAGTCTACTTGAATTAGCGGTGTGCAAATTCCAGCCTTCGTCGCCGATGTAGTGTCCATTGTAGATTGAGCCCAATCTGCAGTGGACACCACAAGATCCTGAAGGAGATTCCAGCAGAGGGGTCGATTCATCGATTTTTGAAGAAATATGACGGAACCTAACAACCCAGAAGATCTTAACTTCAATCTCAGAATTATCTGTACTCAATTTAGGTAATCCACAGCAAATTTATACTTGGATGGCCGAGAAGATGGTTTTGTATTTTGGTGAAGTGAAATAGTAAAAGGTTCACTCCGAAGAGGGTTGGATACTGAATGACAATATTGGCTCATAGACTACTATTAACCATTTATCGTTACGTTCATGAGGCCAAACAACAAATACGAGCCTCTAATTGGAAGCGCCTGTGTTGATGTGTAGCACATACTGAAAATGTAACGACCCCGACAACAGATAGGTTCTTCAGTGTACAGTTTTGGCAGTTCCCATATGGGTTGTCTATCTGCCTTACTACCATATCTGCACGTATTCTGAACTTCCTGTTAACATATTTTGCACCTACTCTTTTCACATTACAAACAACTGTTTAAAGGTAGTTTCTACGCACATGAAAGCCATAAATGTGTTTTGGCTTTTCTTAGTTTTCCCTTCTTTCACCAAATAAGTCTTTCACGTACTTAAAGCACACCTTCACGTGGATTATTGTTTTACAAAGTCAAATTCATGCAGTATTGGTATTATGTAATTGCGAATAGTGCATGAATTTGACTTTGTAAAACAATAATCCACGTGAAGGTGTGCTTTAAGTATGTGAAAGTTGCCGTCGTCGGATTAAATACAAGAATTAGGCATCTACCTATTCGATCTTCACAAAGTTTATGTCCATCTTTTCTTTGTTCGACATATGCTTCTCCTCCCAGTAGGGTTAAAGTTTAGAATTTTCTGGGGTAGTCTTTTATCTATCCTTTTATTCAGTTGTTGTTTCCAACATTTCTATATTCAATTATTTCCTCGTTAATAGCATGTACATTCAACGCATCACGAACGTTTTCATTTTTTTTATTCTCTTCTTATGTAGCGCTTCATTCATCTCAAGAATCTCATCTCTGTTGCTTGTATGTTACTGTCAATTCTCTTTTTATCTATCCAACTATCGCCATAGCTTCACAAAATGAGTTTTTTTGCAGTGAATTTCAAAATACAATACTTCTTTCTTCCAATAGCACTCTACATTCATTTCTTCATTCATTGATCGTGTTTGGCAGTTCCCATCAGAAACATCAGCGATGTGGAACGCGTATAGGTACACATTAACAGAAGCGTAGACACTATTAGAACGTTATTCTGTACGTATTGTTAACATTAACCTTACGTATATTGGGTAATACTGTTTGTATTTACACCGGAGAAATGTAACTAGTAGTGTAGTGAAGTTGCTATTTTGAAAAAAATGGTTGACGTTTCTTCAATTGTAATAAATAGCTGATGATAGACTTCTAGTGGTAACGTAATACTTGCATGAGGATATTGTGTGTTTGAAGAAAACAATTACATCTGTGACAACGAAGGTCTATTCACAATATACTACTACTTGTCGCACAGATTTTTTAATGCACACTGGGAATTGCAATACAGCTAATAGCAGTTTCAGTTACTGAATCTGAATAATCGGACAATTTGTAGAATGAATACATTTGTAGAATGAGTACATTTTAAATTTTCTTTAAAACTGGCAAAGATTCCTAATTTTTTCGTTTTTGTTAGATCGGAAGTAGTTGAAGATATTTACATCAGAGTACATAACTCAGCTCTGAGCTTGATAAGGTGGCAAAGTCTGAACCAAAATTATTTTTGTATCTTACATTAGCGATCATTTCAGCTGTGATTTTATGTATGTATGTATTAAACCGGGGACCTAGAAACGACGGAGAGGCTTCACCCCGCCGTAGCCCTCAATGGTCCCAACCCCATAACAGGCCACTCAGCTGCGACTGGTATTATCAGTACCAAGTTCCATTAACGTATAAAAGTACTGGGGACCGAGTATCAGAATTCTGAGATGCTGGAAGATGCTTCTGCTGCAAGTGTGGTTATCTACTTTCCACTGTTATCTTTGCACTGCCCCAACAGATAACTCCATGAAGTAACAAATAGCATAACTTTGCTATTTAAACTGAACTGAACTTCTTGATTAGTTTATCTGTGTCTTGACCCCTATAAGTGGTGCAAGCCCTTCTGTCACAGAATGAAATTCATAATATATGAAGCTAGTCTTAAATGAAGTGCAAGAAGCTTACCTGGCGTATAGACGACGATGTAGAGAATCAGAGAGACAACGGGAACCCATCCGATGTTGCCTACGTACTTCCCGGTCTCACGGAGGTAGAAGTAGACGCCCAGGCACAGCTGCAACATCGACAATGTCCACACATTTTAAACAGTTGCGTTATAATATCATCTGATTCTCGCCTCTCGCTTCTTTTAAGTACGATTGTCTATCACATCATTTGTGACTGGGACACATAACCTTACAGGTTAAAAGTGTGTTACATCAACTGGAAAACAAAAGAAACCCTTTCACTAGGGATTTGAAGCATATCTACATCTACATCTACGTGACTGCACTGCATCTCACACTTAGTTGCCAGACAAAGGGTTCGTTGAACCACCTTCTACTATTCACTACCCTTCCAACCTGTAACAGCGCGTGAGAAAACGAACACTTAAATCTTTTCGAGCGAATTCTGACCTCTTTTATTTTATTACGATGATCATTTCTCTCTATATAAGTGGGAGTCAACAAAATGTTTTCGCGACCAGGGGAAATGAAATGATCGTATGGCGTTACTGGCCGGGAGATCCCATCTGAGGTTCGGCCGTCTAGCGCGAAAGTTGGTGATTGAAATTTCGTGAAAAGATCTCACCGCAAAGTAAAAACGCCTTTATTTTAACGACTGCCAACCCAGTTAATTCACTTATCATGTCCATCGCACTCTCTCTCCCATTTTGGCTCAATAAGAGCTCCTCTTCTTTTAAGTCGATCCTACCTGATGCGGATTCCGCACAGCAATACTACAGAAGCGTTGTGTAGGTAGCTTCTTTAGTAGATTTGTTGCATTTTCTTAGTGTTCTGCCAATAAATCTTATTCTTAGAGTGAATATCCTTATGAAATCGATTTTTGTCCTGTTTTAAGTAACATATTATAGTATTGTTTAGTGTGAACAATGTAAAAGCTACAGAAAATATGATTTCGCAGAACCTTACATGTCCGATGCTACCCGACCTTCCCATACCAGCTTACAAGCTGTTGCAATACATAATATTAACAGATTAATTGCGTGTCTGCCAATAAATTGAACGATCTCTTTCTGTTGTGAGACTGACATGTCGATCCCTAGACTAATATTAAATGTACAAAATTACAAATGTATGTAGTAACTGGCAATATATAATTTGCATCTTTCAGAATACCTTAATGACGTTAGTAAATATGTTTACACATAAGATTCAAAAAAATAGGAGGTGAAGGCTCTTGTACTTTAGTGACAGAATTCACGATCGGAAGATGTCAGTAAATTTTTTAGCACACACACGAGTTGTAGTGTACTTGTGATATTAAATGTGATGTTCTCCAGAAAGGAAATAAAGGCAGACAACTAACATTACTCGATATTTTGGCTAATAATAAGCACTAGTCAAAAAATCCTGTCCTAGTCCTTAGTGGTCAAACACTTTTTATTATTCACTCTTACTAAAGTAACACCTAGCTAATATAATTCCAATGTTTGAGTATGAACTACCATAAGGTTTACTTGTTCAGAGGATCTTCGGAAATTATATTATGCTTGTGTTTTTCTGTCGATATAGAGTCCTACGATACCAGAGGTCTTTGACAAACAATCTTTATACACCTATGAGCTCTTGCTGATATTGTGTGGACCATCTGTTTAATGTTAAGTTACCTGACGATGCCTACGACGGTGCAAGGCGGTTCAAAACGAACTACTAAATAAATATTATTGTGGAAAATCAATACTATGTATTTATGATTTTAATATGTCTATGTTCCTCCATTTAGCGACGGAATATTTCGCAAATAATGTGAGTGTATTACGTACAGCACTGTTTTACTGTATGTCTCTGTTGCAAACAGGTAGCTTGCATCTGATAATGAGACTACAAGCATTGAAATCGGAACTGCAGTCTGAGGCAGTTTCCTTTTTCCTGACTAAGTCACATGACTGCGTTTTCCGTAGACCAGTCAACGATGGAAAGTTTGAATGTATGGTCAGTGGTCAGACAGGAATTTGATCTGGGGATACGATGATAGCTAGTGTTGAACGCTGATAATGGGCCTTCGGCGTTGAATCTACGTATGAAAAAATACAAGGGTTATTAGGAAAGTAAGGAACGATCGGTCACGAAATGGATGAAGCTTTGCACAGATGCGTTGGGCACTGTGTCTAGTATGCCCGTCGATCGTATTTCAGTTCTGAGCTCACACTGAGAACGTAAAGATGGCTAGAAATTAGCGTCTCCAGCCAAGTATGAGGAGCCTGGCGAATGATTTCGCCTGAAGCTATGCAATCCACATAACATAGCTGTCATGCAGTTCGTTCTACACTACAATTCTCGGCCGCACTGTGCAGGGGCAATGAAGATGCTCCTGCAGAGTCTTCGATGGGAAGTGTTTGATCACCCACAATACAGCCTGAATTGGCTACCCCTGAGGTTCATCTCTGCTCAAGGAACCACTATGAAGACAATATTTTGACACAGACAATGAGCTGCAGTCCAGAGTAGAAAATTGTCGAAAAGCACTGGCGGCTGTCTTCTACAGCAAGGGAATTGAAAAGTTGGTACAACGATATGACAGATGTCTAAGTCTCAGCAGCGACTGTGTAGAGAAGTAGCTGGAAGGTGTAGCTAACCGTTGCAAATAAAATAGTTTTGATTTTCACCATGGTTTCCATTTCGCGACCTGTCATTCTTTACTTTCCGAATAGCCCTCGTAAATACAGAAATAAAGTGTACCGGGTGAGGTGGCACAGTGGTTAGCACACTGGACTCGCATTCGGGAGGACGACGGCTAAAAACCCGCTCCCGGCCATCCTGATTAAGGTTTTCCGTGATATCCCTAAATCGCTTCAGATAAATGGTGGGATGGTTCCTTTGAAAGGGCAGGGCCGATTCCCTTCCCCATCCTTCGCTAATCCGATTAGAATGATGATCTCGAAGTTTGGTCCCCTCTCTCGAGCCAACCAATCAAATAAAGTGCGGCTATCGAAAAGTTCTAAGCAAAGAAGGGAAAGCAGAAAGGTGGAAGGAGTACATAGAGGGTCTATACAAGGGCGATGTACTTGAGGACAATATTATGGAAATGGAAGAGGATGTAGATGAAGATGAAATGGGAGATACGATACTGCGTGAAGAGTTTGACAGAGCACTGAAAGACCTGAGTCGAAACAAGGCCCCCGGAGTAGACAACATTCCATTGGAACTACTCACGGCCTTGGGAGAGCCAGTCCTGACAAAACTCTACCATCTGGTGAGCGAGATGTATGAAACAGGCGAAATACCCTCAGACTTCAAGAAGAATATAATAATTCCAATCACAAAGAAAGCAGGTGTTGACAGATGTGAAAATTACCGAACTATCAGTTTAATAAGTCACAGCTGCAAAATATTAACACGAATTCTTTACAGACGAATGGATAAACTAGTAGAAGCCAACCTCGGGGAAGATCAGTTTGGATTCCGTAGAAACACTGGAACACGTGAGGCAATACTGACCTTACGACTTATCTTAGAAGAAAGTTTAAGGAAAGTCAAACCTACGTTTCTAGCATTTGTAGACTTAGAGAAAGCTTTTGACAATGTTGACTGGAATACTCTCTTTCAAATTCTAAAGGTGGCAGGGGTAAAATACAGGGAGCGAAAGGCTATTTACAATTTGAACAGAAACCAGATGGCAGTTATAACAGTCGAGGGACATGAAAGGGAAGCAGTGGTTGGGAAGGGAGTAAGACAGGGTTGTAGCCTCTCCCCTATGTTGTTCAATCTGCATATTGAGCAAGCAGTAACGGAAACAAAAGAAAAATTCGGAGTAGGTATTAAAATTCATGGAGAAGAAATAAAAACTTTGAGGTTCGCCGATGACACTGTAATTCTGTCAGAGACAGCAAAGGACTTGGAAGAACAGTTGAATGGAATGGACAGTGTCTTGAAAGGAGGATATAAGATGAACATCAACAAAAGCAAAACAAGGATAATGGAATGTAGTCTAATTAAGTCGGGTGATGCTGAGGGAATTAGATTAGGAAATGAGGCACTTAAAGTAGTAAAGGAGTTTTGCTGTTTGGGGAGCAAAATAACTGATGATGATCGAAGTAGAGAGGATATAAAATGTAAGCTGGCAATGGCAAGGAAAGCGTTTCTGAAGAAGAGAAATTTGTTAACATCCAGTATTGATTTAAATGTCAGGAAGTCATTTCTGAAAGTATTCGTATGGAGTGTAGCCATGTATGGAAGTGAAACATGGACGATAAATAGTTTGGACAAGAAGAGAATAGAAGCTTTCGAAATGTGGGCTACAGAAGAATGCTGAAGAGTAGATGGGTAGATCACATAACTAATGAGGAAGTATTGAATAGGATTGGAGAGAAGAGAAGTTTGTGGCACAACTTGACCAGAAGAAGGGATCGGTTGGTAGGACATGTTCTGAGGCATCAAGGGATCACCAATTTAGTATTGGAGGGCAGCGTGGAGGGTAAAAATCGTAGAGGGAGACCAAGAGATGAATACACTAAGCAGATTCAGAAGGATGTAGGTTGCAGTAGGTACTGGGAGATGAAAAAGCTTGCACAGGATAGAGTAGCATGGAGAGCTGCATCAAACCAGTCTCAGGACTGAAGACCACAACAACCACATCGAAAAGTTATTTCGAGTGATCCAAAACAACTTGCAGTGGAGGCACGTAATCGGAGAACGACTCGCCACAGACCCTCTGGTCACAAAAGTGATGCCTTTTGTCCCGACCCCCAACCCAGCGGAGGCGCAGGCGGAGGCGGAGTATACACTTTGGACTTTTATGAAAAGGTAACACTGTGTAGTGCCAGACACACACGTGAATCAAAACCCTTGTTTTTAGCAAACGGTGTGCCACCAGTTACAGTATATGCGCAGGGGTCGCGATATGATCCAGACTTTCATCGTACTGCTTGTTTCTCTCCACGTCCTCCGAGCGGTACACAGGCCATCCAGCTTTTCCTCCGTGGACTCACCAGAGCGAAAGACATGCCGCTGGAAGAGAAGATCAGCAGGAATCTGCGGCCAACGCGATCCACCAGGAAGGGCACGATGCACGCCTCCACGAGCATGATGCCGTTGATGATGATGGGAGCCACGCTGTCACTGACGGCGCCGCCCGCCGCGATGAAGATGCTCTGCGTGTAGAAGAGCACCGCGTTGATGCCCGCCAGCTGCTCGGCGCAGACCACGCCCAGAGAGATGGCCAGCGCGCGGCGGCACCTGCGGGACCGGAACAGGTCCAGCACCGACGCCTCGTTCACCTTGGAGTCCTCCACAGCTTTCTGCGAACAGCAGTATTCCGTCTTTTGAGGTAAGGATGTTCCTTAATCTATAAACACACGCTTCCTGACAAAAAATGTGCAGCACCCGGAAGACGTGCTCGGACGTCATTGGAACATTGTACACGTACACACCACTGGCGAACATGTAAATGATTTGAGCTGCAGTTCTCTATTACAGGTAGAACGGCCAGCATAGTGCGTTGGAGTTGTTGGTGTTCAGTATTGCTACCAGGCCTGGTAGGGTATACAGGGTGGTCCATTGATAGTGACCTGGCCAAATATCTCACGAAATAGGCGTCAAACGAAAAAACTACAAAGAACGAAACTTGTCTACCTTGAAGGGGGTAACCAGATGGCGCTATGGTTGGCCCGCTAGATGGCGCTGCCGTAGGTCAAACGAATATCAACTGCGTTTTTTAAATAGGAACCCCCATTTTCTATTACATATTCGTGCAGTATGTAAAGAAATATGAATGTTTTAGTTGGACTACTTTTTTCGCTTTGTGATAGATGGTGCTGCAATAGTAACAAACGTATAAGTATGTGGTATCACGTAATATTAAGCCAGTGAGGACGGTATTTGCTCCGTGATACATTACCCGTGTTAAAATGGACCGTTTACCAATTGCGAAAAAGGTCGATATCGTGTTGATGTATGGCTATTGTGATCAAAATGCCCAACGGGCGTGTGCTATGTGTGCTGCTCGGTATCCTGGACGACATCATCCAAGTGTCCGGACCGTTCGCCGGATAGTTACGTTATTTAAGGAAACAGGAAGTGTTCAGCCACATGTGAAACGTCAACCACGACCTGCAACAAATGATGATGCCCAAGTAGGTGTTTTAGCTGCTGTCGCAGCTAATCCGCACATCAGTAGCAGACAAATTGCGCGAGTATCGAGAATCTCAATATAGTCGGTGTTGAAAATGTTACATTACCCGTACCATATCTCTATGCACCAGGAACTGCATGGCGACGACTTTGAACGTCGTGTACAGTTCTGCCTCTGGGCAAAAGTGAAATTACAGGACGATGACAGATATTTTGCACGTGTTCTATTTAGCGACGAAGCGTCATTCACCAACAGCGGTAACGTAAACCGGCATAATATGCACTATTGGGCAACGGAAAATCCACGATGGCTGCGACAAGTGGAACATCAGTGACGTTGGCGGGCTAACGTATGGTGTGGCACTATGGGAGGAAGGAGAAGTGGCCCCCATTTCATCGATGGCAAACTAAAAGGTGCAATGTATGCTGATTTCCTACGTAATGTTCTACCGATGTTACTACAAGATGTTTCATTGGATGACAGAATGGCGATGTACTTCGAACATGATGGATGTCCGTCACATATCTCGCGTGCTGTTGAAGCGGTATTGAAGAGCATATTTCGTGACAGGTGAATTGGTCGTCGAAGCACCATACCATGGCCCGCACATTCACCGGATCTGACGTCCCCGGATTTCTTTTCCGCGGGAAAGTTGAAGGATATTTGCTATCGTGATCCACCGTCAATGCCTGACAACTTGCCTCAGCACATTGTCAATGCATGTGCGAACATTACGGAAGGCGAACTACTCGCTGTTGGTCGTCACACGTATTGCAAAATGCATTGAGGTTGACGGACATCATTTTGAGCATTTATTCCATTAACGTGGTATTTACAGGTAATCACGCTGTAACAGCATGGGTTCTCAGAAATGATAAGTTCACAAAGGCACATGTATCACATTGGAACAACCGAAAGAAAATGTTCAAAAGGACCTACGTTCTGTATTTCAATTTAAAAAACCTACCTGTTACTAACTGTTCGTCTAAAATGGTGAGCCATATGTTTGTGACTATTACAGCGCCATCTATCACAAAGCGAAAAAAGTGGTCCAACTAAAACATTCATATTTCTTTACGTACTACACGAATTTGTAATAAAAAATGGGGGTTCCTATTTAAAAAAAAAAAAAACAGTTGATATCCGTTTGACCTGTGGCAGCGCCATCTAGTGGGCCAACCATAGCACCATCTGGTTGCCCCCTTCAAGCTAGACATGTTTTGTTCTTTGTAGTTTTTTCGTTTGACGCTTATTTCGTGAGATATTAGGCCCGGTCGCTATCAATGGACGGCCCTGTATAATGAACGTGAACTGTTATCAGATGTTGAGTGATCTCTGTGAAGGATACGTAGATGCCGTGTACTCGTGTGAGACCGCGACATCAGTTCCTGACGGTGTTTGAAAGGGACCTCTCTGCGGTCTCCATTTAATCCGCTGGTCAAATCGTGCAGTGTACAGATCTGTAGGGTATTTAGATGTGACAAAGATCAAACGTTGCACCGTATGGCAATGTGAGGATAGATTCTAATTATTCCAATGTAAATGCAGTAGTTGTAAGGGGAGACCGTGACATTGGGCTTACGGATTTATTTCAAACACCTTTAGTAGACCATTAATACAAGATAATGTGAAGCCAGTAAGGTGCATTACTCTAGCAATTTAGAGAAAATCGCAAGAGAAGCTTTACGAGGCTGTTATGTGAATCGTGTGTGTGTGCAAAGGTGCCCACCGTAAGAATTCCTTGTGGTCACGTGGTTAGCGTTACCGCACGGCTGGCGGGTCGTGGACGAGGCGACAGCTCGAATTTTAACCCGTATTTTTTTCATTCCTGGTCTCATTATTTAATTTATATAACATTTGAGAAGTAATATATTGGAAAAAAGTACGTGTATTTGCATGAAATTTCAATTTGTCGTTTCCATGTCTGCATGACAAGTAACATCCTGTAACGTGACATGTCGAGAGCACGTGCGACAAATAATTCCACATTACTCTTTTTTTCTGGCACGCTGTGACTTACTAAATCACTGATTGTAAGTAACGTCATTCGCATCATTATTTATCGAGGTCTGACATGGGCTTTCAAAGCCTGCCCCTCCTCCTTGAAAATTTAATTACATACAGTAAGTAGTCAGATAACATATCAAATGCTCTACAACTTCATCAAAATACATGGGGTTTTCTTTCATTATATTACCTCTCAAACGTCATATAAATTAAGTACTGAGACCAGTAATGAAAAAAAAAATACATTAAAAAGTAAGGGTTGGCGGGATTCGAACCGTCGCCTCGTCATCTTGCCTCACACGAACGCTAAGCACATGACCATAATGAATTCTTGCGACCAGTATCTTTGCACAGAAATATAATTTACGAGGGTAATCCCAAAAGTAAAGGACGATATAAGATGAACATCAACAAAAGCAAAACGAGGATAATGGAATGTAGGCGAATAAAATCGGGTGATGCTGAGGGAATTAGATTAGGGAATGAGACACTTAAAGTAGTAAAGGAGTTTTGATATTTGGGGAGCAAAATAACTGATGATGGTCGAAGTAGAGAGGATATAAAATGTAGACTGGCAATGGCAAGGAGACCGTTTCTGAAGAAGAGAAATTTGTTAACATCGAGTATAGATTTAAGTGTCAGGAAGTCGTTTCTGAAAGTATTTGTATGGAGTGTAGCCATGTATGGAAGTGAAACATGGACGATAGTTCAGACAAGAAGAGAATAGAAGCTTTCGAAATGTTGTGCTACAGAATAATGCTGAAGGTTAGTTGGGTAGATCACATAACTAGTGAGGAGGTATTGAATAGAATTGGGGAGAAGAGGAGTTTGTGGCACAACTTGACTAGAAGAAGAGATCGGTTGGTAGGACATGTTCTGAGGCATCAAGGGATCACAAATTTAGTATTGGAGGGCAGCGTGGGGGGTAAAAATCGTAGAGGGACACCAAGAGATGAATACGCTAAGCAGACTCAGAAGGATATAGGCTGCAGTACGTACTGGGAGATGAAGCAGCTTGCACAGGATAGAGTAGCGAGGAGAGCTGCATCAAACCAGTCTCAGGACTGAAGACCACAACAACAACAACAACAACAATCCCAAAAGTAAGGTCTCCTATTTTTTTGTAAGTACATAGACCTGTTTATTTCTACAATGGTTTACATCAGTTTACGGCTCGAACATTTAGCTATTTTTCAACATAATCACCATTTCTGTTGATGATTTTTCTAGACGCTGTGGCAGTTTTTGTATGTCCATATCATACCAGCTCGTCGCCATGCTGTTCAGAAAGTTATGAACCTCTTCTTTCACCTCGGCGTCGGAGCTGAATCGCTTTCCGGCCAGATGTTCTTTTAACCTAGTGAACAGGTGATAGTCACTGGGTGCCAAGTCAGGGCTATAGGGTGGGTGGTTATGTTCCACTGAAACTGTTGCAGGAGAGCAACGGTTTGCCTAGCGACGTGTGGGCGAGCGTTGTCATGGAGAATGTGTACGCCTTTGCCCAACATTCCTCTTCTCCAGTTCTGAATTGCCCGTTTGAGTTTGTTCAGAATCTCACAGTACCTGTAAGCGTTAATTTTGGTCCCAGTTATTCAGTTCCGACAACGAGGTGAAAGAAGAAGTTCATAACTTTCTGAACAACGTGGAGGCGAGCTGGTATGGCACGGGCATACAAAAACTGCCATAGCGTCTACGAAAATCGACAGAAATGGTGATTATGTAAAAAAATAGCTAAACGTTCAAGAGATAAACTGATGTAAACCATGGTAGAAATAAACAGGTCTATGTACTTATAAAAAAATAGGAGACCTTACTTTTGGGATTACCCTCGTACATAAAAGACGCGTAAAATTTCTCTTGCGTTTTTCTCTGAATTGCTAGAGTAGTGCACTTACTACCTCCACATTATGTTGTTTTAATGGGCTGCTAAAGGTGTACAAAGTTTGAAGTAAATCCGTGATTCCAACGTCGTGACGTCCCCTTGTTAGTGCTGCGTTAATTAGGAGTGATAACGATTACCTATATTGCTACTCCTACAAATACCAAAAATGTTGTTGTAGTCGCCTCCCTGGAGATTGGTTGGTTGGTTGGATGGTTGATTTGGGGGAGAAGACGAGACGGCGAGGTCATCGGCCCCATCGGATGAGGGAATGTTGAGTTGGGTTTGTTTTGGGGGAGAAAACCGGACAGCGAGGTCATCAATCTCATCGGATTAGGGAAGGAAGTCGGCCATGCCATTTGAAAAGAACCATCCCGGCATTTACCTGGAGCGATTTAAGGAAATCACGGAAAACCTAAACCAGGATGGCCGGAAGCAGGATTGAACCGTCGTCCTCCCGAATGCGAGTCCAGTTTGCTAACCACTACGCCACCTCGCTCGGTTGAGGGAAGGATGGGGGAAGAAAATCGACCGTGCTCTTTCAAAGGAACCATCCCGAAATTTGCCTGAGGCCATTTAATGAAATCAGGGAAAACCTACATCAGGCTGGCTGGACGAGGGTTTGAACCGTCGTCCTGCCGAATGCGAGTCCATTGTGTTAACCACTGCCCCACCTCGCGTGGTCCTCCCCGAAGCCTGAGTACCATTACTTTCTACTCTTGTCTGTCCTGTGCAAGTTTCTTCACCTCTGTATTACTGCAGGAAGCTGTATCCACTCTACAATTTTTATCCCCCTCATCCATTCCTCACCGTAACCATATGGACGAATCATTGATGCCTCAGGGTGTTGTCTGCCAAATGATCCCTTCTTTCAGTCAAATTGTGCCAAAATACACTTGTCACCAGTGGTTCTTCGATTACCCATCTAAAGTTTATTATTCTTCTGTAGCACCGCATTTCAAATACTTCTATTCTCTTCTAAATAGTACATTTTCGTACCAGACAACAACCTTCAGAAAGTATTTCCTAACTCTGAACTTCATATTAGTACCTCTGCTGAATTACAAGATAAACCTACTATCCAACGGCCATAGCATAGTGTACTAAAAAAAAGGTTGGTGTGCAGGATTGGTCTTCGCAGAGCTCACGTGTAAACTGTCTCAGTGCGTCTACGGGAACAGTTAAGAGCGGCAGAAGCGATTTCAGATTAGTTCGCTCAAAAATCCAGCAACAGCTTTTCATTACGTTCAAAGAGGAGTTACTCAAATTTCGCCTTCATAGCGTTATAAATCAGTAGTACTTCTGCCCTAAGATTACACGTCTACTGTAATAGTGGCATAAGGTGATCCCAAACGCTGCCAGTTAAATGCCTAACACCCATGAAAAAAGGACGAAGAAGTATCTTTAGACTCTTGACTACATATTGAATATCAGCACTGCTAAAAATTGTTGATAAAATCAAACAAAAACATAAAGTTACCACAAAGTGTAAATTTGCGTGCGGAGTTTGTGAATACATAAAGGCGCGAAATTGTTAAGACTACAACAACGAGGGAAACTGCAGCATGTAACACAGGTTAAAACGCATACAACATCAAAAAATGAAAAACACTGGATCGTTTGTTTCACATTATTAATTCTTCCATCCTTCTAGAATGCTGTTTTTGCAAAATTGATGTAGACACATCCATAATGGAGGTTTGTAGGTAAAATGAGATAGTTAATCCGTATGTAAATCACTTTGCCACTTCTCACTGCGACCTCAACTCATCTTTCTGTCTGGAGGTAGCTTGCAGAACTGCACTGCTAATCACATACTGTCGAATTCTGAACGATTTTTATGCTTATTTTAAAGGAGTTCGTTATGGTTTCCGGTTCGGCCTTTATGTAAGACTTTGATAACGTTGCAAAGTCTCATTTAATCTAAGTGTCACGCGCTTGCGGAATATCACTTGAGATAGCTGTTTGAATCGAAGATTTCTTATCAGAACACAAAATTTAAATCTAGATGGACAGATATTATCGAATTCTGAAAGAAGTATTGGCGCCCGTTACTCAACGATTGCAGGAACATCTATATAATCGAGTAGAACTGGTGTTTACAGGCAGGTGATATGTCGAGATAATTTCTGGGAAACAGTTACGTGATCCTCGCACTTGTAGACTGTCCAATCACATTAATGTGACCACCGATCAAAGGTTTGAATAACCACCTATGGAAGCGCAGCCTGCTGCGAGATGTGCAGGAAGAAGGTCAGTGAAGTTGTGGAAGATACCGATAGGCTCTAGGACTTCAACAGAAACAAGCGTAACATCAGGTGTGCCCCAGGGGAGCGTAATAGGTCCGCTACTTTTTACGATTTACATAAATGATCTGGTTGATGGTATTGACAGCGGCATTATACTGTTTGCCGATAATGCTGAAGTCTACAGGAAAGTAGTATCACACGAAGGTTGAGAACAAATCAATGAGGACCTGCAGAAAATAAATGCGTGGTGTAATGACTGGCAGTTATCTCTGAATATTAGTAAGTGTAACCTACTGCGTATAACAAAGCCGAAAATCCTCATTCATGTACGAGTATAAAATAAATGCCCAGTCTTTGGAAGCGGCAACATCCGTCAAGTATCTGGGTGTGACTATTCGAAATGATCTCAAATGGAATGATCAGATTGCACAAGTAACGGGCAAGGCGAACTCTAGATTGCCGTTTGTTGGTAGAATCGTGAAGCGATGCAGTCCTTCAGCGAAGTAAATAGCTTACAATTCGTCAGTTCGTCCAGTCTTGGTGTATTGTTCGTCTGTACAGGACCCTTACCGGTTGGGTCTGATCCAAGAGATTGAGAAGATCCAAAGAAGAGCGGCAAAATTCGTGACTGTTACATTTAGCCATAGCGAGAGCTCATAGAAAATTTGGATAGGGACACACTTGCAGATAGACGAGGCGCTAAACGCCGAGGACGTAGCGCATATATTATTACCACCAACTTTCATATCACGCAATAATCAGTATTCAAAGATAACGGATCCGAAGGCGCGAAAACGTCGTGGGAAGGGATCAGGACTATAGGGCGAGTGCTTGAGTATCTCCCACTGGAGGTGATGTAACTTCTGCGTTACAATATGGAGACCTGCGTTGTCACGAAGCAGCACGGAACTTGGCGCATCATTCCACAATGGCGGGTTTCGTCAGACTTGTTGCCCCATACATATCCTTCATTCTCCGACGGATGTCTACTATTGTTCGTCCTCCGGCAGCCAAGAATGGAATAACTGTAGACTGGTACTGTTTGGACGCATTTGGTAATATCGTTGCCTTAGTTCACTTTCCGAATTTACCGCACGCTCGTCGGAAAGACACGAACTCCGTACTAATCGCTAGCTTGCATTTCGGTGCTGATGTACCCACATTGGAATAGCGCTACGTTGAATACACTACTGGCCGTTAAAATTGCTACACCATGAAGATGACGTGCTACAGACGCGAAATTTAACTGACAGGAAGAACATGCTGTGATATGCAAATGATTAACTTTTCAGAGCATTCACACAAGGTTGGCGCCGTTGGCGACACCTACAATGTGATGACATTAGGAAAGTTTCCAACCGATTTCTCATACACAAACAGCACTTGACCTGCGTTGCCTGGTGAAACGTTGTTGTGATGCCTCGTGTAAGGAGGAGAATGCGTACCATCACGTTTCCGACTTTGATAAAGGTCGGATTGTAGCCTATCGCGATTGCGGTTTATCGTATTGCGACATTGCTGCTCGCGTTGGTCGAGATCCAATGACTGTTAGCAGAATATGGAATCGGTGGGTTCAGGAGGGTAATACGGAACGCCGTGCTGGATCCCAACGGCCTCGTATCACTAGCATTCGAGATGACTGGCATCTTATCCGCATGGCTGTAACGGATCGTCCAACCACGTCTCGATCTCCGAGTCAACAGACGGGGACGTTTGCAAGACAGCAACAATCTGCACGAACATTTCGACGACGTTTGCAGCAGCACGGACTATCAGCACGGAGACCATGGCTGCGGTTGCCCTTGACGCTGCATCACAGACAGGAGCGCCTGCGATGGTGTACGAAACGACGAACCTGGGTGCACAAATGGCAAAACGTCATTTTTTCGGATGAATCCAGGTTCTGTTTACAGCATCATGATGGTCGCATCCGTGTTTGGCGACATCGCGGTGAACGCACATTGGAAGCGTGTATTGGTCATCTCTATACTGGCGTATCACCCGGCGTGATAGTATGGGGTGCCATTGGTTACACGTCTCGGTCACCTCTTGTTCTCATTGACGGCACTTTGAACAGTGGACGCTACATTTCAGATGTGTTACGATCCGTGGCTCTACCCTTCATTCGATCCCTGCGAAACCCTACATCTCAGCAGGATAATGCACTACCGCATGTTGCAGGTCTTGTACGGGCCTTTCTGGATACAGAAAATGTTCGACTGCTACCCTGGCCAGCACATTCTCCAGATCTCTCACCAACTGAAAACGTCTGGTTAATGGTGGCCAAGCAACTGGCTCGTCACAATACGCCAGTCACTACTCTTGATGAACTGTGGTATCGTGTTGAAGCTGCATGGGCAGCTGTACCTGTACACGCCGTCCGAGCTCTGTTTGACTCAATGGCCAGGCGTACCAAGGCCGTTATTACGGCCAGAGGTTGTTGTTCTGGGTACTGATTTCTCAGGATCTATGCACCCAAATTGCGTGAAAATCTAATCACATATCAGTTCTAGTATTATATATTTGTCCAATGAATACCCATTTATCATCTGTATTTCTTCTTGGTGTAGCAATTTTAATGGGCAGTAGTGTATTTTTTCCAGTGATAGTATGAGGGCAGCAAAACAGTTTGCTTTCGAAGGCCCTAGAGTCCAGAATCGGTATGCCAATCAAGCAAAATAGCTATGACCACTGAGACAATCACCAGACCGACACACCAGAGTGATAAAATACTGGCCCTGCTGCATGAAGATGTCCCTAACTACCAGTTGCATATCCTCGTCCGAAAGGATGCGTCGTCCCTTCACGCCTTTTTTAAGGGACCCGAAGGCGGGGTAATGTTGTGGGAAGAGATCAGGACTATAGGGCGAGTGCTTTAGTGCCTCCCACTGGAGGTGATATAACTTCTGCGTTGCGATACGGGGACCTGCGTTATCACGAAGCAGCGCGGAACTTGGCGCATCATCCCACAAAGGCGGTTTCCGACATACATGCTGTCCCATACATATTCATATATTCATTCTCCGACGGATGTCTATTATTGTTCGTCCTTCGGCAGCCAAGAAAAGAATAACTGTAGACTGGTACTGTTTCCACGCGGCTGCTACGGTCGCAGGTTTGAATCCTGCCTCGGGCATCGGTGTGTGTGATGTCCTTAGCTTAGGTAGATTTACGTAGTTCTTAGTCTAGAGGACTGATGAGCCCAATTGTTAAGTCCTATAGTACTTAGAGCCATCTGAATTTGAACTATTTGGACGCATTTGGTAATAATGTAGCCCTAGTTCACTTTCCGACTTTACCACACGCTCGTCGGAAATACATTAACTCCATACTAATCGCTTGCTTGCTTCTCGGTGCTTACCAATTGTATCGTTATGAAATGAGCGTTTTTTTGTGAAAATGAAACGCTAATTTTGAATTGAAAAGTAAAAACATTTTATTCAAAGTACTGACCATTGCTTTCTATACATTTTGACCACCTTTCTGGCAATTTGTGAACACCACGCTAATAGAAATGTTCGTCTTTTGAAGCCAACCAATCAGACACCCAATTTTCGACTTCTTCGTAGGAATCTAAGTTTTCCTCATCCAATGCGTGTCAGATTGATGAAAACAAATGGTAGTCGGAAGGGGGCAAGACTGGTGTATAAGGCGGGTGGGGTAGCAGCTCTCAGCCAAGTGTTTTCATTGTATCCTGAACCAGTTTTGCTCTGTGTGCAGGTGCATTGACGTGTAAAAAGTTACTTTGCCATGTCTTCTGTCCCATTCTGGTCTTTTTTCGATCAATGCATAGTTCAGATTGATCATCTGTTGTCTGTAGCGATTAGTATTCACAGTTTCACCGGGTTTTAGAAGCTCATGATACATCACACATTTCCGATCCCACCAAACACAGAGCATTTTCTTCTTGCCGAATCGATCTGGTTTTGCAGTCAATGTTGATGGTTGTCCTGGATTAATCCATGATTTTTTCCGTTTAGGATGCTTAAAATAAATCCAGTTTTCATCTCCAGTAACAATTCGATGTAAAATTGATTTTCTTTCATGTCTTTGAAGCAAAATTTGACAAATGATTTTTCGGTTTTCCATCTATCTTTCATTCAATTCATGTGGCAGCCATTTTCCACACTTTTGGATCTTTCCCACAGCTTTCAAACGGTCAGAAATTGTTTGTTGTGCAACATTTAGCATTGCTGCAATTTGCTTCTGACTCAAAGTATGCCCGCGTCTCGTGGTCGTGTGGTAGCGTTCTCGCTTCCCACGCCCGGGTTCCCGGGTTCGATTCCCGGCGGGGTCAGGGATTTTCTCTGGCTCGTGATGGCTGGGTGTTGTGTGATGTCCTTAGGTTAGTTAGGTTTAAGTAGTTCTAAGTTCTAGGGGACTGATGACCATAGAAGTTAAGTCCCATAGTGCTCAGAGCCATTTGAACCATTTTGAACTCAAAGTATCACCTTCATCCAACATTGCTTGCCATTCGGCGTCTTCGAACTTTTTTGGTGGTCTTCCACGTTGTTTATTTCTTACATCAAAATCATTATTTCTGAACCGTTGAAACCATCTTTTGCATGTTGCTTCCGACAGAGCATGATCACCATATGCCTCGACAAGCATTCGATGCGACTCTGCAGCACTTTTTTTCAAATGAAAACAAAAAATTAATGCTTTCCGCAAATCATCACTTTGTGGTACAAAATTCGACATTGTTAACACGATGAAAACATATGATGTTGTTTGTTCCATGACTTGATGTATACTAAATAACTTTGACAGATGTCATACCAGCCAGGCTCGTTCACAACAAATGTTCCCTATCGAGACGTTTGTATCTTAACGCTCATTTCATACCAGTACACCTGGTATATACCCACATTGGAGTCGCGCTACGTTGAGTATAAGCTGCAGCAACAGCCTCAGACGGAAATTTTTGATCGATCCTTAAATTAAGAACGATTCAGTGTGCGACGGAGAAGAGAGGAAGAGGAGACGGCAGATTTGAGAGACGGCAGACGGACCTTCATCTCGCGCAGCTCCGAGGCGACGTCGCGGTCCGGGTCCCGCAGCCAGCGCAGCGCCTTCTCGGCGGCGGCGTCCTTCCCCACGGCCAGCAGGTAGTAGGGCGACTCGGGCATCCAGGCAAAGCACGCCACGGCCACCAGCGGCGACGCCAGCCCGATGAGCGCCAGAGTCGAGTACGACACGAACGGGCCCACGCAGTAGTCGATCATGAAGCCCAGCGTGTTGGACGCCTGGATCAGCGAGCACAGGCCTCCCCTCACGTCCGCCTGCGAGTGCAAAGTCATACGTTAGGTGCGACTGCGAACCCTCACAGCTTAGCAAGACAAAATCAGAATTTGGCTTTAATCGCACATTTGGTGTATACCAGAGTGGGGACGAGCAGACGAGCATCAGTGAATTCTATCTACATCTACACTCCGTAAACAATTGTACTGTATGTGGCGGAGGGTACATCTGGTACCACTCATATTATCCCCCCCCCCCCCTTCCACTGTTCCATTAACGAATGCATGGCACATACACGAAAGGAAGTTGTTCGATACTTTGCTGAGGACTACATCGGCCAGGTGTTAAGCAGAGCTGAGGAACCTCGGCAGTTAGCTCGACTCCGCACGCTGCAGGCTCAAGAAAACGACCGCCGAAGGTATGACGCCAGCCACCGCCCTGTTTTCTACCAGCCGGGTGACCTCGTCTGGATCTTCGCTCCTGTTCGGAAGGTCGGTCTCTCTTACAAGCTCGTTAGGCGCTACTTTGGACAATATAAGGTTGTAAAACAGTTGTCTGATGTTGTTTATGAAGTTGAAGATTTCGACCCCGATACAAGACGACGAAAGAACTTGCCCCCCGTCTAACAGCCGTGTACCGCAAGTCTCTAGAGGAACGGAGGGTTCCAAATGATTGGAAAAGAGCACAGGTAGTCCCAGTCTTCAAGAAGGGTCGTCGAGCAGATGCGAAAAACTATAGAGCTATATCTCTGACGTCGATCTGTTGTAGAAATTTAGAACATGTTTTTTGCTCGCGTATCATGTCGTTTTTGGAAACCCAGAATCTACTCTGTAGGAATCAACATGGATTCCGGAAACAGAGATCGTGTGAGACCCAACTCGCTTTATTTGTTCATGAGACCCAGAAAATATTAGATACAGGCTCCCAGGTAGATGCTATTTTCCTTGACTTCCGGAAGGCGTTCGATACCGTTCCGCACTGTCGCCTGATAAACAAAGTAAGAGCCTACGGAATATCAGACCAGCTGTGTGGCTGGATTTAAGAGTTTTTAGCAAACAGAACACAGCATGTTGTTATCAATGGAGAGACGTCTACAGACGTTAAGGTAACCTCTGGCGTGCCAGAGGGGAGTGTTATGGGACCATTGCTTTTCACAATATATATATAAATGACCTAGTAGACAGTGTCTGAAGTTCCATGCGGCTTTTCGCGGATGATGCTGTAGTATACAGAGAAGTTGCAGCATTAGAAAATTGCAGCGAAGTGCAGGAAGATCTGCAGCGGATAGGCACTTGGTGCAGGGAGTGGCAACTGTCCCTTAACATAGATAAATGTAATGTATTTCGAATACATAGAAAGAAGGATCCTTTATTGTATGATTATATGATAGCGGAACAAACATCGGAAGCAGTTACTTATGTAAAATATCTGGGAGTATGCGTGCGGAACGATTTGAAGTGGAATGATCACATAAAATTAATTGTTGGTAAGGCGGGTACCAGGTTGAGATTCATTGGGAGAGTGCTTAGAAAATGTAGTCCATCAACAAAGGAGGTGGCTTACAAAACACTCGTTCGACCTATACTTGAGTATTGCTCATCAGTGTGGGATCCGTACCAGATCGGGTTGACGGAGGAGATAGAGAAGATCCAAAGAAGAGCGGCGCGTTTCGTCACAGGGTTATCTGGTAAGCGTCACGGAGATGTTTAGCAAACTCAAGTGGCAGACTCTGCAAGAGAGGCGCTCTGCATCGCGGTGTAGCTTGCTGTCCAAGTTTCGACAGGGTGCGCTTCTGGATGAGGTATCGAATATATTGCTTCCCCCTACTGATACCTCCCGAGGAGATCACGAATGTAAAATTAGAGAGATTCGGGCGCGCACGGAGGCTTTCAGACAGTCGTTCTTCCCGCGAACCATACGCGACTGGAACAGAAAAGGGAGGTAATGACAGTGGCACGTAAAGTGCCCTCCGCCACACACCGTTGGGTGGCTCGCGGAGTATAAATTTAGATGTAATCCTGCAAGCCAGGGTAAATTCGAAGCTCCAGCGACAGGCAACAAGCGGAAAGTTGACGAAGAGCATAGTGGCAAAGGAAGTTCTGAGAAGATCACCGCCAGGGCGAACATCAGTCATCGGGAGTCGGAGTATGCAGGACCGATGACTCGTTCCCGGACTAGGAGGACGCAACACCGACACGCTGTTCTCTTAAGGAGGGAGCAATGACGCAGAAAAAGTTGAGCAGCACAGTCAAAGTGCTGTAGTGGTTATGATACTAGACTGTTGTATGGAGGGTAGTGAGTTAGAAACTCACCTAAACTGCAAAATTTTAATTTGTATATCAGTTTGGATTCCGTAGAAATGTTGGAACACGTGAGGCAATACTAACCTTACGACTTATCTTAGAAGAAAGATTAAGAAATGGCAAACCTACGTTTCTAGCATTTGTAGACTTAGAGAAAACTTTTGACAACGTTAACTGGAATACTCTCTTTCAAATTCTGAAGGTGGCAGGGGTAAAATACAGGGAGCGAAAGGCTATTTACAATTTGTACAGAAACCAGATGGCAGTTATAAGAGTCGAGGGGCATGAAAGGGAAGCAGTGGTTGGAAAAGGAGTGAGACAGGGTTGTAGCCTCTCTCCGATGTTATTCAATCTGTATATTGAGCAAGCAGTAAAGGAAACAAAAGAAAAATTCGGAGTAGGTATTAAAATTCATGGAGAAGAAGTAAAAACTTTGAGGTTCGCTGATGACATTGTAATTCTGTCAGAGACAGCAAAGGACTTGGAAGAGCAGTTGAACGGAATGGACAGTGTCTTGAAAGGAGGATATAAGATGAACATCAACAAAAGCAAAACGAGGATAATGGACTGTAGTCAAATTAAATCAGGTGATGCTGCGGGAGTTAGATTAGGAAGTGAGACGCTTAAAGAAGTAGTAAAGGAGTTTTGCTATTTAGGGAGTAAAGTAACTGACGATGGTCGAAGTAGAGAGGATATAAAATGTAGACTGGCAATGGCAAGGAAAGCGTTTCTGAAGAAGAGAAATTTGTTAACGTCGAGTATAGATTTAAGTGTCAGGAAGTCGTTTCTGAAAGTATTCGTATGGAGTGTAGCCATGTATGGAAGTGAAACATGGACGATAACTAGTTTGGACAAGAAGAGAATAGAAGCTTTCGAAATGTGGTGCTACAGAAGAATGCTGAAGATAAGGTGGGTAGATCACGTAACTAATGAGGAGGTATTGAGTAGGATTGGGGAGAAGAGAAGTTTGTGGCACAACTTGACCAGTAGAAGGGATCGGTTGGTAGGACATGTTCTGAGGCATCAAGGGATCACCAATTTAGTATCGGAGGGCAGTGTGGAGGGTAAAAAGCGAAGAGGGAGACCAAGAGATGAATACACTAAGCAGATTCAGAAGGATGTAGGTTGCAGTAGGTACTGGGAGATGAAGAAGCTTGCACAGGATAGAGTAGCATGGAGAGCTGCATCAAACCAGCCTCAGGACTGAAGACCACAACAACAACATTCGGTTCGAGTACATTAAAGAAGTATCCATAAATGTCAAGAATCATTGTACTGGAATGTTCTCTAACTTTATATACACCGTATTTGCTCTGGCCGGAGGCAGTTCACTTCGTGCTCTTGTATGTGCAAGTGCTGAATGAACCTTCGTTAAGTGAAGTTAGTGTTCGTCATTCATCTAATTACAGCTTCTTCTACATGACGATATCTGTATATCGTTGACAGTATCTCGAGGAGCACGGAAGGGAGTTGGGCGCGGTCCTACGAGTCGAGGAGCGCGTAGGCAGCCACGGCGAAGCAGTGCCCTGAGCGGCTGTCGGAAGCGTAGCGGAGGATCTGGCTCAGTGAGAAGAAGGCACGACAACTCTGAGGGCGGCGGTCACGGTAACCAGGGTCTGTTGCGATGACTTGAAGTGATTCTTCATCCGTTGGAGTCCAGGGCGTGTTTGGCCTCCCGACACGAAACGGCTGGGTCTGTACCCACGTCGCTTCGATTTGATTGCAGGTCGCAGATGATTTTTTTTAGGAGATGTTGGTATGATGCACTCTTGACAGTGGTCCCTCTAGGCATGTAATGCTCCAAAATGACGCCTTTTTCGTCCCAAAAGAGAGTCATCATAACCTTCCCTGCTGATGGTTCTGTTCTAAACTTCTTTGGTTTTGGTGATGAGGAATGGCGCCATTCCTTGATCAAAATGGTTCAAATGGCTCTGAGCACTATGGGACTTAACTTCTGAGGTCATGAGTCCCCCTACAACTTAGAACTACTTAAACCTAACCAACCTAAGGACATCACACACATCCATGCCCGAGGCTGGATTCGAACCTGCGACCGTAGCGGTCGCGCGGTTCCAGACTGAAGCGCCTAGAACCGCTTGTCTGTTTACGAGTTACTTATGACTGGCGCCTGAATTGGCGGCGGATGGTACTGACTGGTGTTCTCTGGTGAGGGTTGTCATCGCTTCCCAGAGAGTTGATGAGTTGATGTAGTGATGCATTGGATGTTTCATAGAATTTTGATGATTTCTGCTTAATGTGATGATAAATGACGGCTGTCGGAGCGTGGACCTATGTAGCTGCTTGCGGAAGGTGTAGTGGGACGCGAAACTGAAGCGTCACCCATCCACCAGTGTCAGCCCAGGTTGCAGGTGAATATAAGTTTAATTTAGTTTTTGTTTATGTATCTTTGTAATATTTGTAATGGTTGTTATTTGTCTAAAGTTTTGTATTTATTTTTTATGTTTCATGTACGGAGAGGGCGGCGCAACGAACGGAGACAGCATCTTCGCTGCCGGGACCAGAGAGAAAATTGCTGGCCACTATACGTCGCGGGTCGACAGCCAAAGAGCAACAGAAGATCCTGAAACCGAGTTGTTGCGTCATGCTTTTAAAAATTGAAAATTAAGAATTTGTAATGTTTCTACAACAATGACGTCATAGAAAGTTTAATCATGTTGTAAATGTTCAGTCCTATCTTGTCAAGGCTCAGGTTCACGTCTATATGTAGGAGGATAATAAACTAGTGGATGCTACTAAAGTTTAAACACGTGTTCCGAGAATTTATTTATGAAGAATTATGTTACGTAATTTATTTGACAAGATTATTAATTTTTGACAACGTTAATCGCGAGTTTGAATCTCGAAAGTTTATTCAGTGTGGGTCTAGTATTTATTAAAGCAGATCACTTGCATTAATATAATGTCTGAGAAGAAACAAACGACATCTAAATTGAAAAGAGTTTGCGCAAACCAACTGGACTGAGTGACGTAATTCTGCGCATACGATTCAAATGACGATGTTTTTATTACAGTTTCGTTCAAGAACCATTCAGAGACAATTTAAAAAAGAATTTAAATAATTTTGAAGTGTGTTGTAACTGACGTAGGTGACGAAGTCTGCACATGGTCATATGTCAAAAGAAAATCATTTATACAAAACTTACGTCGCAACACTACAAAGGATACGGCGCGGTACCACGTGAGCACGTCACTTCGCGCATGCGCTGCGCGCTGTGGCTCACACGATACGTAGTTGCGAAGTTGGCTTCCCTGGACGCAGAGCATTTGCTGGCGGCTAGGCTGTATACAGTGCCTTGCCTCGTCTATTTACTGACGACCTCGTGGGTGAAATGAAATGATCGTGTGGCATTGTTTGCGGGAGGCCGCCGTATTACAAGGTCTTTTTAGTTGACGCCACTTCGGCGACTTGCGAGTCAATAATGATGAAATGATGATGAATGACACACAACACCCAGTCATCTCGAGGCAGAAAAAAAAATCCCTGACGACGCCGGGAATCGAACCCGAGACAGCTTGAGCGGGAAATGAGAAACGAGAATGCTAACACAAGATCACGAGCCGCGGACGCGTCGTAAGGCAGACAGATACAGGGTTATTACAAATGATTGAAGCGATTTCACAGCTCTAGAATAACTTTATTATTTGAGATATTTTCACAATGCTTTGCACACACATACAAAAACTCAAAAAGTTTTTTTAGGCATTCACAAATGTTCGATATGTGCCCCTTTAGTGATTCGGCAGACATCAGCCGATAATCAAGTTCCTCCCACACTCGGCGCAGCATGTCTCCATCAATGAGTTCGAAACGGTAAGGCTTCTGCTTTAGCCTTTTCCGTAAGATTTTCCAAACCGTCGGCTGTGGTACGTTTAGCTCCCTGCTTGCTTTATTCGTCGACTTCTGCGGGCTACGCGTGAAACTTGCCCGCACGCGTTCAACCGTTTCTTCGCTCACTGCAGGCCGACCCGTTGATTTCCCCTTACAGAGGCATCCAGAAGCTTTAAACTGCGCATACCATCGCCGAATGGAGTTAGCAGTTGGTGGATCTTTGTTGAACTTCGTCCCGAAGTGTCGTTGCACTGTTATGACTGACTGATGTGAGTGCATTTCAAGCACGACATACGCTTTCTCGTCTCCTGTCGCCATTTTGTCTCACTGAGCTCTCGAGCGCTCTGGCGGCAGAAACCTGAAGTGCGGCTTCAGCCGAACAAAACTTTATGAGTTTTTCTACGTATCTGTAGTGTGTCGTGACCATATGTCAATGAATGGAGCTACAGTGAATTTATGAAATCGCTTCAATCATTTGTAATAGCCCTGTATATGCTGGTCGAACAACGCGGGGGCCGCCCGGCATACGTCACACAGAAGTAATACGTGGTCCAAATGTTCATCGAACGCACACACTCGGAATTTCAACATTAACCTTTTCCATGATATGCAACACGTCTCTTGGAGTATCCCCATAACGCTCTCACGCTTGCTACACCATCTCGCGACGAAACACGCCGTTCTCCGCTGCATCTTCTCTGTCTTCTCTGTTAATCCTATTCTGTAAGGGTCTCACACTAATGGGCAAGACTCACCAATCTGTCGATCACGTTTTCTGAAAACACTTCTTTAGTGAACCCTAGAATATTGCTCAAGACTGTGGGACCTGTGCCAAATAAGACTAAAGAGATACTAATTCTATACAAAAAAAAAGACAACACGAATGGTCGATGGTTTGTTTGATACAGGGGAGGGCGTCACGGAGATGGTGAAGGAACTGAGTTGGCAACCGTTTCAAGATCGGTGCAAACTATGCCGTGAAAGCCTAATTAAAATGTTTCAAGAATCAACTTTACCTGACGAATCTAAAAATATACCTCAATTGCCTACGTATCAGTTCTATAGGGACCGCGAGGACAAGATCAGGCTAATTATAGCGAGCACAGAGGCGTTTAACAAACATCCTTCTGTGCTCCACACGTAACTAGAATGGGAAGAACAGCTAACGATTGTTACATTGGGAAGTATCTTCCATCATACACTTCAAAGTGATTTGCGGAGTATGGATGTAGATATAGATGAGGATGAGCAGTGGATCGACCAGTGCAGCTTACTCGAACATATTTGGGTGCACATATAGAACTTCTACAGTTAATGGTCAACGCGAAACGTTGTACCTCACCCGACTCCGTCCAAATGAGACAGAACTCATCTTTCAGGGTTCATATAATAATTTATTACGTTAAGATCATCTAATTAGTACAATCGGGAGGACGACGGTTCAATCCCGCGTCCGGCCATCCTGATTTAGGTTTTCCGTGATTTCCCTAAATCATTCCAGGCAAATGGCGGGATGGTTTCTCTGAAAGGGCACGGACGACTTCCTTCCACAACTTTCCCTAATCCGATGAGACCGATGACCACGATGCCTGGTCTCCTTCCCCAAACAACCTACCAACTAATTAGTACACACATCCATATTACTGGTTTCAGCATATTACTGCCAGCTTCAGATGTGATAAGTAATCCACAAATAGTTTGGTCATGATTTTCGGATTAATATCACATCTGAAAATGGCAATAATATGCGGAAACCCCGAATTTGAATGTTCGCACAAATTAGGTGACTTTGGCGTAGTACATCATGTTCTTGTTATAGTCTTCAGTCCGAAAACTCGTTTGCTGCAGCTGTGCGTGCTAACCTATCCTGTGCAAACGTCTTCATCTCCGAATAACTAGTGCAGCCTATAGCCATTTAAACCAGCTAACTGTATTTTTTCATTAGTTTTTCTCTGCGATTTTTACCTTTGCATTTTCAGCCAATACTAAACTGACTGTTCCGCGATGCTTTAGGATGTGTTCTATCAACTGAGCCGTTCTTGAAGTCTATTTGTGCCGCAAATATCTTCCCTCTCCAGTCCGATTTAGTATTTGATCATTAGTTACACGATCTACCCATCTAATCTTCATCATTGTTCTGCAGCAACACATTTCAAAAGTTTCTACTCTTTATTGACTGGTTTACCATACACACTTCAGATCAGTATAAAGCTATGAACCATGGACCTTGCCGTTGGTGGGGAGGCTTGCGTGCCTCAACGATACAGATAGCCGTACCGTAGGTGCAACCACAACGGAGGGGTATCTGTTGAGAGGACAGACAAACGTGTGGTTCCTCAAGAGGGGCAGCAGCCTTTTCAGTAGTTGCAGGGGCAACAGTCTGGATGATTGACTGACCTGGCCTTGTAACGCTAACCAAAACGGCCTTGCTGTTGTGGTACTATGAACGGCTGAAAGCAGGGGGAAACTACGGCCGTAATTTTTCCCGAGGGCATGCAGCTTTACTGTATGGTTATATGATGATGGCGTCCTCTTGGGTAAAATATTCCGGAGGTAAAATAGTCTCCCAATCGGATCTCCGGGGGGGGACCACCCAAGAGAACGTCGTTATCAGGAGAAAGAAAACTGGCGCTCTATGGATCGGAGTGTGGAATGTCAGATCCCTTAATCAGGCAGGTAGGTTGGAAAATTTAAAAAGGGAAATGGATAGGTTAAAGTTAGATATAGTGGGAATTTGTGAAGTTCGGTGGTAGGAGGAACAAGACTTTTGGTCAGGTGAATACAGGGTTATAAACACAAAATCAAATAGAGGTAATGCAGCAGTAGGTTTAATAATGAATGGGAAAATAGCAATGCGGGTAAGCTACTACAAACAGCATAGTGAACGCACTATCGCATTATTGTGGCCAAGATAGACACGAAGCCCACGCCTACTACAGTAGTACAAGTTTATACGCCAACTAGCTCTGCACATGATGAAGAAATTTCTTTTAGTTATTCAGGTAGTGAAGGGTAAGAAAATTTATTAGTCATGGGTGACTGGAATTCAACAGTAGGAAAAGGAAGAGAAGGAAACGTGTAGGTCAATATGGATTAGGGCTAAGAAATGAAAGAGGAAGCCGCCTGGTAGAATTTTACACAGAGTATAACTTTCTCATAGTTAACACTTGGTTTAAGAACAGGAAAGAAGGTTGTATACATGGAAGAACACTGGAGATACTAGAAGGTTTCAGATGGATTATGTAATGGTAAGACAGAGATTTAGGAACCAGGTTTTAAATTGTAAGACATTTCCAGGGGCAGATGAGGACTCTGACCACAATCTATTGGCTATGAACTGTAGATTAAAACTGAAGAAACTGCAAAAAAGATGGGAATTTAAGGAGATGGGACCTGGATCAACTGACTAAACCAGAGGTTGCACAGAGTTTCAGGGAGAGCGTAAGGGAACAATTGACAGGAATGGGGGAAAGAAATACAGTAGAAGAAGAATTGGTAGATTTGACGGATGAAATAGTGAAGGCAGCAGAGGATCAAGTAGGTAAAAAGACGAGGGCTAGTAGAAATCCTTGGGTAACAGAAGAGATACTGAATTTAATTGATGAAAGGAGAAAATACAAAAATGCAGCAAGTGAAGCAGGCAAAAAGGAATACAAACGTTTCAAAAATGAGATCTACAGGAAGTGCCAAATGGCTAAGCAGGGATGGCTAGAGGACAAATGTAAGGATGTAGAGGCTTATCTCACTAGGGGTAAGATAGATACTGCCTATAAGAAAAGAGACATTTGGAGAAAGGAGAACCACTTGCATGAATATCAAGAGCTCAGATGGAAACCCAGTTCTAAGCAAAGAGGGGAAAGCAGAAAGGTGAAAGGAGTATATAGGGGGTCTATACAAGGGCGATGTACTTGAGGACAATATTATGGAAATGGAATAGTATGTAGATGAAGATCAAATGGGAGATACGATACTGCGTGAAGAGTTTGACAGAGCACTGAAAGACCTGAGTCGAAACAAGGCCCCGGGAATAGACAACATTCCATTAAAACTACTGACGGCCTTGGGAGAGCCATTCCTGACTAAACTCTTCCATCTGGTGAGCAAGATGTATGAGTCAGGCGAAATTCCCTCAGATCACAAGAAGAACATAATAATTTCATTCCCAAAGAAAGCAGGTGTCGACAGATGTGAAAATTACCGAACTATCAGTTTAATAAGTCGCAGCTGCAAAATACTAACGCGAATTCTTTACAGACGAATGGAAAAACTGGTAGAATCCGACCTCGGGGAAGATCAGTTTGGATTCCGTAGAAATACTGGAACACGTGGGGCAATACCGACCTTACAACTTATCTTAGAAGAAAGATTAAGGAAAGGCAAACCTACGTTTCTAGCATTTGTAGACTTAGAGAAAGCTTTTGACAATGTTGACTGGAATACTCTGTTTCAAATTCTGTAGGTGGCAGGGGTAAAATAGAGGGAGCGAAAGGCTATTTACAAATTGTATAGAAAGCAGATGGCAGTTATATGAGTTGAGGGACATGAAAGGGAAGCAGTGGTTGGGAAGGGAGTGAGACAGGGTTGTGACCTCTCCCCAATGCTATTCAATCTGTATACTGAGCAAGCAGTAAAGGAAACAAAAGTAAAGTTCGGAATAGGCATTAAAATTCATGGATAAGAATAAAAACTTTGAGGTTCGCCGATGACATTGTAATTCTATCAGAGACAACAAAGGACTTGGAAGAGCAGTTGAACGGAATGGACAGTGTCTTGAAAGGAGGATATAAGATGAACATCAACGAAAGCAAAACGAGGATAATGGAATGTAGTCGAATTAAGTCGGGTGATGCTGAAGGAATTAGATTAGGAAAAGAGACACTTAAAGTAGTGAAGGAGTTTTGCTATTTGGGGAGCAAAATAACGGATGATGGTCGAAGTGGAGAGGATATAGAATGTAGACTGGGAATGGCAAGGGAAGAGTTTCTGAAGAAGAGAAATTTGTTAACATCGAGTATTGATTTAAGTGTCAGGTTCAAAATGGTTCTGAGCACTATGGGACTTAACATCTGAGGTCATCAGTCCCCTAGAACTTAGAACTACTTAAAGCTAACTAACCTAAGGACATCACACACATCCATGCACGAGGCAGGATTCGAACCTGCGATCGTAGCAGTCGCAGGGTTCCGGACTGAAGCGGCTAGAACTGCACGGCCACCGCGGCCGGCTAAGTGTCAGGAAGTCGTTTCTGAAAGTATTTGTATGGAGTGTAGCCATGTATGGAAGTGAAAGATGGACGATAAACAGTTTAGACAAGAAGAGAATAGAAGCTTTTGAAATGTGGTGCTTCAGAAGAATGCTGAAGATTAGATGGGTAGATCACATTACTAATGAGGAGGTATTGAATAGGATTGGGGAGAAGAGGAGTTTGTGGTACAACTTGACTAGAAGAAGGGATTGGTTGGTAGGACATGTTCTGAGGCATCAAGGGATCACCAATTTAGTACTGTAGGGCAGCGTGGAGGGTTAAAATCGTAGAGGGAGACCAAGAGATGAATACACTAAGCAGATTCAGAAGGATGTAGGCTGCAGTAGGTACTGGAGTTTGCACAGGATAGAGTAGCATGGAGAGCTGCATCAAACCAGTCTCAGGACTAAAGACCACAACAACAACTACATGAAGCTTTAATCCAGAAAATTGCCTTCAGTAAATACTTTCTAACAAATTCATGTTGCTGGTCAGGTGGCTGTTTGGAGGAATAGAAATTTTAATAGTTTCATTCATCCGTGTAGTCAACGCCTCGCCGCAGCGGTGACACCGGTTCCCATCAGATCACTGAAGCGCTTCCGGGCTAGGTTAGCCCTTGAATGGCTCACCGTCTGGGTTTGCACTCAGCCCTTCTGAGGCCAGTTTAGGAGCGACTTGACTGACAGAGAAGCAATGACACTGGTCACGAAAACTGACAACTGCTGGGAGAGCAATGTGCTGACCACATGGCTCTCTGTATCCTCATCCAGTGACACACAAGGGGTAAGGATGACACAGCGACCACGTGGTACCACTGGGTCTTCAGGGCCTTTGTGGACGGTGTTTGTTTGCATTTTTGTATGTATTGCTTGAGCTTAATAAACATTTGGTCAACAATAAAAAGCAGTTTTAGAATTATTTCCATTCCATTGTCCAAACTTATGGAAGGTAGTGTATTTTCTAAGATACACCTTACCTGTTAAATTTCTCTCGAACACAAACTGATCATCCCCGAGGACGGCTTGTAAGCGTACTGTCATATCGCTGGTTGAGTTGTTGAGTATCTTTGCGGACAGCCGCGTCTGTAGTGAATCGAGCGCGGGACACGGTACTGTTATGTTGTGTAGTGTGATTCAGAACAAAGTGTGTCAAGAAGTAATGAAAAAATGAGCAGTGTCGTCGATAACATATTTATATGTCCTGTCGTTGCGTGTCACACAGCATCGATCATCCGCGGCGTGTTCAACTGATGTGAATCCGTAGAAATTAGTTACCATAAAAGAGTGCAATCAAGTGGCAGTGATTTGTAGCGAGCGTGAGAACATGCGTTCGGTCATCGCGTTTCCGCATTATCAAAAATCAGCCGCGCCGCGACGGTTATGCGCACGCTCGTACAAGTGAGAACTGACAAGGGAACCTCCCCATCGCACCCCCCTCAGATTTAGTTTTAAGTTGGCACAGTGGACAGGCCTTGAAAAACTGAACACAGATCAATCGAGAAAACAGGAAGAAGTTGTGTTGAACTATAAAAAAAAATAATCAAAATATACAAACTGATTAGTCCATGTGCAAGATATACTCCATCAAGGAGGGACACGATTGAGGAACACCGTGGTCCCGTGGTTAGCGTGAGCAGCTACGGAACGAAAGGTCCTTGGTTCAAGTCTCCCCTCGAGCGAAAAACTTTTCTTTGCAAAGTTGTGATCTGTCCGTTCGTTCATTGACGTCTCTGTTCACTGTAATAAGTTTAGTGTATGTGTTTTGCGACCGCATCGCAAAACCGTGCGATTAGTAGACGAAATGACGTGCCTCTCCAATGGGAACGGAAAACATTTGATCGCAAGGTCATAGGTCAACCGATTCCTCCACAGGAAAACACGTCCTATGTATTCTATACGACACTGGTGACGGCATGTGCGTCACATGACAGTAATATGTTGTCGACCCACCTAACTTGTACACTTGGCGAATGGGTAAAAAGATTCATCTACGTTGCCCGATTTAGGGTTTCTTGTGGAGGTGATAATTACTCCCAAAAAGTGATGAAAACATCAGAGTTTGTCACATAAACTGCAACAAATGAATCCAAAAGTCTCACAGTCGCACACTTTTCCCTGCGCTCTGTCAAAACATATCTTTTTAACTTTTTCAAATTTTTCCGTGTGTAGACCGCCAAATCCTGCATATGTCCAAGCAAATCTGAACATCCCCTGGAATTTTGGAGAGCGAAGTTGAATTATGTGTGAGTGCCTGAACTTTGATAATTGTCTGAAGATAAAAAATTAAAATTTTCGCTCAAAGGAAGCCTTGCACCAAGGACCTCCTGTTCCATAGCTGCTCACGCTAACCACGGGACCATGGCGCTCCTGAGTTGTGTTTCTCCTTGATGGAGCATATCTTACACATGGACTAATCAGTTTGTATATTTTGCTTATTTTTTCATAGTTCCACACAACTTCTTCCTGTTTTCTCGATTGATCTGTCTTCAGTTTTTCAGGGTCTATCCACTGTGGCAACTTATAACTAAATCTGAGGGGGGTGCGATGGGGAGGTTCCCTTGTGAGTACTGAAAAACTAACTTTACGAACAGTGTGAAAATAACATTAATATTGTCAAGGAGGTCTGGTACCAAATATCTGTGTATGCGTGACGAGCGTAAGAACTTTCGTGCGATCATTCGGCTTCCGCATCATCAGCAATCACCCGCGTCGTGTCGGTTACGCGTACGCTCGTCCGAACGATATTTTGGACTGTTAATCATCAAGATTGTTAATTGGGATAAACATCTACGATTTAGAATGTAAACAGTGCAACCTGCGATTTCCTTTAATCGTCTCAGATTATAGTTTTGTGTTTTAACGTTGAGTGGTTCCCCTTATTCTCTTGCATATTTCGAAAAATAATTTCAGGCAAGCCAGCAGCAGTGTGGAGCAGAACAGTACGACCGCCACAGGATTCCCAGGTATGTGGTGTGGACAGAGCACATGGTCACGAAACGAGAAGTCAGTTTAAAGGGACCTCCACGCCCATTTGTACTCCCAGGCGTGTTACAGGCTTCTACCAGTAAATAATTTGGGTCAGTATTTTGAGCCTGTGGTGTGCGTACTGTAAGACCTTTGATACACACACCATCAGATTATTTGACTTGTCGCTCTAGCGAAGTAGGCGAGTGTCAGCAATATGTCTCGTGGTCTTATCGCGGCATGTTTATCTTCTGCTATTAGGTCAGACGATAGAAATGCCACTTGCACGCTTAGAGTAGCAGATTGACGGTGACCAACTTTAAACAGAACTTGATTAATTTTCATACACATTTATTAAAATAATAACAAGCATAAAAATAACTTCACTTGGTTCTGGATGCTATTTTCAATTGACAATCTGAAGTTCCTTTGGTCTTGGTACGTTAATCTTATTCTCACATATCTCTGATATTTGACAAAAGTGTCTATACATTTATCTTCATGGCTATGTGCAGGAATATGATAATCTTATTAGGCGTAGACTGAAACTTGACTACAGACTAATGCAGACTAATGCAGACTGATGCAGACTGGTGCAGACAAATGCAAACTGACTAATCAGAGGTCTGTACACTCGTTATAATGCCTCGTGCATTCAGGTATCACTGCGCGAGTGTGATCCGCGAGGAGAAAAGTTTCTACGTCAGCACCAATCTCATTGGCTGCATTACATATTAATACGCGGATCGGCGGAAGCAGAATTTGGTCCGTCTCTAAGGCAGCGCCATCTCGTAGAGCGGAGACGGACGAGCGCTGCGCCTGCGCTGTTGTGCTTAGCGGGGCGCGCTCTGTTGGGAAAGTTGTGTACGCGCTGACTACGTGGAACTATGTACACAACAGAGCCATTACTTTTGAAACTGGTTGGGTTTTAAAGTGACCTGTGAGACTTCAGCAGCGTATGCTGGCATTGCGGCGAAGATGAGTCCGACGCCGAGGCCGGACACGAAGCGCACGACGCACAGCCACGTGGGCTGGAACTCGCAGAAGAGTAGCGCCAGCCAGCTGGCGGCGATGGGCAGCTCGGCCAGCAGCACCGTGTTGCGCCGACCCACGCGGTCGGAGAGCCAGCCGCCCAGCCAGGGCCCCACGGCGGCGCCCAGCGACGCCAGGGAGCCCACCCACGCCACCTCCGACGCCGTCAGCTGCGGCAGCTTCGGCAGCGCCGGAGACGTCCACGTCAGCACTATGCCCGCCGTTGTCATCGCCAGGTCTCCTGCCAATCGGAACCGCAGGTGAGGGTAGCTTTTAGAAGTGGATAGCACAAAAAAAGCAAGAAGGTTGATGAGATGAAAGCTTCATCTGCACTGAGGCTCCTCGCAGAGAGGGTCGATCCACACCCAAGTCTATCAAAAGTTGCAAGTCATGACCACAAGCAGAGTGTTGCATTAAGAAAATTAGCGTGGGAGAACAAGCAAACAACCTTTTCTAAATGGGGAATCATCACTAAAGATGTACCACACCCTGTTGTTCTTTTTCTACAGGGTGGTTCAGAAGGAACGTTACATAAATTGTGAGGTTATTATAGAGATGAAAATAAACCAAAAAAGTCCCATGAACATGTGTCTGATTTTCCATCATCATGGAACTGGAGCAGGTAAAAGACCACAGACATCCATGAATGAATGTGATAACAAGTGTGAATATTACTTGAAACTTCCTGGCAGATTAAAACTATGTGCCGGACCACGACTCGAACTCGGGACCTTTGCCTTCTGCGGGCAAGTGCTGTACCAAGTGCTCTACGGGGCGTGAGCTATGCTTGGGTAGCTCACATGGAAGAAAACTTGCCTGCGAAAGGCAAAGGTCCCGAGTTCGAGTCCCGGTCGGGCACACAGTTTTAATCTGCCAGGAAGTTTCATATCAGATCACACTCCGCTGCAGAGTGAAAATCTCATTCTGAAATCACTTGTTGGAATGCTGTGTAAGTGTAGTGGTGAGCAGAATAATGGCGGGACAGATGAGAGATCCATCATGCAAGAGGTATTCAGTAACATGGCCATCCATCTCAATGCTCTTGTCAACACGTTGCAGCGTGTGTTCTGTTGTACATCGAACATCATTTCGGTGGGCTTTAATGTGGGCAACAAGCTCAGTGACGCGAGCATCAAGCTCTTTGTGTGCGTCCACCTTCATATTGTACACACCCGCCTTTAACCTGCCCCATAAACGGGAGTTTAATGGGGTTAGGTAGGGTGATCTGGCAACCCAGCTAATGAGTCCATCATGGCTAAAAATGGTTCAAATGGCTCTGAGTACTATGGAACTTAACATCTGAAATCATCAGTCCCCTAGAACTTAACTAAAACCTAACTAACCTAAGGACATCATGCACATCCATGCCGGAGGCGGGGTTTGAACCTGCGACCGTAACAGCAGTGTGGTTCTGGACTGAAGCGCCTAGAACCGCTCGGCCACACCGGCCGGTTCCATCATGCCCAATCCATCGTTGAGGACGGGTGTTATTCAGACACTGGAATGTTTGTCTGGTACAGTGAATCGGTGATCCATCACATTGCCGGTACATTCGTCATCGTTGCTCTAATATCACGTCTTCCAAGAGTGCAGGTAGCTCTTCCGTCAGAAAGTGTGCATATGCTGTGGCTGTCATGCAATTTGTCAAGAACACTGGCCCTATCACCAGCTCATCAGTAATACAACACCGGGCTTTCACTGACAACCTAGCTTCGAATCTCGTTTCCCTAGTATCATGTGGGTCCTCCATCGACCATGTATGAGAATTGAGCTTGTTCATTATACCATTGCTTTTAAATGTAGCCTCATCTGTAAATAAAGTGTATTGTAGGATGTCTCTATGTACAGCCAAACATTCACCAAATTCCTGTCTCCTTACTTAGTCACCTGAATGCAAACAATTCACGGGCTGCACATGGAATGGATACAAGCCCTTGGAATGTAACGTATGCCACAGTAGCATTTGCAGAATATCGAGATGAAGGCTAACGTGTGTATTGTTGGTGAGACTCCATCGTACCATTGCAATAATGGCTTCACTTTCATCAAATGACTAGATGGCCTCACGTTATGATGTTACATGAACCTTGGGCAGTGTTCCTGATTCACGTAATGTTCGAGAAACCCTGGGAAATAGCCCGGCACAGGGTGTTTGTAGGTCAGGTAGATGTCTCTGGTATTCTGTCAAAGCCACATGAGCAGTGTCATTATAGTACCCATACCCAAACAACATTTCAGCGTATTCTGCATGGGTGAATGTATGTGGCATGTTGGTACTCACAGACACAACAGACTTGCTCAATTAAACAACACTCAAGCAAGAGACACACACTGCCTCACAACTGATCACTGGTCAAATACACAATTGCATACTCGGGACGCCTTCAGCTGATGCCCGAGTGTGACGTCAAAGTGCTTCCATCTGTTGGAGAAACACCAAACCCCTCTAGCAGGATGGATCAGTCATCTGTCCCACCATTATTCTGCCCACCACAGCACCTACAAAGCATTTTGGTAAGTAATATTCACACTTGTCTTCATATTCGTTCATGGTCATGTGTAGTCTTCAACCCGCTCCGGGTCCGTAACGATCGAAAATCGGATACATGTTCACAGAACTTTTTCGGTTCATTTTCACATATAGAATCAGCTCACAAATTATGTGACATTCCTCCTGAGTCTACCTAGATATAAATGATCTTCCTTCATACGAGGGTATGTTGAAAAGTAATGCCACCGAACTTTTTATGCTGCTCTCGATATCAGTTGAGGTGTTACATGTCAAGCACAGTACTCAGCCGTCTTTCCGACTTTGCGGTCGCATGTTGCCTCCCTCTGCTGCTAAAGGGCTCCGAATTGTAGCATATGTGTCTGACCAGCATCTTGTCGACGACTAAACCTGCCCTTACGTTCCCAAGCAATCCAGAGTCAGCCGTTGTCTCATCCGAATTCTCCACAAACCTGCATACTACGCCATTATACTATCCAGACAAATGGAGACCCACGATGAGCCTCTTTTCAAATTCTGTCTGGTGATGATAACGCTCTCTCACACAACTATGTGGCACATCCATGTTCTTTACAGTGATCAGTCAATATCTGGCGTGTTCACGTCCCTTATATACTCCACCAGGCCTCGAAGAATACTACACACGAACAATAAAACAGCATGACCAAAGAGAGGATTCCAGGCCAAGAGATGCCTCTAGGTATCAAACATGAGCCTTTTTTCTGTGCATGTACGTTTGAAGAACAACATTGTATGGTAGTGAACCATGGACTGTGGGAGAAACGGAGTGGAAGACAGTCGAAGCGTTTGACATGTGGTACTACAGGAGTATATTGAAAATCATGTGGGCTGATAAGGAATTCTCCGAGGATTTTCCGCCGAACCCGTGTAGAACGGAGCACATGGAAAACAGTGAAAAGAAGAAGGGTCATGAAGACAGGGCATTTCTTAAGACTTAGAGACAACTTTGATGGCACTAGACGGAGCTGTAGAGGTTAAAAAACAACCAGAAAACTGGTAATCAAGAAAAAGTGATTCTTTATATTTGTGGGAATGGAGATAACTGCTGTACACAGCGCTTCACCTGTTAGTTCTCGGAAGATTACGTATCGCAGCTAGGTTGGTACCCGGTGAGCGTATCTTTACAAGAAGACCATTGATATGCACCGAGAAAAGAAAAGACCCAAAATGGTTCAAATAGCTCTGAGCACTATGGCTTAACATCTGAGGTCATCAGTCCCCTGGAACTTAGAACTAGTTAAACCTAACTAACCTAAGGACAGCACACACATCTATGCCCGATGCAGGATTCGAACCTGCGACCGTAGCAGCAGCGCGGTTCCGGACTGAAGCGCCTAGAACCGGTAGGCCGGCCGAAAAGATCCACTTCGAGTAAAATTGGTCTAATTTTGCTTATAGATCATAGCATGGATTGATTCCTTCTACATCTACACGAAAACTTTGCAAATCACACTCAAATGTCTGGCAGAGGGTTCGTCGAACTACTTTCACACTATTTCTTTACCGACCACTGTCTAACAGCGCGCGGGAAAAACGAACACTTCTGTGTGAGCCCTATTTCTCTTATAATATTGCAATGATCATTTCTTCTTAAGCAGATAGGCGTCAAGAAAATGTTTTCGCATTCGGAGCTGATAGTTCGATATTAAAATTTCGTGAAAAGATCTCGCCGCAACGACTAAGCCTTTGTTTTAGTAACTGCCGCCGCGACTTGCGTATCGTATCCGAGATACTCTCTCCAGTTTTTGACGAAAACACAAAATGCGCTGCCCTTGACAAGTGCAGAGCAGCCAGTCTCTTTAGCAGACTTGTTCCATTTTACAAGTGTTCTCATAAATAAAACACAGTTTGGTTTTTCTTCCCCGCGTCGTTATCTACACTACTGGCCATTAAAATTGCTACACCTCGAAGATGACGTGCTACAGAAGCGAAATTTGATAGACAGGAAGAAGATGCTGTGATATGCAAATGATTAGCTTCCCAGAGCATTCACCCAAGGTTGGCGCCGGTGGCGACACCTACAACGTGCTGACATGAGGAAAGTTTCCAACCGATTTGTCGTACACAAACAGCAATTGACCGGCGTTGCCTGGTGAGACGTTGTTGTGATGCCTCGTGTAAGGAGGAGAAATGCGTACCATCACGTTTCCGACTTTGATAAAGGTCGAATTGTAGCCTATCGCGATTGCGGTTAATCGATCCGCGACATTGCTGCTCGCGTTGGTCGAGAGCCAATAACTGTTAGCAGCATACGGAATCGGTGGGTTCAGGATGGTAATACGGAACGCCGTGCTGGATCCCAACGGCCTCGTATCACTAGCAGTCGAGATGACAGGCATCTTATCCGCATGGCTGTAACGGATCGTGCAGCCACGTCTCGATCCCTGAGTCAACAGATGGGGACGTTTGCAAGACAACAACCATCTGCACGAACAGTGAGCCACCACCTGCATTTAACTGCACCCTGTACTCTTCATGACTTCCAAAAGGATCTGTTCCAAATATGGGAAGACTTCTTCCAGTGTGTAGGCAGAGTGCACAGTGGATTTCCTCCTGTCCTTGGTAGCCATGTCCCGAAGAGGCTCCACTGCACGCATAACATTTTAGGTCCCTACTACCAATAATCCCATCATACTACGTAACTGCTCAGATCTCGCAGGTGGAGAGGCTTCTTCAAATATGGGACAAGCGACTGCATCTGGTTCACGATCTATATCAGCCATAGATAGCGCCATAAAACTGTTTTCCAGACAAACCAGGGAGGCCTTTCGATAGGCCCCTTGGAAAGTCTTTTGGTGCCTGCTACACCAAGGGACGGTCTCCCAATGGACCACTCGTGAAGACTCAGTGTGGGGTGTAACCGGGGCATCAACATTAGTGGAGCGATCGGGGGATATGTGGGACTTGCTGGACGTCTGTCGATTCCCCGCGTCCTGCTCCACACAGTGATGCCCATTGGCAAAAGCTTTGTGACGGAAGACAGCGCCGCCTGGAGCTATGAGCAAAGGATCATCAACTCAGCCTTTGACCAAACACAGAAATCACAGTCCCTATCCATACAAAATACGGTGAAACTCTACGTTACACAATTATTAAAACTCTAGACTGTGCCTAGTAAACACACAAGCACGCAATAAATTTAAAAATTAAACTATTAACCATCCAGTTAACTGAAAGTGAATCGCTCCTGTTTGAAGCTCGTATAAGTGAGCTTTCTCACTGACTCTCTAACCAACGATGAAGTGTTCTAACCAAACCAAAAGACCAGCAGCCTGTACAATAACGGGCTCGATGGAAGCGTCTACACACGTGGTGGTACTCCACACTACACTGCTTTTAAAACAAAAGGCTGTACCTACTAAGAACACAAACACGCAATGAAACTTTATTCTTAGAGACAGGTACTGCTATTTAAACGACGATGTCGGAAGTTTCAGGAAGTAGAAAAATAATTTCATTTACATTTTAGTTTTTATTTTCAAAAACTATGAAACGGTAACATGAATGAGTTTTATTTTCATGATTTCCCAACCAAATAAAAATTATTTCATGAATTTTCGGGATTACAGCCAGATGACGTAGACTTATTGCCACATTTCCGTCGGTAACCATTCGGCCATCGTCAGGTGAGTGTGTTGCCCTGGGGACTGCTAGCTCATATCTCTAGCCTTATACTGAAAATTGGTGCAGAGATACATGAGCAAAGGCAACCACTATATGAGCGACCTCTGTCGACCTTTGCGCCCCCTTCGAAAATTGCACCATCTATGGTGCGCAGGCTCATGCGTAATGGTGATACTGCATGAGCGCTCTATGTCGGAAAGGGGGTTCACTGAATTCAAACTGAGATGTCAAATTCATAAAATTAACTGTCGCTGGACGTGTCTCTAGTCATAAAATGTTTCCTTTCTGAAGATATTAAACAAATCACCGAGCCTCACGCCTTGTCCAGTTGAAAGCCGCTGTCATGCTGAATAAGATCTTCTGCCAAACTTATTTCCACTGATTCTTTAATAAATGAATTCCTAAAGGATCTCGCCGAGGTCAAGATATCCGTGACAGAATAATCTATGGAATGTCCTGTGGAGGTGGCGATCATGTTCAGCGGATCTTTCATGTGCTGTGTGCGTTGTCTGACCAACGTAGCCTTTGCCACAGTGGCAAGGTATTCCGTAGATTCCAGCCCTCAACAATACCATGTCATTTTTTGCCGAACCGAGAAGGGAAGAAGTCTTTGTAGGTGGGCGGAAGATTACTTTCACATTTTATTTCTTAAATTCTGTCTACTTTCAACGAAATATAGCCGGCATATCTGAGGAATACCCTGGACCTGAATCACTCTTGTGGATGGTCACGTTTCTTCCTCCTTAAAGCTATGCAGATCTAAAGAGAAGAATACCCATTGCGATGGGTGGTGGCAGCCAGACGCCTGCAAATAAAGGTCTTCACATGTGAGCCTACCGCAAACGGAATGCTCTAATTATCCATCCACTTTCCGACTAACCAAAACATCCAGAAACGACAGACTACCGCCCTTCTCCACTTACACCGTAAATTTGATGTTCTCGTGGATCGAATTGAGGTGCTGTAGAAAGCGTGACACTTATTCCTCACAGTGGTGCACACTACAAAATATCATCTACATATCGCCACAAGACTTTTGTTTTAACTTCTGTCGAAGCAAGTTCCGTCTCCTCAAGGTCTTCCATGAGAAAGGTTCGCAATCAGAGAAGAGAGAGGACCCACAGATTTTCAGAGTTTCGTTGTGATATTTTTAGTTTTTACGAAGCGTAGGACTTTTCGAAAGATTGTTAATCCTCTTTGAAAATAGGTTAAAATAAGAACAAAATACAGGTACAGTGACCTCGAATAAAAACCAGAGCGCCGTAATTTCATTTATTTTAGCAAGTGAATCATGGGTGGTGAGTTGTGAAAAAGAGCCAGTTCATTTCAGCAAGGGAGTAGTTTTGATATGATCCCTATATTGTGGTCTAGTGTACCCATTTTTTTCTGATGTTCCAACATTATATAACGATTCTTCAGCAGCCGTTGCAGGTCGTGGTAAGGGCGTAAGGGCTTGTTTTCAAAACTGCAGCAGACGTATCTTTGCAGTGTACAGAAGCGAACAAGCGTCCTGAGCGGATATGAACAGTCTGACGGTTCTTGATAGAACGACTTCATACTTACAAATTAAAAGCGCAGTGGTGTGGATTTCGTGAACGGTTTTCGGCTTACAAGACCGTCATCAGACTTTAACTGACTGTCGTCATCAAAAAAGGTGCAATACTGCTGAACAACATTCAAGAAACTGTTAAACCTTGAGAGTGAGGTAGCCGCCATTACGGCTATCTCATTGAGATAAATATTAATTGCAGTAATTATAAAGAATATGCTTGTTGTTTTATTTCTTTTTATCACAAAGTCCGATGCAACGGTTGAACAAGATTGGCGCATAGAAAATATTTAAAATTCACAGTCGCTGAATAATTAACCAAGCCAGCTACTTCTGAAACACAATATTTCGGGTTTTTCATTTAACACTCGATCTAGGCCGCCAGTGTAACATTTTCATTACAAGTCTCGTCGATATATTTTTTTCTTATCTTCCATCAAACACTTGTATTGCTACAGCTAACTATGTTTCTTCGGAAAAGAACGATATTAATAATGATTAGCCTACTGGGATTGTTAATTTAATTTAAATTCCTGTATAGTTTCATTAGGTTGTTTTACCAAATGTACTAATTTTCCGTTGAGTATAATTCTTTTCTAATGTTATCCTCCCTTCTGGCCCATCTTCGCATTTAGTATTAATGTTTTAACTCGATCGTTCTCCATACATGTATTTATTTACTGTCTAACATTTTCAATAAGGTTGCCATTTCAACGTCTTCAATTGTTTTATATATTGTCTGTCTTGAACGACGACGGTATCTTCTGTAAGGCATCTTGGCAGCGTTCAATGCAGTTGCCTGTGCAGCAGCAGCAGCGCGAATGATCCGCTTCGCGGGCTGCGCTCGCTTTTATAGACGCGCCGGCTAATTCTACCAATGAAACAACCGACACATCGAAAATATAAGATGTTAGAATAGAAATACATAACTAGTAACAGGGAATTAAATAAGTGCTATACAAGGTGTCTATTTGATCTTACTTGTTCTGCTTCTCTAATTTCGCACTGTTTTTAAAAAGTTACCTAATCAGTATTATTAATACTTTACACAGCTTTCAAAAATTCTAGCAGGAGAATGTCTTTAGTACGTCAAGAATAATGTTGTCATTTGCTAATTGAGAGATAAGAATCAAATTCTTATTGCCTGTTATTTACAAGATTACATACTAGGCCAGTTAGTGTAACTGTTGCTCCATCAGATCATTACAGACGCCCCATTACTGTATTGTCATTTCAATTTTCTCTTACCTCTTTACAGTCTAGCTCTACTGATTTCATTACTGCTCACTTTCAGTGATCACAATGATTAAGATCTTCATCAGATCTTGATTATATTACTTGCAGACTGTATATGTCTATGAGACGCATCACAAACTGTACAACTAATTGGACTATGCCTGTCAGTGTAGACTACCAGTTTTGTGGCCATGTGCCCACACTTCAGCACATGACTTGTTGCCCAGAGGACAATAAACATTAATGGCTCGGTCGTGCTACATGTACTTGGAGGTGTTGACCAGCTTAAACATGACTTGTAATGGCTGTAATTATTAGTCTGAAAATGAAGTAAATACTGATGTAATGTAATTCAGAACACTGTTCTCAGTCACAAACAAGAGTATCTACAATTATATCCATTACACCCTCGGTATATATATTTATTTGCCAATATAGCTAATTCGTGGCAGCACAAGGTAAATAGTAAGACATAACGTTAGTCATAGGTCATTACAAACATCTCTATAGCTTACATTACATGACATGAGGTGGTCACCACTATACCAAAAATAATCCCCAGGATATTTACCAGTTGTACTTCATGAGTTATATTAGTTCCACTGAATACAGTTCAGTAACTTTGCAACCACATGGCGGAAAAAAATACTTTCCATTATACCATGTAAAAAGAATACTTTCATATTACAGCTATGAATGAATGGTTCTTGAAGTTCTACACTCAAAGCCACAGGACAAACTGTGCATACTTATCCCAGTATTCAGCACAATTAAGCTTCTACTTTCAGTAGTGTTTGCCATAACGTTAATTAGCTATCAATTTCTCTGTGAATGCTAATTTTAGCCTTTTAGCTACATGTACAAATTACTTGCTTCTACGTGAGACAATACTTGTCTTACCAATTACACACTTTACAAAACGTCTGGTGCAGCTGTTATTTTTTCCATCGCTGGAATTCCATACCTGGTGAAAGGTCGATTCAGATTCATTCGTCCCCTCCAAGATTGCATCATCCCGACCATACTACATTTAACTACCTATTAGGACCGTGCCAGCCCAATCCGATAACCTTTAATAAATTTAACTTACTATTAGATTGGTCATAACGCCTTTCTTCACACAGTATACCAATTGCATTCCTGTTGATGTACATTAACTGGTTATTAGCATATCCTAGTTACTTAATAATAATAACAATAATAATAATATTTATAACGGATAGGAAAACTCCAGCATTGAAGGTATAGAAAAATGTGTTAGTTACTATATGAGGTGCATTCAAGTTCTAAGGCCTCCGATTTTTTTTCTAATTAACTACTCACCCGAAATCGATGAAACTGGCGTTACTTCTCGACGTAATCGCCCTGCAGACGTACACATTTTTCACAACGCTGACGCCATGATTCCATGGCAGCGGCGAAGGCTTCTTTAGGAGTCTGTTTTGACCACTGGAAAATCGCTGAGGCAATAGCAGCACGGCTGGTGAATGTGCGGCCACGGAGAGTGTCTTTCGTTGTTGGAAAAAGCCAAAAGTCACTAGGAGCCAGGTCAGGTGTGTAGGGAGCATAAGGAATCACTTCAAAGCTGTTATCACAAGAAACTGTTGTGTAACGTTAGCTCGATGTGCGGGTGCGTTGTCTTGGCGAAACAGCACACGCGCAGCCCTTCCCGGACGTTTTTGTTGCAGTGCAGGAAGGAATTTGTTCTTCAAAACATTTTCGTAGGATGCACCCGAAATTTTTTTGGTGGCAGTGAATCTGTGTGCTTCCATTGAGCTGACTGGCGCTTTGTTTCTGGATTGAAAAATGGCATCCACGTCTCATCCATTGTCACAACCGACGAAAAGAAAGTCCCATTCATGCTGTCATTGCGCGTCAACATTGCTCGGCAACATGCCACACGGGCAGCCATGTGGTCGTCCGTCAGCATTCGTGGCACCCACCTGGATGACATTTTTCGCATTTTCAGGTCGTCATGCAGGATTGTGTGCACAGAACCCACAGAAATGCCAACTCTGGAGGCGATCTGTTCAACAGTCAGTCGGCGATCCCCTAAAACAATTCTCTCCACTTTCTCGATCATGTCATCAGACTGGCTTGTGCGAGCCCGAGGTTGTTTCGGTTTGTTGTCACATGATGTTCTGCCTTCATTAAACTGTCGCACCCACGAACGCACTTTCAACACATCCATAACTCCATCACCACATGTCTCCTTCAACTGTCGATGAATTTCAATTGGTTTCACACCACGCAAATTCAGAAAACGACTGATTGCACGCTGTTCAAGTAAGGAAAACGTCGCCATTTTAAGTATTTAAAACAGTTCTCATTCTCGCCGCTGGCGGTAAAATTCCATCTGCCGTACGGTGCTGCCATCTCTGGGACGTATTGACAATGAACGCGGCCTCATTTTAAAACAATGCGCATGTTTCTATCTCTTTCCAGTACGGAGAAAAGAAATCGGAGGCCTTAGAATTTGAATGCACCTTGTATGAAACCAAATTAATAGCTATTTGCTTTTATTTCATTGTAGTTCAGTCACGGTCTGAAAGTAGTCAATTGATGTAATAATCATAACATTACATAACGAGTTATGGTTCCTGAACCTTGGTCGGGTCTTCTACCTCAGTTAATTACTGAAAAGTACTAGTGAAAGTATTTATTTATTTCCTTGTGGGAATATAATCCCTTTATTTTCTTACTAGAGCTAGTAACTCCCCTCATAGCGAATTCTTGCTATTTGGAATTAAATTTTGGTAGTCATAGTATGTGCAGTATGTCATATCTTGTGATTATGTCATATTTATTGTACTGTCCTAGATACGGAACAGTAACCGACTAGGTTTTCGTCACATCTCGTTTTATTTATGCACAGTGGACCGCGTTCTGAGATCGAGTGTAATGTAGCGGCAGCATTATTCCGTCTTGTGCCGTACCGCAGCAACAAAACTTTACATGCAGCTGCAAGAAATAGCTCACGCTGCAATTGTTTTGTCATTATTATTATTATATGTAGTAGATGTGGATATGTCTATGCTTAAAAAGACACTCCTCTAGGAAAACAGAAGAAGCAATGGCCTCTGTCCCCATATTACTGGTTGTAGGGTTTTGTGGTGATCGATATCTATAATATACTTCGTTGGGATATACTGGGCTTTAATAGACATCACTCATCCTAACTACACGGGCAGTATCATTGCTTACTTGTTCCTTAACCGCATTCCGTTCTTCTTCTATGTTATTTGTTTGAGTACTATATGGAGCGAGTACACTGTTCTTGTACTGAGTCAGCTCTTGTGTCAGCGTTTATGTATTTGTATTAAACAGGTTTTTATTGCCTTCGCACTTCATATGCTTCAGTAATGCTTTCTTGTATCGCTCCTTTTAACTACGACTCTAATCCTTCTGTGACCCGATCATCTTTCTCTCTTGAAAGCTCATCTACCTTTTTGTCATATCTGGTAGGAATATCTTCTACTTGTGGTACTACCTACTAAAGTCTCGATTTCAAGGTGTCTTGTTCTAGTAGTAGAGTGTTAGAGGTCTTAGTCAATTTCTTTTACCGATTCAGCGATACTTTGAACAGCTTTTTGCTGTCCTTAAATTTCGTATGTTTTGCTCTCTACGTTAATCCGTAACACCAGTTATGTGACTGGCAACTTCGACTATTAATTACTGAGTTTGATTTCTGACTTTTTCACTAACTTGTACGACCTGACGGATCAAATTATTTTGTTGTTGCTTCATACTGGTAAAATCATTGGACACAGTACCTAATGCGGTTTTTAACTCTTGTAAAATCCGCATAACGGGATCAGGTGTCGCAACAACGGGTCCAGCAATAGCTCTGCTCGCAGCAGGTGACATTACCCCACTAGCTTTACACCAGCGAATTCGGCTCCGGGAATTTGAAGTGATCCATTTCCTGCATATAACGAATCCATAATAATATGTTGCCTCCTCGTCCTAACCATATTATTACACAAGAACAGTTTGTCGAAGCTACTGCTGACCGTATTGATACGAAAAAAATGGCTCTGAGCACTATGGGACTTAACATCTGTGGTCATCAGTCCCCTAGAACTTAGAACTAGTTAAACCTAACTAACCTAAGGACATCACACACATCCATGCCCGAGGCATGATTCGAACCTGCGACCGTAGCAGTCGCGCGGTTCCGGACTGAGCGCCTAGAACCGCGAGACCACCGCGGCCGGCGTATTGATACGAATATGTAAATAAGTCACAGATGGTATTCGTGCGCAGCAGAACTTAACTGTAAATAAATATTTCTTTGGAAACAATTGCAGATCACTAATGCAAACTGCGTGCTCCTAACCATGAACATGCACCATCTTGCGGCTATCGTACAAAATGTAAAATAAATATATGGTAATTACAAATTTTGTAAATTATAAAATCTCTTTGAAAATAAGAAGTACTCAAATAAATGGATTTTTACCGGCACTGAAAGCAAAAGTACAATTTATAGTGCAACGAGTGAAACAGTAGCTTACCTTGTTTCGTTGCGGGTCAGGGTATCGTAATTTTAAGTTTTTTATGTTCTTTATTTTACAGCTTCTTTTATTTTATGGTTTTATTTTGTTATTTCTTGATGGTTTTCATAGAGTGTCCTATTTCATCCAAATTTAATGATTTCGAATTCTCATTCTTGTTGTATGGTTACAAAAAAAATAGTAATAATAATAAAGTTGTGGGCTTCAGGTACTACGGCGGATAATGAGTAGAACGAATCCCAACAACTTATTATCTCAATCACTTTATTCGGTAGACGAATATAGTGCACACGTGGCGGAAAAAGCAAAGGTATACAAAATATGTGCCAGGATATCGATTTCAAAGTTCTCTTTGTGGTCGATGGCTGCTAAAAAAAGTTATAAAATATACATATTTCTGAATAACTTTAGATATGCGGCATAATGTTATTTTTTACAACTACAGTGCTGGTTTCAGTCACCAGTGTACCTGACGTAAATGTTACGGTGACGGCCTAGAACAAGTGTTAAAAGAAAAACACGAAATAGGAGCATGTGGCTTGGATAATTATTTTGCGACCCCGAATTTTAAATATTTTATGTGCGCCGAAGTTGTTGATACTGTTGATGAAAGAACAAGCAGGTTCCGTATAATTACTGCAATTAGTAGTTATATGAATGAGATGGCTGTAATGGCGGCTAAACAGAGCAAGCCCAGGCCAGGTAATTCTAGTCGTGTAAAAAACAAACCGACACTCCCAGAGTATGAGCTGTTAGAATACAAATATATAATAAGTAACAGGGAATTAATTAAGCACTATAGAATGTGTCTATTTGATCGTAGCTATTGCTACTCTACAGAACGATAACTTGCATAACTGCACGTTTCGGTACAGATAAGGCGTAGGAGGAGAACAGATAATGTACGAAATTAGAAGAGAATGTATCAAGAAAAGAAAGGAAGATATTTCCAGAGTTATTGACATTGTAAGCTTATATGTTATGCAAATCTGTTTTTTGTCATAAGAGAAAATATTGTCTACCAGAAATTAAGCCACAAAAGAAAATGGTGACTCTGCAGATTCAAACGCAGAGCGTGCGGATTTGTAGACTTAGCCAGTTTCGCTAACGTCACTGCTGCACATCTAGCAGTCCCGTATGGTGTTCAAGAGGCTTATGAAACATTCAATTTAGATCTCCCAGAATTGTTTCGTAGCAGAGCAGCATTTTTTCTATCCAAGTATGCTTTTCAATTGCACGAAAGTTCAGCGAAATATGTTATCCGTTGGGTGTATACTTCTGCAAAAGTGGCGTTTTGCGTCCTGGTAATGTTCACTCATCCATACAAAGAAATTCCTCCTCCAACATATAATCGCTAAAGTCCACGACGGTGAAGTCAAAGGTATTTCATGTTACACGGAAGCACACAGACAGCCTTTCATCCCGCGCAGCAATATCGAGCACGAGCAAAAAGGGAGGGGGGAGGGGGGGGGGAGGGGGGGAAGAAATGAAAATGTTACCCAAAACACCTTCTGACACTCACCACATGTGGCTTGATGTGAGGTTAAAAGTAGCTACGGACTCGTATTTCAAGTGTTTACCTGGTCCAGATAAGCAAAGGTTACAGATTTCAGGCCGGTGAAGTACAGCCACGAAGCTGATAAACGGTGACCTTGGGAAGTCGAAGCCTTGTAGCTGGAGAACTAATAATCCGGCGAATGACACTTTTCATATGAGAGCTCAACGCGAAAATGCAATTTTATCTCGTACTTCAAGGAATGAAGAAAGATAAGAGTTTAACATTTCGCCGCCAAAGGGGCCATAAAGACGGAGGATTATGGAAGGATGGGCACAGAAATAATCCCCCGTCTTTTCGACTGAACTGTCCCACCTTTATTGAGGGAAATCACAGAAAACCTAAAAGTCTGAAGGGACGTCGTCTCGCATCCGAGTGCCGTGTCTTACCGCACGGTTCTAGTACATGAACTAGGTATGTTTAACGGGTGATTCTATCCAACCAAATTAAGGATGTAACTGACGAGGTTGCAGAAAAGGTGAAGTTACCGATCAACGTAAAACACCGAGCGAGGTGGCGAAGTGGTTAGCACACTGGACTCGCATTCGGGAGGTCGACGTTTCAAATTTCCGTCCGCCCATCCAGAATAAGGTTTTCAGTGATTTCCCTAAACGGCTTAAGGCAAATGCAGGGATGATTCCTTTGAAACGGCACGGCCGACTTCCTTCTCCGTCATTCCGTAATCCGAGCTTGTGCTCCGTCTCTAATGACCTCGATGTCGACGGGACGTTAATCACGAGCCCCCTCCTCCTAACAACGTAAAACAGGAAGTTCCACGAAGCTTTAAAATCCTTCAGCTATTAAGAAAGCAGGAGGAACTGCTGAAGATCGAAAATTATAAAGGGGAAACATCTTGAGCCTACTGTTCCTGACGACATGAGGTTCGTACATCACTGTTAGTTCGTGAAATTGCACGCATTTGTGTATATCCACTTGTCTGGAGAGAGAGAGAGAGAAAGACATATACAGAGGATGTCGTAGAGAGAAGGCTTTGGAAATTTTAGAGTTATCGACAACATCACATGAAAAATTCGACAGAATATTTTGCGCGCGTGTGTGAGAAGACAGGGCGGAGGGAATTCCACTTAATCTAGAATATCACCGAAACGACCATGGAACTTCCACAGATATGGGAGTGTGGAAATTTTACAACTGTAAAGTCCAGCAGACAGTTCCGCACTCTACCATTGCTTCAATTATACAGAAAAAGATTGAAATTGCAGACATAGGACAATCGTTGAATCACACTTTCGCAGTTATATTCGATGAGTGAAGTATCCTACTAAATTGTAAAATGTGCATCCTTTAAAATGCAAAGAAGGTTCCGACAACTCAGGTAACATGTAATCTGGCGTTATCTTACAAACTGTTTCGCCGAGCCAAGGTGGCGCAGTGGTTTAGCACACCGGCCTCACATTCGGGAGGACGACGGTTCAGATCCCCTTCCCACCATTCAGATTTACAGGGTGATAATTATTGAACTATACGAATGAAAATTGTCGTAACTTCTGAGCGGTTTAGTTAGGACGTTCAAACTGCACGGTTGGCCGCGGGGCATGATGGGAATTAGTACGACAATGCATGGTTTGGTTTACCGACGAAGCCCATTTTCATTTGGATGGATTCGTCAGTAAGCAAAATTGGCGCATTTGGGGAACTGAGGATCCACATTTCGCTATAGAGAAGTCTCTTCACCCCCAATGAGTGAATGTGTGGTGAGCAATATCCAGTCACGGAATAATCAGTGCGATATTCCTTGATGACACTGTGACTATCTAACGGCACGTGAAGGTTTTGGAAGATGATTTCATCCCCATTACCCAAAGTGACCCTGATTTCCACAAGATGTTGTTCATACCAGACGGAGATCTACTCCATCGAAGCAGGAGAGTGATGCGCTGAAGGACCACTTTGGGGACCGCATTCTGGCTCTTGGATACCCAGAGGCCACTGGCTTGGGCTTCGATTGGCCGCCATGTTCCTCGGATTTGAACACATGAAACTCCCCACAAGGTTCTATTAGCGACAAGATGTCCAGCAACAATGTCAAAACTTAAAAATTTGAACATAGCTGCTAAGGTTCAGTGACCGTGTCAGAATTATCAGAATTATATTAGAACAAATAAGCCCTCGGTCACAAATATTAAGTCAAAATTTTGACTTAATATTTGTGACCGACGGCTGATTTGTTCTAATATAGTGTCAAAACTATTTCTGAGCTGAAAACAGCCATTCAAAAAATGGTCAAAATGGCTCTGAGCACTATGGGACTTAACATCTGAGGTCATCAGTCCCCTAGAACTTAGAACTACTTAAACCTAACTAACCTAAGCACATCATCCATGCCCGAGGCAGGATTCGAACCTGCGACCGTAGCATTCGCGCCTTTCCGGACTGAAGCGCCTAGTATCGCTCGGCCACCGCGTTTCAGGAGGTCATCGATAGCATTGATGTTCCGGCACTTCAGCGGCTCATGCAGAATTTCGCTGTTCGTCTGCGCCTCATCATCGCCAATGATGGCAGGCATGTCGAACATGTAACCTAAATCCGATTATCTTCAGTGACGTTTACATAGTGAGTAAAGTGCATGCATGCAGTAGTTTGTAGCTACACACAACAAAGAAGATAGACATTGACTGTGGGTACTGTATCACAGACACAGTCCCTTTGACTGTTCAGAGATGTCACTAAACGGACCCAAAAATGTAAACAAACTATGCATGAGCAGCCCCTATTAGACAGAGCGGGTCCGACAGACGATCAGTTCCAGTCATTCCACGAGTAAGAAGGTACACGGCTCGTGTTGTCTGTAGTTCAACCATGTCTAGACGGTCAATACCGCTGTTCGAGTGGCCGAGCGGTTCTAGGCGCCTCAGTCTGAAACCGCGCGACCGCTACGGTCGCAGGTTCGAATCCTGCCTCGGGCATGGATGTGTGTGATGTCTTTAAGTTAGTTAGGTTTAAGTAGTTCTAAGTTCTAGGGGACTGATGACCTCAGATGTTAAGTCCCATAGCGCTGAGAGCCATTTGAACCATTTGAACCGCTGTTCGATCGCGTCCGTATTGTTATTTTCTGTCAGTAAGGGCTCTAAGCAAGGGTAGTGTCCAGGCGTCTCGGTGTGAACCAAAGCGATGTTGTTCAGACATTGAGCAGATACAGAGAGACAGGAAATGTCGATGACATGCTTCGCTCAGGCCGCCCAAGGAAGTGGAAAACCACTATCTACGGATTATAGCTCGGAGGCACCCTGACAGCAACGTCACCATGTTGAATAATGCTTTTCGTCCTGTCACAGGACGTCGTTTTACGACTCAAACTGAGCGCAGTACCTGCTTGATGCGCAACTTCACTACCGATGTCCATGGCGTGGTCCATCTTTGCAACCACGACACCATGCAACGCGGTACAGTTCGGCCCAACAACATGCCGAACGAACCACTCAGGACTGACATCACGTTCTCTTCACCGATGAGTGTCGCAAATGCCTTCAATCAGACAATCGTCGGAGACGTGTCTGGAGGCAACCCGGTCAGGCCGCACGCCTTAGACACACTGGCCAGCAAGTGCAGCAAGGTGGAAGTTCCCTGCTGTTTTGGAGTGCCATTATGTAGAGCCGACGTACGCCGCTGGTGGTCATGGAAGGCGCCGTAACGGCTGTATGACATGTGAATGCCATTCTCCGACCGATAGTGCAACCATATCAGCAGCATACTGGCGAGGCATTCGTCTTCATGGACTACAATTCGCGCCCCCATCGTGCACACCTTGTGAATGACGTCCTTTAGGATAACGACATTGCTCGACTAGAGTGGCCAGCATGTTCTCCAGAGATGAACCCTATCGAACATGCCTGGGATAGATTGAAAAGGGCTTTTTATGGACGACGTGACCCACCAGCCGCTCTGAGGAATCTACGCCGAATCGCCGTTGAGGAGTGGGACAATCTGGACCAACAGTGCCTTGATCAACTATTGGATAGTATGCGACGACCAAAGAGGTACGCATCAATACAAGAGAAAGTGCTACTGGGTAATAGAGGTACCTGTGTGCACAGCAGTCTGGACCACCACCTCTGAAGGTCTCGGTGTATGGTGGTACAACACGCAATGTGTGGTTTTCATGATCAATGAAAATGGTGGAAATGATATTTATGTTAATCTCTATTCCAATTTCCTGTACAGGTTTCGGAACTCGCGGAACCAAGGTGTTGTAAAACTTATTTTGATGTGTGTGATTTACGTTTTTTCATGTAGTTCAATTATTGTGACCCTGTAGGTTTCCCGTGAGTTCCCGAACACGCTCCAGGCAAATGCCGGGATGGGTTCTTTGAGCGAGCACAGCACGGCCGGTTTTCTTCCCCAGCCTTAAGTCATTCCCAGCTTGAGCTATGTCTCTAATGATCTCGACGGGACGTTAAAACTTAATCTTCGTTCCTTTTTTCCTTCCCTCATTAATACTTAGTTGGGCAAGCACATAGTTCTGATATTGTTCCACTGAAATACGGTCATCACAACTTTTCATTATGGTGCTTCAGAATCAAGGTGCTTTTCAATTTTTTATTTACACGTCAAGTTCCGTAGGACCAAATTGAGGACCAAATCTCCAAGATCATGGAACGTGCCAGTACATGAAATTACAACATAAAGGTAGTAACAGATAAAAAAAAAGTTTAGGAACCTGAAAAAAGTCAGTCCATAAGTTTAGGTAAACGCATTCAACAATACAACAAGAATGAGCTTAATTTTTCAAGGAACTCCTCGGCAGAAGGAGTGACCCATGAGGAAACTCTTCAGTTTCGATATGAAAACACGTGGATTACTGCTAAGATTTTTGAAGTCGAGTGGTAGCTTATTGAAAATGGATGCAGCAGTATACTGCTCACCTTCTTGCATAAGAGTTTAGGAAGTCCGATCCAAATGCAGGTTTGATTTTTGCCGAGTATTAACTGAGTGAAAGCTGCTTATTATTGGGAGTAAGCTAATATTGTTAACAAGAAATGACAGTAAGGAATAAATATATATATATACAGGGTGGTCCACTGATAGTGACCGGGCCAAATATCTCACGAAATAAGCGTCAAACGACAAAACTACAAAGTTCGAAACTAGTCTATCATGAAGGGGGAAACTAGATGGCGCTATGGTTGACCCGCTAGATGGCGCTGCCATAGGTCAAACGGATATCAACTGTGTTTTTTTTAAAATAGGAACCACCCATTTTTTATTACCTATTCATGTAGTACGTAAAGAAATATGAATGTTTTAGTTGAACCACTTTCTTCGCTTGTGATAGATGGCGCTGTAATAGTCACAAACATATGGCTCACAATTTTAAACGAACAGTTGGTAACAGGTAGGTTTTTTAAATTAAAGTACAGAACGTAGGTACGTTGGAACATTTTATTTCGGTTGTTCCAACGTGATACATGTACCTTTGTGAACTTATCATTTCTGAGAACGCACGCTGTTAGAGCGTGATTACACGCATATACCACATTAATGCAATAAATACTCAAAATTATGTCCGTCAAACTCTATGCATTTGGCAATACGTGTAACGACATTCCTCTGAACAGCGAGTAGTTCGCCTTCCGTAATGTTCGCACATGCATTGACAATGCGCTGACGCATGTTGTCAGGCGTTGTCGGTGGACCACGATAGCAAATATCCTTCAACTTTCCCCACAGAAAGAAATCCGGGGACGTCAGATCCGATGAACGTGCGGCCGTGGTATGGTGCTTCGACTACCAATCCACCCCTGTCATGAAATATGCTATGCAGTACCACTTCAACCGCACGTGAGCTGTGTGCCGGACCTCCATGTTGTAAGTACATCGCCATTCTATCATGTAGTAACATCAGTAGAACATTACGTAGGAAATCAGCTTATGCACCATTCAGAGTGCCATCGATAAAATGGGGGCCAATTATCCTTCCTCCCATAATGCCGCACCATACATTAACCCGCCAAGGTCACTGATGTTCCACTTGCCGCAGCCATCATGGATTTTCCGTTGCCCAATAGTGCATATTATGCCGGTTTTACATTTTCGCTGTTGGTGAATGACGCTTCGTCGCTAAATAGAACGCGTGTAAAAAATCTGTCATCGTCCTGTAATTTCTCTTGTGCCCAGTGGCAGAACTGTACATGACATTCAAGGTCGTCGCCATGCAATTCCTGGTGCATAGAAATATGGTACGGGTGCAATCGATGTTGATGTAGCATTCCCAACACCGACGTTTTTGAGATTCCCGATTCTCGCGCAGTTTGTCTGCTACTGATGTGCGGATTAGCCGCGACAGCAGCTAAATCACGTACTTGGGCATCATCATTTGTTACAGGTCGTGGTTGACGTTTCACATGTGGCTGAACACCTCCTGGTTCCTTAAATAACGTAACTATCCGGCGATCGGTCCGGACACTTGGATGATGTCGTCCAGGATACCGAGCAGCAGACACAGCACACGCCCGTTGGGCATTTTGATCACAGTAACTATACATCAACACGATATCAACCTTTTCCGCAATTGGTAAACGGTCCATTTTAACACGCGAAGCAAATACTGTCCGCACTGGCGGAATGTTACGTGATACCACGCACTTATACGTTTGTGACTATTACAGCGCCATCTGTCACAAAGTGAAAAAAGTCGTCCAACTAAAACATTCATCCAGAATGAGATTTTCACTCTGCAGCGGAGTGTGCGCTGATATGAAACTTCCTGGCAGATTAAAACTGTGTGCCCGACCGAGACTCGAACTCGGGACCTTTGCCTTTCGCGGGCAAGTGCTCTACCATCTGAGCTACCGAAGCACGACTCACGCCCGGTACTCACAGCTTTACTTCTGCCAGTATCTCGTCTCCTACCTTCCAAACTTTACAGCGCACACTCCGCTGCAGAGTGAAAATCTCATTCTGGAAACATCCCCCAGGCTGTGGCTAAGCCATGTCTCCGCTATATCCTTTCTTTCAGGAGTGCTAGTTCTGCAAGGTTCGCAGGAGAGCTTCTGTAAAGTTTGGAAGGTAGGAGACGAGATACTGGCAGAAGTAAAGCTGTGAGTACCGGGCGTGAGTCGTGCTTCGGTAGCTCAGATGGTAGAGCACTTGCCCGCGAAAGGCAAAGGTCCCGAGTTCGAGTCTCGGTCGGGCACACAGTTTTAATCTGCCAGGAAGTTTCATACCAGCGCACACTCCGCTGCAGAGTGAAAATCTCATTCTGGAAACATCCCCCAGGCTGTGGCTAAGCCATGTCTCCGCTATATCCTTTCTTTCAGGAGTGCTAGTTCTGCAAGGTTCGCAGGAGAGCTTCTGTAAAGTTTGGAAGGTAGGAGACGAGATAATGGCAGAAGTAAAGCTGTGAGTACCGGGCGTGAGTCGTGCTTCGGTAGCTCAGATGGTAGAGCACTTGCCCGCGAAAGGCAAAGGTCCCAAGTTCGAGTCTCGGTCGGGCACACAGTTTTAATCTGCCAGGAAGTTTTTAAAACATTCATATTTCTTTACGTACTACACAAACATGTAATAAAAATGGGGGTTCCTATTTTTAAAAATGCAGTTGATATCCGTTTGACCTATCGCAGCGCCATTTAGCGGGCCAACCATAGCGCCATCTGGTTTCCCCCTTCAAGCTAGACAAGTTTCGTTCTTTTTAGTTTTTTCGTTTGACGCTTATGTGGTGAGATATTTGGCCCGGTCACTATCAATGGACCACCCCGTATATATCGAGGGCCAATGTCAAAATACCCAGACTCGTGAATAGGGATCGACAAGAGGTTCGTGGACTTCCACCATTTATCGCCCGAACTGTCCGTTTCTGAGGCATAAATGTCCTTGTAGAATGGTAAGAGTTACCCCAAAATATAATACCATACGACATAAGCGAATGAAAATAAGCAAAGTAGATTAATTTTCTTGTCGAAAGATCACTCACTTCAGATACCATTCGAGTAATAAAAACGACAGCGTTAAGTCTTTGAACAAGATCCTGAACGTGGGCTTTCTACGACAGTTTACTGTCTATCTGAACACCTAGAAATTTGAAGTGTTCAGTTTCACTAATCATATGCCCAGTCTGTGAAATTAAAACATTAGGTTTTGTTGAATTGTGTGTTAGAAACTGTAAAAACTGAGTCTTGCTGTGATTTAACGTTAGTTTATTTTCTACAAGCCATGAACTGAGGTCATGTACTGCACTATTTGAAACCGAGCCAATGTTGCACACAACATCCCTTACTACCAAGGTAATATCATCAGCAAACAGAAATATTTTAGAGTTAGTCAGAATACTAGAGGGCATATCATCTATATAAATAAGGAACAGGAGTGGCCCCAACACTGATCCCTGGGGCACCCCCCACTTGACTGTACCCCACTCAGATCCCATATCACAGCCATTCTCAACATTGTGAATAATGACGTTTTGCTGTCTGTTGCTAAAGTGAGAGGTGAACCAATTGTGAGCTGCTCCCAGTATTCCATAATGGTTCAACTTCTGGAGCAATATTTTGTGATCAACACAGTCACACGCCTTAGTTAAATCAAAAGATATGCCTAGCGTTCGAAACCTTTTGTTTAACCTAACCAAAACCTAACAGAGAAAACAGAATATATTATTTTCAGTTATTAAACGACTTGTAAAGCAGAACTGTACAGTTGATAGCAAATCGTATGATATAAAATGATCAATTATCCTTACATACACAACCTTTTCAATAACTTTAGCAAACACTGATGGCATAGAAATAGGTCTAGAATTGTGTATATTATCTCTTACTCCCTTTTTATAAAGCGGCTTTACTGCTGAGTACTTTAATCGTTCAGGAAACTGACCATTCATAAAGGAAAAATTAAAAATATGGCTAAATACAGGGCTAACATGTGCAGCACAGTACTTTAATATTCTGCTAGGCAGTCCACCACATCCATGAGAGTCCTTAGTCTTCAGTGATTTAATTATTGACTCATTGTCCCCCTTGTCTGTATCACAGATGAGTATTTCACACATCAATCTCGAAAAGGCATTTGCCAAGAAAGTCATATCATTCCCTGTAGAAACTAAATTTTTACTTAATTCACCAGCAATGCTCAGAAAATGATTGTTAAATACTGTACAGTAACAGAAATATTTTTACTACGAACTGATTGTATACCCTCGACCTTGTGCTGCTGACCATACACTTTCTTCACAACTGACCATATGGTTTTAATTTTATCCTGTTCATTAGCTATTCTATTTGAATACCACATACTCTTTGCCTCCCTAACAACATTTTTAAGCACCTTACAATACTGTTTGTAATGGGCTACTATAGCTGGATTGTGACTACTTCTAACATTGTGATATAATTCCCACTTTGTTCTACATGATATCCTTATCCCACTAGTCAGCCATCCAGGCTGCCCATTACTGCTAGTACCCCTTTGAGAATATTGTAATGGAAAGCAACTCTCAAAGATCATGAGAAATGTGTTACGGAAAGCATTATATTTATCATCTATGTTATGAGCATTATAAACTTCCTGTCACTCTTGTTCCTTGACAAGGCTTAAAAAACTCTTTATTGCTGTTGGATTAACTTTCCAACATAGTTTGTATTTATATGTGACATTTGTTTGAGTGCAAAAGCCTTTTAGTACTAAAATTTTTGCATCATGTTCCGAAAGGCCATTCATTCTTTTACTAACAAATGCCCATCTAGTAATGAAGAATGAAAAAAATATTGTCTATGGCTGTATTACTGTTCCCCTGCACCCTAGTTGGAAAAAACACATTCTCCATCATACTATATGAATTTAGGGGATCTACCAGCATCCTTTATTTTTTGCACCATCATATACAAAAGTATATAGAAGTCACCACATGTAGCTCATTTCTCTCTAGTTTGAGCAGAAATGCTCTGAAGTCAGAGTTAGGTGACCTATAAACAACAACAATTAGAAGTTTAGTTTCACTGAATTCAACTGCCCTGTACAACATTCTAATATTTGTTCAGTGAAGTGTCGTGATACGTCTATGGACTCAAATTGAATACTGTTTTTTACGTATATAGCTACTCCCCAGCCCCTCAAGGAACTCCTTGAAAAACAGTCAGCTAAACTGTAGCCTGGTAAAGGAAGCCTCTGAATTGTCAAATTATTTAAGTGGCGCTTCGATATAACAATAATTTCAGAGTCTACATCTATAAGCAATTCACTAACTGCGTCTCTAATACCTCTTATATTTTGATGAAATATGCTAATTCCTTTTCTACTTGGAAACATGACGTCCTCTGAAGGTGAGCCCTTAGTTAGAAGGACTTTCTTGAAGCAGGTATACCTATCAGCTGTCTTCAGTCTAAAAAGGTGCAGCTCTAACACCAACTACTGCAGGAAATCTTCTGTCACCTATAAGCTTTGCCAGCCTCCCCTACGCATACCTATTGAGGTGCAGGCCATGCCTAGTGAAACCCGATCTACTGATAGACCCTAACAAAAGAAGGACGGGTCGTTGTAGAGCTCTAGTTTCTTTTCATCTAAATACTAGCGAAGTGGGGGCGACTCAAAAGATTTCCTAGTGGTGATGTTTAGGGTTAGCAGTTTCAGCATTTTCCTTATAATCACAGGAAACTTCCAGAAAAATTTGACGGGAATGCAGCTATTGTTAATTTGTTTCCGAGTCTTCCACATGACAACCATCGCAGAATCGTTCAATCCGCTCACTACATGTATTAGCTGAGAAGTAAAACGGGAGACGCACATTGCAGTCAGCGGTTTAGGCAGCAGGTGGAAAACTTCGAAACGATAGGCAGCTATAAACTCTGTAGACAAATTAAGAGTAGAAATGGGAAACGTCTTAAGCGCTGCTTTCTTTTTTTTAAGCGTTCTCGGCGCTGCTGTGTTCTCGGTTCATACCAGAATCCAACTGGATCCGTTCCAGTAGATGAGCATTAGGCATTCACTAAAGAAAACTAGTCGTTAGGAATTGTAAAAGTTGCAGCTATACTTCAAGAAACTATCGCCTATTATGTCTTACCTATTTCACTTAAATTTTCTGAATGCGACGGTATTTTCTGCGTCAGACAACGCTCCCTCATCACTGTATAAATATTCATTTCTCTTTGCACATGCACCGTCTGCGTACGCGAGCGTCCAAAAGCCAAATATTATCAATGAAATCTGATTTCTTGAACGAGATGGACTACAGAGATAGGTGAAGCTTATACACAGGACATTTGAATTTCCAAATTGATCGGAACATGCAATTAACTCTAGATTACTAAGCCCTCATAAAATTTACGATTACAGTACGCTATAAAACAGGACATTTTGTACTTAACTTGGTATGTAAAACATTCCAATGGAGATCTAATAATGGTAATTAACTAATATTTAATCTATAAATTATGACGTCCTTTAAATAAATTGTGGAGTAGCAAACTTTACGATGTTTAAGTAGCAATGAAACTTTTTCCGCCCTTTAGCATTCTGGGGTTAATTATTCTGATATAGAAGGTGGACGTTTCAAAAAAATAAATAAAGAAGCAGGTACTTTGTTCCGCAATAACAGAAAGGTAACCGACGAATATGACTGTCCCATTGACGAAAGCAGCTAAGTGATGACGGATATTATCATCTGTCTGTAGGGAGTCTGGATCACATGTATCTCTGGAATATCGTAAAGCCTAAACTCGGTAGCTGTGTGCGTTAACAATATATCTCCGATCACTTGTGAGCTCATAAAATTCCATACAGCCTTCTAGCCCAATGCCTTCCCACACCCGGACGCAGTCACCATGAAACTGGTCGCTTTGTACGATCTTCCTTTGATTGTACAGGCCCCTATCTTCCGTGCAGGTGAACGTGCGAAGAAAATCGTTGAACAACTTAAATCGAAATGAAATAACTTCTTCTTTTATTTATTTCTGGCCCATTCAGGACGTAGGTTTCTCTACACTAAATGGCTTCGTCTCCGTACTGCCATAAGCGATACTTACGGGGCTCGACGTTTGGTATACACACACGTATAGTAACGTGGGAAACTGCGAAACGGGTGGCAGCTGTAAGCTCTGCAGACAATTTAAGAGCGGAAATGGGAAACGTTGTATATGCTGCTTACACACAACGCGTTTTCAGTACTATTGTTTTCTTGGTTCACTGCCTTGTGTCCCTAGATTTGATCCAGGAGCCATATCGTGAACTATGGAGGAAGTAAAACTTCCCGACAGATTCAAACTGTGTGCCGAACCGGGAATCGAACGTGCGATCTTTGACTTACGCGAGCAAGTGTTCTACCAACTGAGGTACCCACGCACTACTCACCTCCCCCCCTCCCCGCCCCCTGACAGAGTTACTTGCGCCAGTACCACATCTCCCACTTTCCAAACTTCACAGAAGTTCCCTTGCGAAACTTGTTGGTCTAGCACTACTGGAAGAAAGGAAACTGCGGAGACATGGTTTAGTCACAGCTTGGGGGATGTTTCCAGAAAGAATTATTCACTCTGCAGCGGAGTGTACGTTTCATATCAGTGCTTGCAGAAAAATCAATCAACAACTAATGTAAACAACAACAAGGATAATAATAAAAAGTGAACAGCCATTGGAAGATGAACCTGCCAGATCTAAAACGGCAACGGCGCTCTTTGTGTAAACAAGTAACATTGTTAACAACGGCTGGTCGCTGTTTTATTCTTGGCAAGCATCACATTGTAAAATCTTGAATGAAATTTTCACTCTGAAGTGGCGCATGTGCAGATATGATATTTCCTGGCAGATTAAAGCTGCATGCCGGGCCTCGCCTCGCCTTCGGGACTTTGCCCTTTGCTGACAAGTGTTTTACCGAGGGAGCTACCCAGGCACGACACACGTCCCCCTCCTCATAGCTTCACCTCCGCCAGTACTTCGTCTCCCACTTTCCAAACTTCACAGCTGTTCCCCAGCGAAAATTGCAGGACTAGTGCTCCTGGAAGAAAGGATACTGCAAAGCATGGCAAAACCACAACCTGGGGAATGGTTCCGGTAGAGCATTTATCAGCAAAAGGAGATGTCCCCAGTTCGAGTCTCGACGTGAGACCCAGTTTTAGTTGTAAAAACTTTCTCATTTGCACCTAGAACCAGTCAGTTTTCTGACATGACAATTGGGACGTTCTTAATGAAGTTTCTGGTTTTTAATTGGTCTCTTTATTTTTTTATGGTGATGTCGTGAGCAACACGATTCCATAGTTCAGACGATTTTCTTTATCTGTTGGATACAAATCAGTAATGTACGAAGAGAGATACACTGTTTTTTTTTTGGTTCTTCAAAAAATTGTCCTATTTGGCACTTAGACCGTTTCCACTTCCGCTCTTCAATTGTATGGCTGGCGTCATTGGACTGTGTCGTGCAATTAAGACACAGGTCCTGCAATTAGGAGCATAGATCACGCCTGTTTCCAAAAATGGTAAAAGAAAAGATGCGAATAGTTAGAGACCAAAATTACTGACATCCGTATGCTTCAGGATCCTAGAGTATATTCTTACCTCAAACATTCAGGAAAAAGTAATCATGTGGAACAATATTTGCTATATACATATTGATGATACAGGCAACGCGTAGTTGTAGCCCCATCGTCAGCTAATAACCATCATATGATCATACAGTGTACCTTCACAAATACGCGACTGCGTATGTCAATGAATAATAGAAACCAGTATGTTATACTGGGCGGCAAATGTTCCACAGAAACGAAAGTAAGATCGGGTGTACCTCGAGCAAGCGTAATAGCACCTCTGAGAGCTGATTTTTGTTTCATGGGCGTTAGGCAGCGGTCTTTTCCGTTTCGTGTCGTTGTGGTGTCGCCCGAAGAACGAGATCCCGTGGCGAAGTTGGTACCTCGCGACGGAACCACAAGTAATAATTGCTGCCAGATGCAACGACGAATGAGAGACGCCGGCGTAGACACGCTTCTAAGAACTTTGTCAAAAACATCATATTTACTCCAGTGACTGTATCACTTACTTTATTTCACGATTGCAATTTCGGCCTTAGGACATTATTAAGCGAAGATGTTATGGCTATTAGGCAATGTCAACCTAAAATGAGCTGACACAATATGTCGTTGTCATTACTATTAAATACATTGGTGACGCTGTTACATAGTGCAATAGGGAAATAAAGAAAGTGTTACAGTCACTGGCGTAAATATGATGTCATTTATAAAGTTCTACATGACTGTGAATCGCAGGTATAAAAAGTTAATTAACGCTTTTAAGAGTTTCATGCGTCACCGCTGCAGCACGCTTACGTCAGAGTGGAGTGGCACTCAAGCCCGTCTGAGGTCATCGACTCACATCAGAGCCAACAGTGTGAGAGTTGTATTACACAGAGCTATGTATCAGTGTTTATAGTCAGTTGCACTTTGGGACAAGAGACTATTACCTCGTACTGTACAAGTGACGCTTTACTGTTCAGTGACTGTAACAAATACACGTGCCATTCCTGTGGACTTGGATTGTCACAATGTTAAGTACACTCCTGGAAATGGAAAAAAGAACACATTGACACCGGTGTGTCAGACCCACCATACTTGCTCCGGACACTGCGAGAGGGCTGTACAAGCAATGATCACACGCACGGCACAGCGGACACACCAGGAACCGCGGTGTTGGCCGTCGAATGGCGCTAGCTGCGCAGCATTTGCGCACCGCCGCCGTCAGTGTCAGCCAGTTTGCCGTGGCATACGGAGCTCCATCGCAGTCCTTAACACTGGTAGCATGCCGCGACAGCGTGGACGTTAACCGTATGTGCAGTTGACGGACTTTGAGCGAGGGCGTATAGTGGACATGCGGGAGGCCGGGTGGACGTACCGCCGAATTGCTCAACACGTGGGGCGTGAGGTCTCCACAGTACATCGTTATTGTCGCCAGTGGTCGGCGGAAGGTGCACGTGCCCGTCGACCTGGGACCGGACCGCAGCGACGCACGGATGCACGCCAAGACCGTAGGATCCTACGCAGTGCCGTAGGGGACCGCACCGCCACTTCCCAGCAAATTAGGGACACTGTTGCTCCTGGGGTATCGGCGAGGACCATTCGCAACCGTCTCCATGAAGCTGGGCTACGGTCCCGCACACCGTTAGGCCGTCTTCCGCTCACGCCCCAACATCGTGCAGCCCGCCTCCAGTGGTGTCGCGACAGGCGTGAATGGAGGGACGAATGGAGACGTGTCGTCTTCAGCGATGAGAGTCGCTTCTGCCTTGGTGCCAATGATGGTCGTATGCGTGTTTTGCGCCGTGCAGGTGAGCGCCACAATCAGGACTGCATACGACCGAGGCACACAGGGCCAACACCCGGCATCATGGTGTGGGGAGCGATCTCCTACACTGGCCGTACACCACTGGTGATCGTCGAGGGGACACTGAATAGTGCACGGTACATCCAAACCGTCATCGAACCCATCGTTCTACCATTCCTAGACCGGCAAGGGAACTTGCTGTTCCAACAGGACAATGCACTTCCGCATGTATCCCGTGCCACCCAACGTGCTCTAGAAGGTGTAAGTCAACTATCCTGGCCAGCAAGATCTCCGGATCTGTCCCCCATTGAGCATGTTTGGGACTGGATGAAGCGTCGTCTCACGCGGTCTGCACGTCCAGCACGAACGCTGGTCCAACTGAGGCGCCAGGTGGAAATGGCATGGCAAGCCGTTCCAAAGGACTACATCCAGCATCTCTACGATCGTCTCCATGGGAGAATAGCAGCCTGCATTGCTGCGAAAGGTGGATATACACTGTACTAGTGCCGAGATTGTGCATGCTCTGTTGGCTGTGTCTATGTGCCTGTGGTTCTGTCAGTGTGATCATGTGATGTATCTGACCCCAGGAATGTGTCAATAAAGTTTCCGCTTCCTGGGACAGTGAATTCACGGTGTTCTTATTTCAATTTCCAGGAGTGTATTTCGTCTTGCTCAAGTTATAATAAAGTGATCTAATATTCTGTGTGTGTTGCAGTATCCACAAGGCCTGCCACAGAAGTAAATCTTATAACCCACCACAGTGCCCATGAATGTTTTTTCGTCCGGTATGCTGCACAAGGAGAAGAAACGTTAGGCAGAGAAATAAGCTCTGGAAATGGGTTATGACTTCTAAGACGGAGAGTGAGACTTGGAGGAAGACATTATTTCCGCCAAAACTGTATATTTGATGCCAGCCGGAGTGGCCGTACGGTTCTAGGCGCTACAGTCTGGAGCCGAGCGACCGCTCCGGTCGCAGGTCCGAATCCTGCCTCGGGCATGGACGTGTGTGATGTCCTTAGGTTAGTTAGGTTTAATTAGTTCTATGTTCTAGGGGACTGATGACCTCAGAAGTTAAGACCAATAGTGCTCAGAGCCATTTGAACCATTCATTTGAACCACACACTTCCTCCAGCTTAGGCAAATAGAGTAAATGGGTTGGTTCTTTTTGCATCATATGTGATCTATCGAACACCATAAGGGGCTCCTGCAGGCATCATTTAGGTCATTGACGGTACCTGATAAAACCCTAAAAATACGGTTTTTGGGTAACAAAACCGAGCCGCGGGTGCCAAGAGCACAGTAAATGGCTGAATTTTTTGCGATACGTTCCTAAGATCCCGATATCAACCAAATTTAAATTTTTTAAAACATCTTTTTTCGATCCAAGATACAAAGTTTTAAAGTTACTCTACGCATATAATATCCGGTGTGAGGTGAAAACGTGGTTCATAAATTGACGTAGCACAGTGAAATAGGCTGTAAAGACTCTTCGTTATCAGCAGAAGGGTTCTAAGAACCTCATGTTGTAGTACTGAACCTCAAGCAAAACTTTGTACACATAAAATGCGATCTGAGGTGACAGATTAGTTTTGCGGTATTTCTGCTTCACATAAGTAAACTATGTCCGCCCCAGTAGCTGAGTGGTCAGCGTGACGGATTGCCGTCCTCTGGGCCCGGGTTCGATTCCCGGCTGGGTCGGAGATTTTCTCCGCTCAGGGACTGGGTGTTGTGTTGTGTTCATCATCATTTCATCCCCATCCGGCGTGCAGGTCGCCCAATGTGGCGCCGAATGTAATAAGACCTGCGCTATGGCGGCCGGACCTGCCCCGCGAGGGGCCTCCCGGCCAATGACGCCAAACGCTCATTTCCATTTCCATTTCCATAAGTAAACTATGAAAACTTAACTGACCCATATGAGTGGCCAACAACTGCAGAATTTGAGTTGCCGAAAATCCTAGAGCTGTCATGGAAGCCGCACTGCACGACGACAAAGGAACGGTGTTGTGTGGATTTACCATATCAATCGTGATCGGACCTTCTTTCTTCGAGAAAATGCGGAGCACTTCTTTCCAAATTTTCACCGTGACGGATGCGAGGTACACCGGTATGTTACAGAATCGCACATCATCCCTATTTTGGCCTATATACACCTGCTGGAAGGTACGACTGTTTTGCAGCATGGCGCTCCGCGTGAAAGATCTCTTGCGCACATCGTTTGTGAGGACCACTTGCTGAGCAGCCATTTCCGTCAGTCTTGGCCTCCCAGGTCCCTGGACCACAACCTGATTGATTACTGGTTGTGGGATTACCTGAAGTCGCTAGTCTACCGCCACCCATCCGACCTCATTAGAGATTCTAATAGACGACATCCGACGGCAGTTTCTGATCATACCTACTGATATGCTGTACAGTGCTGTTCATATCAATGTCCCTCAAGGTATTGTTGTTGAATGAAGGCCGACATGCTGGGCATTGGTTGTACAGAACACCGTCTTTCCTAAAAATCAGTTGTTATGCGAATTATTTCTTTTACAACATGTAAAGCACTATCTGTTGGTCATTTTGTGCACTTTTTTTGGCTTCAATGAAACACTGTGCCATTTCAAGCACATGTGTCAGTTCTTACCTCTGTACCCACATTATCCCGTGAAGCATTGAATTTTCAGGTGTTGAGGGACCTGTGAGTCACCCTGTAATGTAGCTGTATGACGCGGATGAGCTGCTGACCGACCACTAACATTTCCTGTGACTCGGGACCACTGCTGCCGAACCTGTGTCCTGTGGACGATTTTCTCTAAGGCGTCCAGATTGTCTATTTTAGATCTGTCCCATTACGGAGTCGCGAGTTGTTTCAAACCATTACTCGACGAGTTGTTGGCATGGCAGAAGGATTCAGAATCGGGAATGGATGAATGTGAGGGGATTTCCAGTTCAGGAGTTTCACTTAAAACCAAGGGAAAGCTCCGGAAAACCGTGACCAGAGCTGTAAGATTATAATTAATTGTAATTAGTTTCTGGGAAAATGTTGTTCAATTCCGTGAGTGTGGTGCAAATGGCTCTGAGCACTATGGGACTTAACATCTGAGGTCATCAGTCCCCTAGAACTTAGAACTATTTAAACCTAACTAACCTAAGGACATCACACACATCCATGCCCGAGGCAGGATTCGAACCTGCGACCGTAGCGGTCGCGCGGCTCCAGACTGTAGCGCCTAGAACCGCTCGGCCGTGTGTGTGAGTGCGTATGATAGTGTATTCTGCCGTTACAGACAATAGACTCTTATCAAAAGTATATACTCGATTACGAGAGTATCTAATGCACTGTTTATTGTTATCTTTGAGCCAGGTGCTGGTCAGCATTATGGATAATATCTACAGTACTGTGGTTCAAAGAATGAAATTTATAAGGTGTTTACCGATTCTGTGATACGTCGCATGATTAGATACCGGGTGGGTACCGATTGCCCGCAAAAAGTTTACTGCCTGCTCAACTGTGCGACAGCAGGTTAAGCTGTATCTCAGCAAACAATTCGACTGCGATCGATGAGGTATGATGTAAACATATCGACTGCGCGCGACTGTTTTATTTGCTACTTGGTAATGTTTGCACTTTTGTCATAAGTCGCTTTCGTCAGTTGCTGTGCTGTGTATGCCAGTTCCTACTACTTGTATAGTAGGATGTAGATTTTATTTGACGCAGGTCTGGCGTTAGGGTATCATCCGATTATAAACATCATAACATCGATATAGTTATTAGTCAACCACAATATTATTGCACCTGGGACTGAGGGCACTTCGGTCGGCTTGTCTGAGCCAGCTCGGAGTCAGGGTTGCAGATGGAAGGCGGAAAAGAACAACTGCAGTTAAGCAATGAATACTGCATTAAAATTGGTGAATAGATTTATGAAGTGGATGTGTAAGGTGTCAGGCAAATCCAACACTTTCCATGAAAACCCTGACATAATAAGCAAATCCAGTAGTATGTCACATAGCTTCGAATAAATCATGACCTTAAATTAACAAACGTAATTCGAGTAACGAGTGAGCAAATGGAATACCACAGACTAACACAAGAATGCCTAAATGCATGTCATACCTTCCCACCGTGAGACAGACGCAGTTCCGAGGGAGAAACGAGAACAGAAGCCGAGAGCAGAACCGTGTTAAGCTAGAAGGCCCTACGATAAGGGACGGACACCCACGTCGCCAGCTAACTGCTAGGACCACCCCCCCCAGCCCATGTTAAAAGCTAGACCCCTCCAAAAGAACAGTATAGATCTTACGATAACACAAAAAGGGCCACACCAGCCGTAAGTTTTAGTGTGGGACTTTTTAGCGTCTCTGTTACGTTGCAAACGTTAAAAACATTGCCCCACAACGAAAAGTAACTGCCAGGACCACCCCCCAGCCGATGTTAAAAGATAGAGCCCTCCAGAAGAACAGTATAGATCTTACGATAACACTAAAAGGACCACACCAGCTGCAAGTTTTAGCGTGAGACTTTTTCGTGTCTCCGTTACGTTGCAAACGTTAAAAACACCACGAAAAGTATAACGTTTCTTATTGGACAGACAGAATTTTTGTAGGCGGAGCTTAAGGTTAACATTGAGACCCTGATTGGTCAGATGAAAACACAACCAGATAGTTTTTTTAAACCAACATCGGAAAATTGTAGTAAGGAGAAGTTAGGAGAGAGTTGCTTCTGAGAGGGCGAGCTGTATGGAGCTGTGCCGGCGGCCACCCCCTGACGAACACCGACAAGGTAATGAACGCACGCGATGCCGCATTTTTGAGCACATAAGGCTTCACTCAGAACTGCAGAAGTCTCATCTGTTACATCCCCTTTTTACGTAATACTAGTGTCGATCGTCAATTAAAGCTCATGGTATTCACATTTGCTACATAAGTTAAAATCTGAAATGCGATGATTTTTCTGTTATATAATTATTGAGAAGCCACATCAGCCACTGTAATCTACGACAAGTTAGATAAGTAATTAAAGATAATTGAGGGTCACTGTAGACCATTTTGATAGTTTTCTCTTTTGTGAAACTTAATTTAAACCTAGATTATAGATGTGATATGGCATAGGTCATCCTTCGATCCATTGAAGAACTTGGAAACCCATTCAGGGAATATTCGTTCACATTTTTGTTGAACGCAGTTGGTTTTTATCATCCTGTATTAAAACATTTCCTTTTATCAATAGTGCAATTTATAAACAATGTTTTGTGGGTAGAATAAAATTTCCAATGGTAAACTTAACTGCTTTTTCGACGTTATTTTACCAGCTAACTAAAAATCGGAAAGCCTTGAACCCCTTTCACTAAATTTAGTTAGTATTAAGATTCTTTTACAGGGAGTGCAGTGAATCTGACGCTGAAATCATTAAGTATTTGGTTATATCATCGCTAGTCTCACTGAACTCTTCTGAACTCTACATGTCATGTGTGGTCAGGCGTCTCCTTACCAGCAACAGGTCCCATGTTCAAACTAGTCAATTAATTCCCTAAAAAACACGCTCAGAGCGTCATTGCGCGAAAGTGGTAGGGAGACTCGACTTAGAACAACAGGCACCACGCAGAATGTTAGAGAATGGCGACCCTGCCAGGATGGTAAAATACCATGATTGAAGGTCGACCACATGGCTAACTAGGTCAGAAAAATATCCTGTGAAAAAATTTTCGTAACAAAAAAAATTTTTTTAAAGGCATAAGTAGTTGTAAACAGTATCTGCAGCGATAGATAGTAATAAAGGATTCAATAGAAAGTGAGACATTCTGGCAGAGACAATAGCATAATTAAGTTATGAATTTTAATATTGTTAGAATTAAGTTTTCTCTCCAATGCAAGCGCACAGGTGGCTGACAAGTTGGTTCTGACCCAACAAGTAAGTGAATTGATTATCAAGTCTTGTGTGCAAAAAGTTTATGAGATGCGTGAGATCGTATGAACGCATGTTGACGCGAAGTAGGGTGCATGAATTGCTTTTAAAACAGAAAATAAGGGATTCGGAAAGATTAGCAATGGCAGATCGAGACCTTGACCGTATTGAGGTAGAGACCCAGCATGAAGATGGACAGAGAATAGAGCACAGTACAACAGACTATGCAGTATCGCGAGAAATAGGACATATAACGCACCATAACGAGGATAATGTACGGCAAGGCATAGAAAACGTAAGTCAGCATACGACAGAGGAGCAGGAAAGTAGAGAGACAGTCGATGAGGATTATAACTTGCATCTTGAATACGTAGAACCCATATTACAAGTAATCAGAGCTCCCTCACCACAGAGTACAAGGAATGAGAGCAGAAACGTGTCACAGCACAGTTCAATGCAATCGGTTACGAACCAACACTTGGGCGAAAACACAGAGGGTAGGACGTCGGAAGAAAACGCAATAGGACCCACCAATCTGGCAGAATTATTACAACAAATTACGGACACCATGACAAGGCAAAATAAAGACATAGCGAACCAAATTCAAATTCAGAATGCAGAAACCACGAGACAAATGCGTGAGATTAAAGAACAAAAAAAAATTCAGTTATACCTAAGTCATATTGAAGACGAGGCAAAAGAATCTCGAGAAGTGATAGGAAACTTAATAACAGGTCACAATCAATTGAGAACAGACATTGACAAGATACAAGTGGACGTACAAACATTGCGTAATGACATTCAGGACGAGATCAAAACATTACGTAACAACACCCAGGGAGATGTCAAGAAACTAGAGAAACAGATAAACGTAATTACTAGTCAAGCAGCAGGTATAGCGCGTGAAATTGTTGAAAACAGTGTTTTGCACAAACGTATCACAAAAGCAGCGCTGAAAAGAAATGATAATCGCATAGTCAAAATAGAGGCGCAAACGAAGCAACAATTTCAGAAATTGCGAGCAGAGTTGTTGCAAACCATTGAAGAGCGTAATGAACAGGATCGAACAAGCACAGAGTCTGCAGACACATCCGTATCTGTAACAACACCGGTGAAACACGTATGTAACATAGCAGCGATGGCGAGGCATTGTAGCATCTGTGACCAGAGAGTATGCGCTTGACCGCGCGAGTGTTGCGAGCGGTTCTCTGTCAGTAGTAGTCGTTGCGAGTCGGTAGCTCGGTTTAGTTGAGAACAGTACTCTGTCAGTAGTCGTCGCGTGCGTACGCTAATAGTCGTCATGCAGAGCGGTCGGTCAGTAGTAGCAGCCCAGTGCGGTTGTGTGATGTAGGCGGTCGGCAACACTGGTCAAGATGGTGAATAAGGTATACCATTAATTAATATAATCATTAGATAATGTAAAAAATTTATTTATTGTAATTATTCTCCAACAAGTTCCCCAATAATAATTTTTATTTCAAAAGCATTTTTTCAAATTTAATTTTTTATTGAACTAAAGATCTCGTTGCACTTCCCATTTCATTCCACTTCTTTTGAAGAAAAATTTCACTAGAACTACAAAAAAAAAAAAAAAGGAGAATATTATTATTTGCAATGCAGTTCCTCCAAGCGGTGCGCAACAACAAGAGCAGATAAGTGACATCCATTTATTCTGAGGTAAGACTTTAATTCTGATTGTTTTTACACAGGGCCAAAGACCGATATTTCGGTTTAATTAAATTTTCTTATCACTGAATGGACTTTAATTTTTCATCAGGAATTTATATTTGAGTCAGATTGCGAATTTCACATTTTTGTTGCCATTGTCAGTACATTTCATTGTGGGCAGGTTACGCATAGAGCCATGTCCATCAGCATTTCTAATTAGTACCGTCCTTTTCTTTTAAAATTTTTGTGGGGAGGTTACACTTGGCTCCCATTTCTATTAAGTATTGCTATATTTTCTTTAAAAATTTCGGTGGGGAGGTTACACTTGGCGACACCCAGTCCAGGATCGAATTTCGTTGAGAGTCTTTTGAAAAACAGGCACATATCTGCTCTTATTTGCTTAAGTATAATTAGGATTTGGCGCTACGCTTTTATTAATCTTGTGACTTTCTCTCTACAGGTCAACGGCAATTTGTTGCTTTGTTGTATTTGTGTGTTGCTTTTGCATATGTGCTTAATTGTTTTGTGAATAATTTTGACTATTGTTAAAATGCCGCGAAAGACTGTGAATAGTGTATCGCGAGGTATTGTGAATGAATTTACCGACTCAAACAACGTGACTGATAATAATTGTGACACGCAGAGTAATGATGACAATCCTGCGTTCACTAACAATCAGTGCATTCCAACCACTAATGATGACTTTCACCTTAATGATGAACAAACGAACTCAATTGTCTCGTCTGTTAACTTGACGACAATTGATGACGCAGAATGCTCTATAGTAATGAGCGCTGCCGAGCTTAACACACCCGATTTGGAAAATTTAAGTGACGAACAGACGAATTTGTCTAATGAAAATGAACAGGATACACAAAGTAAGACGGATTTATTTAATTCCGAAATAGTGAGTGACAGTGTACATCGGACTGATAATCCTTTTTGTAAGTTGCAAAATGACCAAATGGTCACACAAAGTGCGACAACTGCAGGTACATCATTAAACAGTACTGAGAATAGAAATGCTAATTTTGGTTCGGATCAAAGTATGACACTATTGCTGCAACTAATTAACCAAATGATAGAAAAGCAAGACAACAGTCGTAAAGAGTTACAACAACTATTTAGAGAACGGAACAAACAATTTTCTGAAAGTATTAAACAGCCGAGAGAAAAACACGATAATGTTAATGAACAGAACAAACAAGTTAGGGAAGAGATTATAGCTGTTACCGTTCAATGTCAGGACAGTAAAGAACAATTACATGCGGATACTAAGGCTTGTGCTAATAACAGTAATGAAGAAGTTGGCACTGTTGCACAAGAATTCAGTAGCACACGTGTAGGCACAACCGAATCACATAAAGACGAGATTATTGCAGTCACTGAACAATGTTCAGCGAACGATACACAGATACACGAAATTAATGCAGTCACTGAAGAATGTCCTAAAAACGAAGTACAGATTCGCGACGAAGTTAATTTAGAGTCAGTGGAAGTTTCATACACTCCGAATACGGAAGTTGACGAGAAAAGTGAACGACACAATAACCAGATTGACGAAAGTATTAAAGTAACAGAATTAACAATTATTTCAGCCACTAATACGTCACAGAATCCGCTACTTTGCGAGCATTTGTCAGAGTCACGCAGCGCGTATCATGTGAGCAATTTACAGCGACTACGAGACTTAAAATCTGAAAAACTACGCAACTTGAAGTACGAAATCACACAGACAAACAGACTTTCACACAAACCTGAACGTATTATCAAATTCAATGACGAGAACGTAGATTACGAGAAATTTTTATCCGCAGGAAAATGTAAGGAATTTAATAATGACAGCGTACAGGTACACGATTTGCACTGTATACGACAATTTATCTTTGTACATTCACCGTTATTACCTGTAATGCAGAAGCTAGCTTTGAACCAGATGCGACAATTTATTTTTGTATTTACAACAGCATTGCCTATAATGATGAAACCAGAATTAGCAAGAATACAGCGATTTGCTTTTGGAATTTTACCGCTATTGCCTGTAACGCAAAAACTAAAATTTATTTGCAGTGCGTAAATGACCTCAGGGGATTCATTACGCTTTAATGAATATGTGCCGTAGCGAGCATAGGGCCCCGAGCTGTAGTAGTGCTATTTCATCTTTAGTTTTCTGCACTGCTGCCTTCTCTTCTACTATCCTTTATATCTATCAAAATAGCTCTTTAACTATTGCTCTACCTAGAATTAAGAAAAATGACTAAAGAAAACCCGATGTGACAAATTTTTACTGAAAGTGACAACATTCTTTAGGCACTCCAGAACCAGCGTAATTTTAATAACAAATAAAATCATAATCATCAGTATGTACAAAATTTTCGGCAGTCGCAACCACATTTTGGTAACAATAGACGTTTTCCACCACAATAGCATGAAAGTCAACCGCTTAGCATACGTAACCAACAATGCAGTCTACAAGGTCAACCAAACTTTAATGTTTCGCCGCGTGCACGTATAGTCCCAGCTCCAACAAATAGTAACGCATGGCAGCAAAGAAATAACTACGTACAGATAACATACTATTTCAATTCCTATCGCAATGCACCGTATAGAAATGACTATTACGACAGACGTAAAAATAATGAGCACAATTATCAGCGTACATTTAATAACAGTCTATCTTATCAGCAGCAAGAACATCAGCAACAACAAATAATCATGAATGAAACAGACAATAGGTGTCATCCATAGCGTAACACGTCAGTAAGAAATAACAGAACAGTTCATATAGTGGATATGCCACAACATTCTCCCTTAAATAATAACACGAACGATAGATTTTACAACAAGAAATAACAGAGATGAAAAACATTTCAGTTAATAACCTACCACAACAGACGCCACTTAGCGAACATTTGTCAGACTTACGCAGCGCGTTTAATGTGAGCAATTTACAGACACTACGAGACGTAAAATCCGAAAAGCCACGCGACTTAAAATATGAAAAGCTACGCAACTTGAAGTACGAAACGACACAGACGAACAGATTCACACACAAACCTGAACGTGTTCTTAAATTCAATGACGAGTACGTAGATTACGAGCAATTTGCATTTGTAAGAAAATCTAAGGAATTTAATAATGACAGCGTACAGGTACACGCTTTGCACTGTATACGACAATTTGTTTTTATGCTTTCACCGCTATTACCTGTAATGCAGAAACTAGCTTTGAACCAGATGCGACAATTTATTTTTGTATTTACAACAGCATTGCCTATAATGAAGAAACCAGAATTAACTTGGATACAACTATTTGCTTTTGAATTTATACCGCTATTGCCTGTAACGCAAAAGCTAAAATTTATTTGCAGTGCGTAAAAGACCTCAGGGGATTCATTACGCTTTAATGAATATGTGCCGTAGCGAGCATAGGGCCCCGAGCTGTAGTAGTGCTGTTTCATCTTTAGTTTTCTGCACTGCTGCCTTCTCTTCCACTATCCTTTATATCTATCCAAACAGCTCTTTAACTATTGCTCTACCTAGAATTAAGAAAAATATGTAATGAAAACCAGATATGACAAATCTTTTACCGAATGTGACAATTTTCAGTAGGCACTCCCGTAATGACAACTACCGCCGTAATTTTAATAACAGATAAAATCGTAATCATCAGTATGTGTAAAATTTTCAGCAACAGGAACAACACTTTAGTAACAATAGAGGTGTTTCACAACAACAACATCAAAACCAGCCGGTTAACATACCTAACCAACAATGGAATACACAAGGTCAACCAGGCTTTAATGTTTCGCCGCGTGGACGTATAGCCCCTGGTCCAACAAATAGTAACGTACGTCAGCAAGGAAACAACTACGTACAAAGAAGACAGTATTTCAATTCCTATCGTAATGCACCGTATAGGAATGACTATTACGACAGACGTAAAAATAATGAGGACAATTTTCAGCGAACATCTAACAACAGTCGATCATACCAACAGCAAAATCATACGCAGGAACATATTCTCATGAATGAACCCGACAGTAGGTACCATCCAGAGCGTAACACGCCTGGAAGAAGTAATAGGACAGTTCAAATAGTCGAAATGCCACAGAATCCTCCTAAGAATAATAACACGTCAGATAGAATCTGACTAAATACTGCACAGGACGCATCTTCTAATAACACAAGCACTACCTTAGACACGCAAAATGTTGTTCACGAAAATGTAATTACTTTTGACGACATCAGAGACACTCTTTTACAGGAAAGACCAGTTATTCAGAAAACCATTTCACATCCTGTTATCGAAATTAAAATTGGTTCATCGAAATTCTCAGCAGTAATTGATTCCGGCTCACCTATATCAGTAATAAATGAGGAGACTTTTAATGAGTGCAACAAAGAGAATACCTATCCGACACTACCTTTAGGCAAAACAAAAGTGAAAGGAGCAGTATCGAGTAAAGGTGTAGACGTTAAATTACAGACGCATTTATCATTTTGTATTGGAGGTCATACTTTTCACTCTAATTTTTGGATTGTGCCTTTATTGACAACAGACATTATTTTAGGCACGAATTTTCTGGTACAACACGACGCAGTTATCGACTTTCAGAATTCTTATTTAATGTTAAAGGATGAAAATGTACAATTGGCTTTAGAATTTCAGCACTCTTTATCTACGGAAGAACAAACAATTAACCGCACAGAGGTCATTTCCGCAACACGTGACATAGACTGTAATCCCACATTGTTCACGGATACGTACGTACACAACCATAATACTCCAGACGAAGCTGACTTCGACGTAATGCAATTGATTTCTGATAAGGTTAAAGAGAGCAGTGCAAGTACAGACGACGAACGAACGCAATTACACAAAATTCTTTTACAGCAAGCTCCAGTTTTCGACAACATTCCTGGTACTATGTGCGGGTTTATGTATGAATTTCAAGTCAAACCGCACGACACATTTAAAGCAAAGCATTATCCCATTCCATATATTCACAGAGAACAAGTTAAAAAAGAATTGCAGGATATGCTTGATCAAGGAATTATTGAACCAGCAGTTAGTCCGTACATAAACCCGCTACATATTGTTAAGAAAAAGGATGGCTCACTTCGCCTTGTACTTGATTCACGTCACATTAATGACATTATTATTAATGAAACAGATCGACCACAGACATTAGAGGAACTTTTACAGAAATTTCACGGTACAGCTATTTATTCCACATTAGATTTGAAATCGGGATTTTGGCAAATTCAACTTCATCCGAATTGTAGAAAATATACAGCTTTTCTCTGTTTCGGCGACTGTTATCAATTTTGCAAACTACCGTTCGGCTTAACTATTTCTTCTGCAGCTTTTATTCGTGGTTTGAACACAATACTTCCGACAGAACTTAAAGACAGAATTACGACGTATGTAGACGATATTCTTATCGCAGAAGCTAACTGGTCTGAACACAATATGATTCTTGAACAACTGTTACAAACCTTTCATGCACAAGGACTTACAGTTAATCTTAGTAAATCGCACTTTGGCAAAACTTCTATAAAATTTCTTGGACACGTAATTTCAGCAAAAGGCATTGCACCTGATCCGGAAAAACTTCAAGCTCTACGTGACATTAGTGTTCCTACGACGAAGAAGCAATTACGCAGTTTTTTGGGCTTAATTAACTTTTTTCGTAAATTTATTCATCACTCTGCTTTAGACACACCCAGATTATGTCAATTAACAGGTAAAAACAGTATTTGGTCTTGGGATAAGCAAGCACACTCTGAATTCATGAACCTGAAACATGCTCTGTTGAATGCTCCACTTTTATCGCACCCAGATCTCACCAGAAATTTTTCCATTGCCACTGACAGCTCTAACACCGCTTTAGGTGTACATATTTTTCAGGAAATTGAAGAAGATGGTTCTACAGTAATTAAAAACATCGCATTTGCAAGTCGCATTTTGTCACCTGCTGAACGAAATTACTCCGTTACAGAACTTGAAACATTATGTGTTGTATGGGCTTTTATGAGATTTAGGCACTTTCTTTATGGCAGACATACCACAGTTTACACAGATCACAGAGCGATACAATTTTTACTTTCAGCCAAATTCACTCACGATAGATTAAGTAGATGGAAACTGTATTTACAGGAATTTAATTTTACGATTGTTCACATTCCCGGCACACAAAATGTTATAGCAGACGCACTATCGCGTTCTCTCGGCAACAATCAGCAAGACGTAGCAACCAACTTCTGCAAAACGAATTTCAGTGTCATGTACATTCAGCAAGTCGCATTTGAAAACTTTATTTCATCGTCACTACAGGACATAGCGCAAGAGCAAAATAAGGATAATGTGTGGAAAGAAATTAAACACCTTTGGCAAGATAGGAAAAATGTTACGATTAGGAACCACTACACTGTACGCAATGACATTCTGTTTCGCCGCTCTCATCCTGACAGCAACAATTGGTTATTATGCATTCCTGACGAACTGGTTAACAAACTAATTTGGTACACTCATTTAAGTTACGCACATTACGGAGCAAGAAAATGTTTTCTTATACTGAGACAGAACTGTTATTTTACCAACATGGAGAAACGTATACGACGAGTTTTAGCGTCTTGTAAAATTTGCCAGAAAGCTAAATCAGACACCATTTCACATATTCCTCCATTATATCCCATTATACCTGTTAAATTAAGACACATGGCCGCAGTAGATATTTTTGGTCCGATTCCGAGAACTAACAGAGGTTTTTGCTACATTTTTGTCGCTGTTGAGCTCACTTCAAAATTTGTTACTTTCACTCCGTTACGCAAAGCTACTGCTAAAACTGTTTCAAATGCATTTGTAAAACATTTTCTATCTCATGTAGGGCATGTGATGAAAGTAATTTCTGACAATGGATCTCAATTTCGTAGTAGCGTATGGACACGCATGTTACGAGCCAGAAACATTTCTCCGATTTATATATCCAAGTACCATGCTTCTTCGAACCCCTGTGAAAGATTAATGAAGGAAATTGGTAAACTGTGTAGAATATACTGCCACAAAAGACATATTGATTGGGATACACACATACTCTCATTCCAAGATGTAATTAATTCCATTCCAAATGAATCCACTATGCTATCTCCGACTGTTATACTGAAAAACGTTGAACCACCGAACAAAATTAAAGAATTAATAGAATTTCCCAAAAGTCGTCGCCTACGACACCACTAAATAATTGACATTGCGCTGAAGAACATCAAACGTGCCGCAGAGCGCCGGAGAAGACAGCAAAAACAGGTTTGTACACGCCGCGACTTTCACGTTGGACAGAAGATACTAGTACGTACACACTATTTATCCAGCAAATTAAAAGGTAAGTGCAGTAAATTTGAACTTCTATACGCAGGTCCATATCGGATTCGCAGTATCCCTCACCCCAATGTTGTACACGTCGAAACTTTGAGAACCAGAAAATCGAAAGGCAATCACCATATCTCAAACATTAAATCGTTTATTGAGTGAAACCACTGTATGATTCAACACACTATGATGCCATTTACTAATGCAATTAATTCACCTGACTAATTACTGATGATTATCGTATTTTTTCTTGGCAAGTGCCCGGCAAGGTAAGGTTAGCAGGTCGCTTTTCTTGTCGTTACACATCAGACCGTGCACATTTTCTACTCTTTTGTGTATATGATTGTACTCCAGTTTTGTTTGTATGCACTATGAAATAGTTAAGATATAACACACACCAGTCGACTTTGACATTTTTTTTTTGCCTTATGACATCTCAACATCGTGACTGTTTCACATTTTTTTTTGCTGCTGCATTGTATTATTCTGTGTACATTTTTGCATCTGAACACTGTCAACGTCTTTAACATATTACGTTTTCTGTCATGTTATGCTGTATGGTTAATTATGTCACCATAAACCAGTCATTATCTAGTGGGTATATGATTTAAATGCAGGACATTAATCTTTGTTCATCAATTTCAGAAAGGAATGATGATTCTAAGAAATAAATTCAACATAAATGGGAATTTCACCTACGGAATAAACGAAAGGAGATGCAATAACTTTATGAGGAAGAGTAAATGGATCAGGATTAACAGGCATTAACAAGAATATACTATACTCATCGAAGAATAGCAGTCTTAACTAATTTTTTCTTTCAGAATACAAGGTTATTGATGCAGGCTGTCAGAGAGAACTACACATCTTAGTTTTAGTGATGAAATATGCTAGAGATAAGGAATAGTTGAATAATGAGTAATGAAGTGATTTTTTGCAGATGATAATGAATACTGATGAATAATGATGAAGGACATGCTGTTATGAATAATGAAGTTTTTCTTTACAGGTGATGATAATAATGAAGTTATGATAATATGGATAATGAAGTGATGGATAATGAAGTTTTTTCTTTACAGATGAGGATAATGTTGAAGTAATGTATTTATGCTACGTAGTTATTTAAGTATTTGTTGCAGTTTGCTTTGACAGCAGGTGTTACATTGCATAGTAGGATGACTGAAAGTTTTGGAAAGGACAGCTATGGAACACATTTTTATACACACTTCACTGCCTGTTAATTCGAAGTTCACTACTTTTCAGCATAGTGTGCGTTTCTTCTTTCAGGTCAATAATCCGTTTTTGTATTTTTTCCAGGAGAAGTTTTTCATGACACTTACTAAACCTGTTACTTATTATACCTGTTCTAGTACTTGCATTTTTATATTTTTTACCCATTTGTGTCTATCGTTTATAAATGTGATCACATGTACTGCCTTGTTACATAATCTTGCTACAGCTGACTCATGACGAATGACGTTACCTATCCTCATTTGCTGCAATAGGTCAAAAGCAAATAGTGTTATGTTTCAGCAATTAATTATCGATCCCAACGCAATGCATTGCTGACAAAAAAAAAAATAAAATGTGTTAACAGTCCCAAATAGTGATACCAGTTTGAGAAAATTCTGAATAATACTGATCAACTCTGAATAGCATGGCACTTGATTAATGACCTCTTAATGAGACTATATTCAAAATGATGCTTTGTCACTAGCTAATAACTGCCACTGTTTATTGTAATGATACCACTTATAATGCCTGTGATTATTAATGATTTGATTGTAATTAACTGATTTTTAATAATGACTTCGTAATAATCTGAATAATACTGAATGATGATTCTATTCAATACTTGCTGGCCACTGAGTGCCAATAATTAATGTCACTCCAAGAATTGCTATTAATTATGCCGTTAATTAGCCCTTTTTTTCCCATGTTGACTTTTCATGTTTTGGTTAATAGCCAATGAGTGCCAATAATTTGTATCACTCAATGTATTATGTTAATGCTAGGCCAATAATTGACTCTCCTTTTTAACTAAGACTTCTGATGAACATTATTCTGTCTTACTAAATATACTTTGTAACTGGCCAAGGACCGCCACTGTTTATTGTAATACGATTACCCATGATGCCAGCTAGTGATTCTTAATAGATTGTAATGACACATAATTAATTAACTATGGTACTGTTTAATAATGCTTTGTAATTAATTAAGGCCAATAATTCTTACTATATTGAAATGACAAATGATTAATTAATTAACTGTAATTAGACAAATGATTAATTAACGACAAATGATTAATTAACTGTAATTAGACAAATGATTAATTAACGACAAATGATTAATTAACTGTAATTAGGAAAAGGCTAATGATTATTGGAATGACAAATGATTAATTAACTGTAATTAGGAGAAGGTTAATGATTCTTAATTATACTCTGTAACTGAAAAGAATGCGATTATTTCATAATGCTTTGTAACCAGGAAAAGAAGGCTACTGATTCTATGTACAACAATTAATGAACATTTTTCTGTAATACTACATACTTGGTACAGAAATGTTCAATAACTGGGCTATGAATGCCACAAACTGCTAATTAAGTCTGTAATTGTCAATATTATGTGACTTGATGTCCTTCACCTCATAAGCTGACTACCCTGAATTACTGCAATGTCCATTTGTCCTGTTTATCCCAGTGATCATGGAGCACTATATTTGGTTTTGCACTAATTCTACGTTGGTGTGCCTTGTAAGAGTGTGGTGTTGACACGACATGCTGTCCACCACCATGAGCGATGAAGACATTATTATGGTCCCACTGTTTGGTGTACCTAATGTACTGCCAAAATGAAAACATGGAACATTACTACGACAGTTCAGTGTCTTGGCTACACTGATAAATTCTGATGGGAAAAGAACTTCAAGTTGTGTCACTTGGTGTTGTACTTCTGTGGAAAGATATGGACTTTCAGAGCAGCTGTGTGCAATCTAAAGTGCTACAACCATGATGCAATCCTTCCCTTTCCTATCCTGATTCTTGTCACATAAAAAAAAAAAAAAAAAAATTTTTTTGGTAACATCATTTATGTTCATAGGTTATACATTTTTCGATTCGCTGAACTCCAATGCGAGTACACTTATGTCACTTGTCAACATAATATTTTTTGCCAGTCTGTTTATTTGTTCTGAATATGCTAAAGAATTTTTTCAGTGCCTGTGCACTTTGTTATCTGTCAAATAATTTGTATATACTTTTCTGATTTGCTACTATGTTTTGTACTCACATTTTGTCTTTGTCTGATATATTTTGTACTTAGTGCGTGTGCACAACATTTACTTTATGTACTACATCTAATTATTCTTGCCAGTCTGTTTATTTGTTCTGCATATGCTAAAGAATTTTTTCAGTGCCTGTGCACTTTATTATCTGTCAAATAATTTGTATATACATTTTTCTGATTTGCTACTATGTTTTGTACTCACATTTTGTCTTTGTCTGATATATTTTGTACTTAGTGCGTGTGCACAACATTTACTTTATGTACTACATCTAATTATTCTTGCCAGTCTGTTTATTTGATCTGCATATGCTAAAGAATTTTTTCAGTGCCTGTGCACTTTATTATCTGTCAAATAATTTGTATATACATTTTTCTGATTTGCTACTATGTTTTGTACTCACATTTTGTCTTTGTCTGATATATTTTGTACTTAGTGCGTGTGCACAACATTTAAATATTCTGTAAGTTGTAGAATTTTGTTAATTAAAGAAAAATTTTGCCGCGCTTGGCAAGTCCAAATGACTCACCATCGCTGCCAAATTTTTGCCCCCCCAGTGGAGGGTTATGAAACACGTATGTAACATAGCAGCGATGGCGAGGCATTGTAGCATCTGTGACCAGAGAGTATGCGCTTGACCGCGCGAGTGTTGCGAGCGGTTCTCTGTCAGTAGTAGTCGTTGCGAGTCGGTAGCTCGGTTTAGTTGAGAACAGTACTCTGTCAGTAGTCGTCGCGTGCGTACGCTAATAGTCGTCATGCAGAGCGGTCGGTCAGTAGTAGCAGCCCAGTGCGGTTGTGTGATGTAGGCGGTCGGCAACACTGGTCAAGATGGTGAATAAGGTATACCATTAATTAATATAATCATTAGATAATGTAAAAAATTTATTTATTGTAATTATTCTCCAACAAGTTCCCCAATAATAATTTTTATTTCAAAAGCATTTTTTCAAATTTAATTTTTTATTGAACTAAAGATCTCGTTGCACTTCCCATTTCATTCCACTTCTTTTGAAGAAAAATTTCACTAGAATTACAAAAAAAAAAAAAGGAGAATATTATTATTTGCAATGCAGTTCCTCCAAGCGGTGCGCAACAACAAGAGCAGATAAGTGACATCCATTTATTCTGAGGTAAGACTTTAATTCTGATTGTTTTTACACGGGGCCAAAGACCGATATTTCGGTTTAATTAAATTTTCTTATCACTGAATGGACTTTAATTTTTCATCAGGAATTTATATTTGAGTCAGATTGCGAATTTCACATTTTTGTTGCCATTGTCAGTACATTTCATTGTGGGCAGGTTACGCATAGAGCCATGTCCATCAGCATTTCTAATTAGTACCGTCCTTTTCTTTTAAAATTTTTGTGGGGAGGTTACACTTGGCTCCCATTTCTATTAAGTATTGCTTTATTTTCTTTTAAAATTGCGGTGGGGAGGTTACACCGGAAAAACAAGCAATTAACGAAGATATTACGCATTTGCGATTCCAATCACAGGCGGAAAGTAACATACGTGAAATCAGACAGCCTGCACAGCAACAAACACGTTTCGAAATTCTTGATGAACAAACGTCATCACAAACACATGCAGAACCACAAATGTATGTTTCAAGACAGTTTGGATCGTGCAATGAAGCAGCAAGGTTAGCCAGACAAGATACCGAACCAATACCTGACAATGGAAAGCCAGGTCGCGAAGAGTACAGTGCAATGCATTCAGCTACACGTTCACAACTGATGGAAGAAAATTATTGCGTACCACTCCAACGATACTACGCAAGTGTAGGCGCAAGTTACTGTGGACAATATCCAATGGATCTACCACAACCGGAGAGAAAGATGGGAGAAATGATCAGAAACAAAAGTGGCGAAGAATCGCGAATTTCATGTGGAACTATGACGAAGTACGACAACTATCATTTCCTCACAGTCAGAAAATTTCAACACTTTCTAGAAGGAAACTCATTACATCCACGAACTTTTATTGGTCAATTCCGAGTAAGATTACCAGAACACTGGACGCTAGCACACAAGTTAGACTTTATATGTGCACACATGTCAGGAACAGTCGCAGAAACCATGCAGAATATTGCAGCGACATGCCGATCGTACGAAGATTTCGGAGAGAAGTTTCTCTCACGATATTGGTCCAGCGAAGCACAGAACAGAGTGAAGTACGAATTATTACAGAACCCATATTTTGAAAATTCAGAGAGAAGAGTCCCGTGAAATTTTTCGAATTAATGGCAATGAAAAATCACTGCTTAGATGTACCATACAGTGACGGAGAGTTGATTAAATTCTGCGCGATGAAGTTCCCATTGAAATATCAGCAAACATTAGTAGGGCGCGGAGGCAATGACGTCGAAGCATTTATTCTAAGGGAACTAGAGTTCATATTTTCGGAAGGTGACGCAAGAAAAAGACGAAGCGCACGTGAAAACGAAAGCAAAAAGCAGTGGAATTCACAAGACATAGTACGAAGAAAGAATAATTACGAACCACGTGATAACTTCGCACCAAAAAACGACAATAGATTTCAACGAAGACCCGGTTATGGATTTAGAAGAGAATATGGCAATAACTATAATTCACCCAGGAATGGCAACAACTATTACAGAGGGAATAATGACAACCGGAACGGGTACTGGAGAACCAATAGACCGACAAATTATCAACAAAGAAACCACTATCAACAAGCTGAGCAAGAAAAGAGAATACAGATAGAAGAGGTGGAGGTAAGACCACCAAACCCCGATAAACGTTCGAATTGACAGCTAAGCGCCCATGCGAAAGAGAATGACGCACCGACCCAGGACAATTGCAGCACCTTAGAGAAGTAAAAATCTTATCACGAGAAGAGAAGAAGGAAGAAACAAATCCGCAGGGACCAGATGAAAATGAAGACAGGAAAATAACAATATTGTGTTGGGACGAAATTAATTGGGAGAATACTGACGAGGAAGATGAATTACCAGAGGCATGCACAACGAATGTAGCAGGAAAGGACGAAGTAATGAGTATTGCAGAGCTATTTGATATGGAAACCAGGGAAAGCGAATTCAATGAGGATAATGCGCAGTCGACAGAAGTTGAAAATAAGTTACTAGTGATCACACAAATGGTTCAAATGGCTCTGAGACCTATGCGACTTCTGAGGTCATCAGTCGCCTAGAACTTAGAACTACTTAAACCTAACTAACCTAAGGACATCACACACATCCATGCCCGAGGCAGGATTCGAACCTGCGACCGTAGCGGTCGCTTTGGCTCCAGACTGTAGCGCCTAGAACCGCACGGCCACACCGGCCGGCGTGGGCACACAACCCAACGTATATAATGAAGGAAGTTATGAAGTGATAATTAGAGCATTTGGATGCGATTATGTGGAAGTAGCGACGAAGAACGAGAAGATAGACGAGGATGAGGAAAAAGTAGGGGATGTTGAAGAAAGCGTAAATGAAGGAAGAAATATAGAAGAGGAAATGAAAGAATGAGAAGTAGCAGTCGAAGCTTTCCTACAGAAAGTTCGAATTCACAAGGGAAATTCCTGAAAAGACTCATGTATGATTCAGTGGAGGACTCGTTGATGCAAGAAGAAGAGGAACAGAACCAACCCTTTCAATTTCAACCAATTGTGAAGGCCATGGTAAAGCATATCCCAGTCAATATTGTAATTAATAGCGGAAGTGAACTGACTGCGATCTCAGAAAATTTATTCATGCAGTGTAATGCCAACGAGGAATTGCCAGTTCTAAAAACACGTAAGATTAAAGTAAGAGGTCCTATTAGAAACAATGCTGTGGAGTTATGAGAAAACAAGGTTAACTCTTTCGTGTCAAGGTCAAAAGATCGAAGCAAACTTCGTGACTATACCTAAACTAACTGTAGATTTGATTATAGGTGCAGATTTTTTAAATGAGAGACGAGCGATAATAGATATAGGAAAAGGTAGCGTAGCACTCGGGAATGTCACACTTCTCTTTGAGCAAAAGTTAAAATTAGAAGAAATACCAGTTATAAACAAACAATTAAGAATGACTCGAGATAAAGAGGATGAAGAATTAGAATGGTATGCACAAAAGGGGGAATCGCCTCAACTCATGTTACAAGTCCATAAAGAAATCGATGAAAAATTGCAAGAAGTTCAAGGTATTTCAGAACACAGTAAAAGAGAATTAGAGGGTATTTTACGAGATAAAGCAGAGGTATTTTTACCTAAGATTGGCAGTATTAAACACTTTCAGTACAAGTTTGAAGATTAATTTTATTACTGGTAAATAATCAGCACAATATTTCAAGATTATGTTGCAGATAAGATCGTCAGGAGAAAGAAGAATGAAGAGAGAGGAAGGTGGGAAAAAGAAAGTAGTTTCAATAAAAACAAAACCAAAAATCACACCAATAGTACCATAGATTAAGGTAAAGGGATAAAGCGTAGATAGTCTAACAGCATGAAATACTAAAATGCTATACACCACGACACTACACAAAAATAAAAAACGAATTTGAGGATTCTTGTAGAAGTTAAGACTCAAAATATCTTAGAATTGTAACATGGAAAGGGCGCCGAAATTTGTAGAGCTTTTAAGAAGGCGTAAAACAATGTAGGTACTAGACATATGTTAGGTGATTATAAGTAAAACTTTTTGTAAGAACCATTGTAAAAACTCCAGCAAGGACGAGATGTAATGACCCACAAGTTGCAATGCGAGAAGTATCGAGAAAGAAAAGAACGTAATTAGCAAGACACGATTCCTACAAGGCAGAAGCGTCGAGAGAAGGGAAAGGACAGCGAGACCAACAGAGGGCTCTTGTATCAGAAGTGGGCAGTAAATAAATCTGCTGCCAAGCGGAACCACAGAGTGGTGGAACCCTGCCGGGACAGAACACGGAACCACAGAGTGAGGGTCTTGGAACGCCTCGACTCAGCAGAGTGAGCAAAAAACGGCCTGACGAGAAGACCGCTTGGGCAAGCCACCACTTGCAAAAAATATGTGTAAAAGTCACACTACTGCTATTAAACAGCACGCTGATGCGCGAAACTGAAGAAAACTTTCACAAAGTAAAAATGACATGCCCAAACAATTTATCACACTGTTACTAAGAGGAGAACTTCAAAGCGACTAGTTATCAATAAATATTTCCATATCCCGCCCAGAGAAGAACCAAGAATCAAGTAAGAAGCAGAGAAAAAGCAGGAAGAACAGAAGTTGGAGATTTGCAAGATTGAGACCAAGAAAGAAGATGGGTGAAGAATAGACGACATACCTTCCCAAATCCCTACCCTACTTTAAACTAGTCGTCTGCGAAGTATTACTACAAAAAACGACCGCTTTCAGCGACACATAACGATGACTTTCACGCATACAAAGCCAGTAAAACACGAGCTTCTGCACTCACAGCTCCATTCCATTATGGGACCTCCACAACAGCAACACACACTTGCAAAGCCAACAAGGTCCGATGAACGAAGCTGTACATCAAATACTTGCCCACATCCATCTCGCTCAAGTCCATCACATTCGTGCAAAAACATTAACCAACCTCATGCTTAAACATTCATAGGATTGTGTGAATGGGCGAAATCAAATTATGTGATTTAAGAATTGTGCAAAAAGAAATGTGTGAAAAACTAAATAAGTTAAGCACACCAGACAGCTAATAAACTACAAAATAACAGTCATTGACTATGGACTTAAGTAAAAAATAGACTATTGATAAAAATACAGGGTGTTTCAAAAATGACCGGTATATTTGAAACGGCAATAAAAACTAAACAAGCAGCGATAGAAATACACCGTTTGTTGCAATATGCTTGGGACAACAATACATTTTCAGGCAGAAAAACTTCCGAAATTACAGTAGTTACAATTTTCAACAACAGATGGCGCTGCAGTCTGGGAAACTCTATAGTACGATATTTTCCACATATCCACCATGCGTAGCAATAATATGGCGTAGTCTCTGAATGAAATTACCCTAAACCTTTGACAACGTGTCTGGCGGAATGGCTTCACATGCAGATGAGATGTACTGCTTCAGTTGTTCAATTATTTCTGGATCCTGGCGGTACACCTGGTCTTTCAAGTGTCCCCACAGAAAGAAGTCACAGGTGTTCATGGTTGGCGAATAGGGAGGCCAATCCACGCCGCCTCCTGTATGTTTCGGATAGCCCAAAGCAATCACACGATCATCAAAATATTCATTCAGGAAATTAAAGACGTCGGCCGTGCGATGTGGCCGGGCACCATCTTGCATAAACCACGAGGTGTTCGCAGTGTCGTCTAAGGCAGTTTGTACCGCCACAAATTCACGAAGAATGTCCAGATAGCGTGATGCAGTAATCGTTTCGGATCTGAAAAATGGGCCAATGATTCCTTTGGAAGAAATGGCGGCCCAGACCAGTACTTTTTGAGGATACAGGGACGATGGGACTGCAACATGGGGCTTTTCGGTTCCCCATATGCGCCAGTTCTGTTTATTGACGAAGCCGTCCAGGTAAAAATAAGCTTCGTCAGTAAACCAAATGCTGCCGACATGCATATCGCTGTCATCAATCCTGTGCACTATATCGTTAGCGAATGCCTCTCGTGCAGCAATGGTAGCGGCGCTGAGGGGTTGCCGCATTTGAATTTTGTATGGATAGAGGTGTAAACTCTGGCGCATGAGACGATACATGGCCGTTGGCGTCATTTGGACCGCAGCTGCAACACGGCGAACGGAAACCCGTGGCCGCTGTTGGATCACCTGCTGCACTAGCTGCGCGTTGCCCTCTGTGGTTGCCGTACGCGGTCACCCTACCTTTCCAGCACGTTCATCCGTCACGTTCCCAGTCCGTTGAAATTTTTCAAACAGATCCTTTATTGTATCGCTTTTCGGTCCTTTGGTTACATTAAACCTCCGTTGAAAACTTCGTCTTGTTGCAACAACACTGTGTTCTAGGCGGTGGAATTCCAACACCAGAAAAATCCTCTGTTCTAAGGAATAAACCATGTTGTCTACAGCACACTTGCATGTTGTGAACAGCACATGCTTACAGCAGAAAGACGACGTACAGAATGGCGCACCCACAGACTGCGTTGTCTTCTATATCTTTCACATCACTTGAAGCGCCATCTGTTGTTGAAAATTGTAGCTACTGTAATTTCGAAAGTTTGTCCGCCTGAAAATGTACTGTTGTCCCAAGCATATTGCAACATACGGTGTATTTCTATCGCAGCTCGTTTAGTTTTTATTGCCGTTTCAAATATACCGGTCATTTTTGAAACACCCTGTAAGTCATTAGTTCTGAAATGGACAGTATATAGAGAACAAAAGTAAGTCAAAATAAACACTAAAAATATATGCCACTTATTTTCTCCTCATAAAAATAAAAGAATAACTATATTTTACTTATTATCTCCTTATAATAACAAAGAATAAAAAATTATCTTGTTGGATGTTTTCCCTTTTTTTTTAACATTTGTACCATTTGTTAGGATAATATCTCAATACTTGTGTATGTATAGTTCATTGTCAAAGCAATTCTTGGAAGTAATTCTTATTTGTTAGTGTAACAATGTTGAAATGAGTGTCTAGAAACAAAAACATTATACTTGTATATGATATTTAGAAAATGTATTAGAAATAGATTTTACTTAATTACTACATTTATAAAAAAAATATTTCTAAGAAAATCGATGTGAGAGACTCCTCACTTTCGATAACAAACTTCTTAAAAAACAAACTTCACACTTAAATAAATAAAGAAAATAACTAAAAATTAATAATAATAATAATATAAAAATATTCTTCTCTTGTCAATATAAACATATTTTTGAGAACAATGTGGAAGAATATAAAAATATAAATTAGTAATACAAACTAGTATAGAACCAGAATAACGTGGCTGAACAGTAGGCAACAAAATTTAGATAAAGGAATAATTTTTGACTGGCTTAGACAACAATTCAATCATTGCCTAACTTCAGTGCAAAAATTAAGTTCAAAGGGTGGTGATATGTAATGTGTCAGGCAAATCCAACACCTTCCATGAAAACCCTGACATAATAAGCAAATCCAGTAGTATGTCACATAGCTTCGAATAAATCATGACCTGAAATTAACAAAAGTAATTCGAGTAACGAGTGAGCAAATGGAATACCACAGACTAACACAAGAATGCCTAAATGCATGTCATTCCTTCCCACCGTGAGACAGACGTAGTTCCGAGGGAGAAACGAGAACAGAAGCTGAGAGCAGAACCGTGTTAAGCTAGAAGGCCCTACGATAAGGGACGGACACCCACGTCGCCAGCTAACTGCTAGGACCACCCCCCCAGCCCATGTTAAAAGCTAGAGCCCTCCAGAAGAACAGTAGAGATCTTACGATAACACAAAAAGGGCCACACCAGCCGCAAGTTTTAGTGTGGGACTTTTTAGCGTCTCTGTTACGTTGCAAACGTTAAAAACATTGCCCCACCACGAAAAGTAACTGCCAGGACCAACCCCCAGCCCATGTTAAAAGATAGAGCCCTCCAGAAATGGAAATGGAAATGAGCGTTTGGCGTCATTGGCCGGGAGGCCCCTCGCGGGGCAGGTCCGGCCGCAATATCGCAGGTCTTATTACATTCGGCGCCACATTGGGCGACCTGCACGCCAGATGGGGATGAAATGATGATGAACACAACACAACACCCAGTCCCTGAGCGGAGAAAATCTCCGACCCAGACTTTTTCGTCTCCGTTGCGTTGCAAACGTTAAAAACACCACGAAAAGTATAACGTTTCTTATTGGACAGACAGAATTTTTGTAGGCGGAGCTTAAGGTTAACATTGAGACCCTGATTGGTCAGATGAAAACACAACCAGATAGTTTTTTTAAACCAACTTCGGAAAATTGTAGTAAGGAGAAGTTAGGAGAGAGTTGCTTCTGAGAGGGCGAGCTGTATGGAGCTGTGCCGGCCGCCACCCCCTGACGAACACCGACAAGGTAATGAACGCACACGATGCCGCATTTTTGAGCACATAAGGCTTCACTCAAAACTGCAGAAGTCTCATCTGTTACATCCCCTTTTTACATAATACTAGTGTCGATCGTCAATTAAAGCTCATGGTATTCACATTTGGTACATAAGTTAAAATCTGAAACACGATGATTTTTCGTAGACCATTTTGATAGTTTTCTCTTTTGTGAAACTTAATTTCAACCTAGATTATAGATGTGATACGGCATAGGTCGTCCTTCGATCCACTGTAGAACTTGGAAACCCATTCAGGGAATATTCGTTCACATTTTTGTTGAACGCAGTTGGTTTTTATCATCCTGTACTAAAACATTTCATTTTATCAATAGTGCGATTTATAAACAATGTTTTGTGAGTAGAATAAAATTTCCAATGGTAAACTTAACTGCTTTTTCGACGTTATTTTACCAGCTAACTAAAAATAGGAAAGCCTTGAACCCCTTCCACTAAATTTAGTTAGTATTAAGATTCCTTTACAGGGAGTGCAGTGGAGCTGATGCCGAAATCATTAAGTATTTGGTTATATCATCGCTAGTCTCACTGAACTCTTCTGAACTCTACATGTCATGTGTGGTCTGGCGTCTCCTTACCAGCAACAGGTTCCATGTTCAAACTAGTCAATTAATTCCCTAAAAAACACGCTCAGACCGTCGTTGCGCGAAAGTGGTGGGGAGACACGACTTAGAACAAACAGACACCACGCAGAATGTTCGAGATGGTCCATCATGAAATGGATGAACGCCTAGTTCTTCATCTGCTGTATCTTGTATCTGATTCACTGGAAGCCGTTCCAGTTTCGTCTGCCGTGTCAGTTTTCATACCAGTGTCGTCTCACGTGTTGCATATTCGTTTTCTCTTTCCTGGTCAACAGTGGTTATTGCACGCTCTGTTGCTTCTCCATTAAACCATCTCCGCGGCAATATCGAAGGGTCGACAGCTTTTACAGAATCATGTTGGGTACTTCATATAAATAGTCTTTCGTTATTTTGTTATTTGTTTTGGGTAGTTAAATTAGTGAGAGAAACGTTTTTCTGCTTTGTTTGTTTCGATGTATTCCAGATTAGCTCTGTAGGGAGCCTAAGAACAGTATATAACTTACGCTTTAAAACAGCATCTGCTTCTAAAAAATTCTTTGGTTTATTAAAACACACAATTTGCAGTTTGTAGAAACTCGCTTCTAAACTGAATTTGTTCTTGAAGAGCCATTCAGTTATGCCACATTCACGAGTTGCGGTAATGAGGGGCTTTATTTCTCTGAAGGTAGGTTACAGAGCGTTATCAAGAACAGCTGTACCGCCAGCTAGGATGTTAGGAATCAGTTTTCCTCCTAACCCTTTGGGATGATTGTCCTTATATATATATCACCGTGATAATCGTGGGATTTAGATTCCAAATTATAAATTAATACTACTCCTGCAGCTTGGACAATAGCTCTTAGGCCTCCACTGCTGTTAGTCATTACACCCGTAACTTCTTCATGCTGCCAGCATTTCTTTATGGTATAATGTGTATGCACCCACGTTTTTTCCGTGAATTCCATGGTGTATTTGGCTCCTTTTCATTAGGAGTAACTGCTCCGTAATATTATACGCGCTTTGTGACAATGTCGGAACAATGAGTTAGTATGGTTGTGTTATTTTTACATTTTTTGAATCGAAATTCCATCTCTTTCAAAGTGTTGCGAAGTGTTTCTCTTCCCGCCCTGAACTTTTGTTTTAGTTTTTGAAAATATAAGCAGCTTTCTCTGAGCTGGAATTTCTTTCTGTTGTATTGGCAGAAGAGCCAACACCGTGTTACAACTGGAGGCCGAAATGCACGCGTTTTAGCTCACGCAGCGTGAGGAGGAAAGAACTATTCTGACGTGAAGTCTGGAACATGACAAGGAATGAGAGTTCAGAAAGCGGACATAATTAGTTTGATACTTAACTTTAATCCATTAATGAGGAACGTCGCTTTTGACGGTACATGATTCACAATCTTATCTGTTCAGAAGACATATAGTAACTGAATATGGCGCCTTGCTAGGTCGTAGCAAATGACGTAGCTGAAGGCTATGCTAAACTGTCGTCTCTGCAAATGAGAGCGTATGTAGTCAGTGAACCATCGCTAGCAAAATCGGCTGTACAACTGGGGCGAGTGCTAGGGATTCTCTCTAGACCTGCCGTGTGGCGGCGCTCGGTCTGCAATCACTGATAGTGGCGACACGCGGGTCCGACGTATACTAACGGACCGAGGCCGATTTAAAGGTTTTATCTAAATCTAGAGAAACTACTTTTCTGGAAGGCCTTTGTTTTCTAGGGGTTTTCATTTTTCCTCGATTCCTTCCGCTTTCTTAAGATCTTTCAAAATTTATTTCACTCTTTTTTTCTGGTTTCCCTGCCATTTTTGGCACTCGCAAGACTGCTTTTTGTACAGGTTACCATTACTTGATCCTGCTTTTTTTTTTTTTCAGGCAAAATTCATCTGAATGTGTCCACTGTCTCGACATGCACTTTCAGGAGTATTCAAGATTGTGGTTGACACCGCACCCGACTATAGACGGTATTTCACGAGGACACGCTGAACCACTTCACAGATACAACTTGGAAGCATTGGCGGTGCGACGATTTCCCCTTAGTCACCACTGTACTTGTTTACTGCGACGTCACCGTCCGTTTCTGCTAACGGCCACGGGGGCCAAGGGCAGGCGCGGTGAGTTTTCCTCCGTCACCACCGTACTTGTTTACTTTGACGTCACCACGTATTTCCGATGAAACCATTGGGAGGTTAAAGGCAGTAATATCGTGGCTGGGTAGTAAATGGTTGCACTGGGTCTTTCGTTTGACTATTATCCACCGTGATGAGGTTCTGCTTGTTTAGGTTAGGTTAGGTTAGTGTTTAACGTCCCGTCGACAACGAGGTCATTAGAGACGGAGCGCAAGCTCAGGTTAGGGAAGGATTGGGAAGGAAATCGGCCGTGCCCTTTCAAAGGAACCATCCCGGCATTTGCCTGAAACGATTTAGGGAAATCACGGAAAACCTAAATCAGGATGGCTGGAGACGGGATTGAACCGTCGTCCTCCCGAATGCGAGTCCAGTGTGCTACCACTGCGCCACCTCGCTCGGTCTGCTTGTTTATGCTGAAGTTTTAATGAGCAGTAAAGACGAAAGTGAAAACTCTCTGTACGTCCATCTTTTCAGAGATGGTTGTGGGACCTCGGCTGGTCAGTACAGAATGTCAAATCAAACACCTTACACCTGCCTAATTTCCAAACTGTTATTGTATTGGGCTACCAGTTTCGGCGATATACTAGTAATACGCCTTTTCAGGCCCCCTGACCGCACGTGTAGGAAGATTCCAACCCCGTTTCCGGTCAAAGTCTGGTATCTGTAGATTTATACGTGATACAACGATCACTTCACACATCATTTGCTGACTGCTGGCCGCTGTTTTGAAAGGAACCGAGACTGGAATCTTCCTACATGTGCTGTCAGGGGGCCTGAAGATGGCGCATGACATAGCCGAAGCTGGTAGCGCAAAAATGGAAAAAAAAAGAGTTTTGAAATTAGACGGCTGAGAGGTGTTTGAATTGACGTTCCGAAAGTGAAAATTTTACATGTCTCGCTCTATTCTTTGACAAAAAACGAAATTCATAGACGCAGAATGTGAGTTTCCAAACGAAATTTGGGCTTCCAACATTATAAGCTTTGAAAGAATAACCAGTGCTTGTGAGACATTCCACAAGGCTTTCGGCTTTAATTTTCTGAGTGCACATTCACACACACACACACACACACACAACTACCGACATTAAAATGAAGGATCTAACAATAAACGTGGAAGACACAAGTGCAATATATAAAGGAATTGGTTTTAAAATACAGAAATGGAGCTATGAAACCTTTAAATTTTTTTAAAGGCGTTTCTTATTATTATTATAAGGAACGAAAGCAATTTCCGCGTCTTTTTAAATACCTTGACGGGCGCCTCATTATGGACATGATATTTTGTAAAGCATTTTTAACCATTTAGTAGCGGTGTCACCGCGTAAGGTAATTTAGTGTGAATTTACGGCAGTGGATTGCAGCCGTACCCGTAGGCGCGGGCTTGTTGAGCAAAGCTTTATGCCACGCGAAGTAGCAAAGTATGTCGGGACAACAGGGGCGCAAGAGTTGCCGAAACGGCGTGCTCATCGAGACTGCGAGTCACTCTTGCTGCAAGCCGCCATCGAAACCAGCGTACTGGCGCTAATCTAATGTGTGTCAATACGAGATTTGAAGAGGTGCATTCGCAAAATATATGCACACTGCCGAGTATAAATCGGGGGCAGTTAAGTAACACCAGTGCCTTCAGTGTCACTGCTCTGTTGGACGACGGTGCTCTGCTACACGAGCGGCCGCATGAAGCTTCCGACAGAGGACCACATTTCGAATCCGTGGCGGGGCCACCCTCCGAGTTCGCAAGGTACTCGGGGCCAGCCAGTAGCGGGTCAGAGCAGACCTTCCAGCAGCACAGTCGACTCCTGTCCAGAGGCTATACCTCTGACTGGTATTCCTTAGCAGTCATAGAGAGTTCGAAGTCTCTAAAACTGGGAAGGAAAGTTCTGTAGTGCCAACTTAACTTGTGTTTTCGTTTGCACGCAGTTCATTTGTCCTAAAAATTGATCACCTTACAGAGGTGACCTATTCCGAAGGTTGACCACTTCAAGAGCAGGAAAAATTTTGGGTATGCGCGCAGTCGGGATCATCCGTGGGTACTGTGATTGTTTACGTATGTGAAAAACATGAGCAGTATGTTCTTCATGTTCTTCATGTTCTTCATGTTCTTCATGGCCTTGTGAAGTCCGCTGGAAAATGACTCCACAGCCGAAACTGACATAGAGTGGCGTTTGTAAACACTATTATTACCAAACATACATTCTTGGCAGGAATAATGCCCTTCAAGCATAACTTTTCGTTTTGTAAGTTTTTCGCCCGCATCTCGTAGTCGTGCGGTAGCGTTCTCGCTTCCCACGTCCGGGTTCCCGGGTTCGATTCCCGGCGGGGTCAGGGATTTTCTCTGCCTCGTGATGGCTGGGTGTTGTGTGCTGTCCTTAGATTAGTTAGGTTTAAGTAGTTCTAAGTTCTAGGGGACTGATGACCATAGATGTTAAGTCCCATAGTGCTCAGAGCCATTTCAACCATTTTTTTGTAAGTTTTTCTACGGCTGCAAACATGTTAGTGCGCAGTGGCGTCGGAAGTCTGAACCGGGGACAAAGAAGCAAAAGAGCATTTAAATATAATCAGCGACTGCGCTGAGCGAATAGAAACGATTTTATTACAGTAGTCATATGTCGGTCAACAATGATAACGCGATGCTTTTGGAGACTGGCTGGATCAGGAGCTATGGCGGTAGAGCGCTTCAGACAGAACTTGCAGGATATCGTTAGTAAGTTTGCTGATCATGCTCTTGTAATATAGATTGACTTGAGCTTGTTTGTTATAGACTGCGAGAGTCATGCCATCAAAAGCGGTGCCAGAGACAGGGATTTCGAGCAGATAATAGGAGAATCTACGCATCAAAGTAACGTCTTAGACATCCTAGCAAGAAATAGACGTGAATTTATCGATTCATTTAAAGCACGGGAAGGTGCCAGTCATCATAAGGTTGTGACTATGACTACAGGAATTACAAGGAATGTTACGAAAGGTAGGAAAATATTTTTGCTTAACAAGAGTGACAGAATAAAAGTTGCAGAATATCAGAGCACTCAGCATCAAATATTCAGCGCTGAGGACGAAGATGTGAAGCACAAATTAAAAACCGCCATTTAATACACCTTAGACAAGTATGTCCCGATCTAGGTCTTAAAAGATGTGAAAGATGCTCTGTGGTTTAATAGCCGTGTTAGAAAACTGCTTCGTAAACAAAGAGAGCTTCATCACAGATTCAAAGGGAGTGAAAACTAGCTGACAAACAATAGCTGAACGAAACGAAAATGAGCCTAAAGAGAACAGTGAGAGAAGCGTTCAGTGACTTTGAAAGTAAAATTTTGTCAACCGATCTGCGAAAAAACCCTATGAGGTTTTGTGTTTTACCTAAAATCAGTAAGCGGTTCGAAATCTTCTGTTCATTCACTCAATGACCACATTGCACCGAAACGGAAGGTAATAGAGAGCTGACCGAAATACTGAATTCGGTCTTTCGAAATTGTTTCAATGCCAAATTTCGCAAGATGGTCCCTCATTTCAGTCATCGTACAAACGTCTAAATGTCAGATACTGAGATAATCAATCGCGGATAGAAAAGCAACTACATTCCCTTACTAGTCGTAAGACGTCAGGATCAGATGAGATATCTATAAGATTCTACAAAAATATGCGAACGAACTTGCTTCCCTTCTAAAAACAGTTTAACGTAAATCGCTGGAGCAACCAAAGGTACCTAGCGTCTAGAAGAAAGCACAGGTCATTTTCGTATGCAGTAAGGGTCGTGGGACAGATGTATCTAATCACAGGCCTACATCGTTGGAGTCGATTTGTTGCAGAATTGTGGAACATATTTTAGGCTCAAGAGTTATTCGAGACCGCCCTCGGAAATGGGTGTGTGTGTTGTCATTAGCGTAAGTTAGTTTAAGTTAGATTAATTAGTATGCAGGCCTAGGGACCGATGACCTCAGCAGTTTGGTCCCATAGAACCTTACTAACAGATTTCAAACTTCAAACAAGAGCTTATCGAGTATCAGACCAGATTTGCGACTGGATTCAAAACGTCCTTTCAGATAGAACGCAACATGTCGCTGCTAATGGAACAAAATCGAAAGATGTAAAGGTTAGTTTTGTAAATGAAATCGCCTTTTCTTGCTAAAGTGTATTTTATTTCTTCCAGACGAGATTCGCCTTTTACTTTAAGGCACCTTCAGTTGAATATAAAATGATGCAGTTTAGTTTTGATATACGAGATTTATAGATTATAAAACAGTTAATGTCTTGTTTTTTTGCGTAAATAAGTGATTACTTACAGTTATTCACATTTTGGCTGACATCTACGTCTCCTGCGATCCGGTCACACACTTGAGGTCACACTATAACTTCACTTACGAAACATAAGCTCGTTTTCATGTTACAAAGTAATAGCGTGACCTCCAGCATGTGAAGACATGAGAGGAAACTCAGATTCCAGCCAAAAATATGGATAACTGCAAGTATTCACTTATTTACTTAAAAAATAAGAGTGCAGTGTTTTGTAACCTACAAATCTGGCGTATCAGAACAAAACTGCATCATTGTAGATTCCACTGAAGGTGGGTAAAAGGCGAGCGCGTCTGAAAGAAATAAATTACATTGCAGCAAGAAAAGGTGGTTTTTGATTACAAAACGAATATTTCAAATGGTTCAAATGGCTCTAGGCACTATGGAACTTAACGTCTGAGGTCATCAGTACCCTAGACTTAGAACTACTTACACCTAACCAACCAAAGGACAGCACACACACCCATGCCCGAGGCAGGATTCGAACATGCGACCGAAGCAGCAGCGCGGTTCCGGACTGAAGCGCCTAGAACCTCTCGGCCACAACGGCCGGCAACGAATATTTCTGTGCTTCTGGCGGATGATGGCAATGCAAACAAAATTGTTAATTTTAGGGAGTACCCTAGAGGAAGTGTGATGGGACCGTCACTGTTTACAGTATACAAAAATGAACAAGCAGAAAGCGTCGGAAGCTCCTAAAGACTGTTCGCAGATAACGCGGTTGTCTCTCAGAAAGGGCAACGTTGCGGAATGACCTGCGAATAGTGTAGGCTCTAGCAGTTTCCCCTGGACGTAAAAAAAAAAAATTAACATAGGTAACATACTGCGCATACACAGGAAAATGAAATCTGCTACCATGCAATTACACTATTGATGAAAAACTGCTGGAAACAGTATATATCGTAAAACATCAAGAAGAACAATCCAGAGTGACCTTAAGTGAAACGACCACGTAAAACAAATAGTAGGAAACGCAAATGGCGGACTGAGATTTGTAGGAAGAATTTTAAGGAAATGAAAGTTATCCACGAAAGATGTGGCTTACAAGGCGCTTGTTCGACCGATTCTTGGGTATTGTCCGTCAGTGTGGGATCTTTAAGAGTAGGACTGACAGTAAAGATAGAGAAGACTCAACGAAGAGCGGCGCGTTTCGTCACGGAATTGTTTAGTAGGCGCAAGAGCGTTACAGAGACGTTCAACAAACTGCAGTGGCAGACCGTGAAAGAGAGGGGTTGTGCATCACGGAGAGGCTTACTATCGAATTTGAGAGAGAGCGCGTTTCGGGAAGAGCCGACAATATATTACTTCCGCCGACATACATCTCGCGAAAAGACCACGACGAAAAGCTGGAGAAATTACAGCTAATACAGAGGCTTACCAGGTGGAACAAGGAAGGAAGGATCGGTTAGTGGTATCAAAAGTACCCTCCGCCACACACATGTAGGTGGCGTGCGGAGTATGATGCAGATGTAGGTGATACACAGTCCGTTATAAGCATCTATCCTGTTTTGCAAGTATCCTCATTGTAATGCAGATGCATATGAGTTGGGTAACAAAACGAACGAATCACTCTGTACCGAGCGTAGCGTTCGTCGTCCCAAAACACTTGCCAGACAGCCGGCAAGGTATAGTCTTAAGAGTATTTACGTACCGGCGAGAACAGCAAGCAGCTGTTTCATAACTCCACTGAAGCGGAAGAAGTTGAACATTCTTGCGTAGGCGTTCAGCGGGCACTAGGAGATAAGGAGCAGGTGGCGTCGTGCGCAGCCTTGGGTCGCGTCCACGGCACTGCTGCGGTAGCGTCCCGCCAGGTGCACACGGAAAGTGCCGGGCGGGGCGGCTCACGTGACGTCACAAGAGCTCCGATAACGGCGGATCGGCAGTAGGAAGCTAATCGAAGGGATCACCCGACTTCAACTCAGCGCCTCATATATACACTACTGGCCATTAAAATTGCTATACCACGAAGATGACGCGCTACAGACGTGAAATCTAACCGACAGGAAGAAGATGCTGTGATAAGCAAATGATTAGCTTTTCAGAGCATTCACACAAGGTTGTCGCCTGTGGCGACACCTACAACGTGCTACATGAGGAAAGTTTCCAACCGAATTCTCATACACAAACAGCAGTTGACCGGCGTTGCCTGCTCAAACATTGTTGTGATACCTCGTGTAAGGAGGAGAAATGCGTACCATCACGTTTCCGACTTTGATAAAGATCGGATTGCAGCCTATCGCGATTGCGGTTTATCATATCGCGACATTGCTGCTCGCGTTGGTCGAGATCCAATGACTGTTAGCAGAGTATGGAATCGGTGGGTTCAGGAGGGTAATACGGAACGCCGTGCTGGATCCCAACGGCCTCGTATCACTAGTAGTCGAGATCACAGGCATCTTATCCGCATGGCTGTAACGGATCGTGCAGCCACGTCTCGATCCCTGAGGCAACAAATGGGGACGTTTGCAAGACAACAACCATCTGCACGAGCAGTTCGATGACGTTTGCAGCAGCATGGACTATCAGCTCGGAGACCATGCTTGCGGTTACCCTTGACGCTGCAGACAGGAATGCCTGCGACGGTGTACTCAACGACGAACCTGGGTGCACGAATGGCAAAACGTCATTTTTTCGGATGAATCCAGGTTGTGTTTACAGCATCATGATGGTCGCATCGGTGTTTGGCGACATCGCGGTGAACACACATTGGAAGCGTGTATTCGTCATCGCCATACTGGCGTATCACCCAGCGTGATGGTATGCGGTGCCATTGGTTACACGTCTCCGTCACCTCTCGTTTTCATTGACGGCACTTGCAACAGTGGACGTTACATTTCAGATGTGTTACGACCCGTGGCTCTACCCTTCATTCGATCCCTGCGAAACCCTACATTTCAGCAGGATAATGCACGACCGCATGTTGCAGGTCCTTTACGGGCCCCTCTGGATGCAGAAAGTGTTCGACTGCTGCCCTGGCCAGCACATTCTTCAGATCTCTCACCAACTGAAAAAGTCTGTTCAATGGTGGCCGAGCAACTGGCTCCTCACAATACGCTAGTCATTACTCTTGATGAACTGTGGTATTGTGTTGAAGCTGCATGGGCAGCTGTACCAGTACAAGCCATCCAAGCTCTGTTTGACCCAATGGCCAGGCGTATCAAGGCCGTTATTACGGCCAGTGGTGGTTGTTCTGGGTACTGATTTCTCAGGAACTATGCACCCAAATTACGTGAAAATGTAATCGCATGTCAGTTCTAGTATAATATATTTTTCCAATGAATAGCCGTTTCTCATCTGCATTTCTTCTTGGTGTAGCAATTTTAATGGCCAGTAGTGTATATATGCTTTAAAAAAGAAAATTTTCTCTCTGTAGGTTGAAAGATAAAAAAAACTGGATGATGAGGCGAGAGTGGGACAGGTGATGTCGAATCAGACCACAGTTTCCAAATAATCACAGGACGGACAGCCACCGTTCTGCAACTATGCCCGTAAAACGACAACCAATCAGCGCAGAGCTGAAGTTTGTGCTGTAACGTGTTTGGAAATACCATGAAATATAAAGATTGGAGATAGATGATGTCGACGTCTTGCTGCGGTATTTCTGCTGAAAACCATTCATCCATCATCAGGTGAGAGTTTTGCACTGGAGATCGTTGGCGCACGTCGCGAAGTCTGTACCAGAAACTGGCGCCCGCGCGTAGGTTACTGCTGTGTGACTGCGCTTTGCGCTTGACTTTTAGGGATGCAGGGTACTTACAAATGGTGGAAAAACCGAAATTTTTGTGACTTTATTAATTTCTATAGTATTTCCTGATTACATTGATGTATACATTATAGGGTTTCAAATGAAAAATGAACTATATATACCAAATTTTATAGTTACGGTCATGTATGCCTCAACGCCTCCTTTATTTCTGTTACAGAAAACAGTATTATTTCGAAAAGAACTGTGAACTTCCTGTTTCCAGCAATTATAAGTATGATACATTGTGTATATTGGTAACAGAACAGGTTTCTAGTGCCTGTAAATGATTATCTTTGCTAGTATTTACTTTTGTATCGCTGAAGCAGTTTGTTCTTGTGTTACTGAAAGTTTGTTGCCAAACTGATATACATATTTGTGAAAGTACATATCCTTTATTGCGCAATAAACACGAACTCGCATCAAGAATTCAATAAAAGGAAATTCCATGGTAACCAGTTCACAAACAAAGCAAGTCACACTGTTGAAAGTAACGTATGTATCAGTTCTTCAGGGAAGAAACTCCAACATGGCACGCCTCCTGGTGATTCAAATTTTTGTGTTAACAATGACGCTGTCGTATTTGTTGTCGTTGATGTTGGCATCTTATCTTCTTTGATAAAGGAAGTGGCGAAATGTAAGCAATGTGATGGTGTGGGCTGTCTGGAAATAACTGAACAATAAGGTAGCAGGAGGGGTTTAGCGTCAAAATTAGTTGCTCTGTGTAGATCCTGCAATAAATCTACTTCGAAAATGAATTTGAACGTTGTGCATAATTCATATGATGTGAAGTGTATGCAATGCGTGCAACAGGAAAAGGAAAAAAGGCTGCTCAAACGTTTTGTGGTTTGATGGACCTTACTGCCCCTCTCAGTAGGTTCACTAAGTACATAAAGATTCTTTTAGGTGCCTTGACGGTTGTGTCTAAAGCATCTATGAAACGTACAGTAGAAGGAACTGTAAATATTAGTGGAACCAGGGACATCGCTGTTGCACTTGATGGGACATGGCAACGCCGAGGATATCGTTCCTTGAATGGCGTTGTAAGTGCTACTTCTCTGAAGAATGGAAAAGTTGTTGAAGTTGAGTGCTTATCTAAGAACTGCCACACCTGCCATGGTAGCACTGAAGGACATGCTGAACATCAGTGTTCTAAGAATTATGATGGTTACAGTGAAGGTATGGAGTGTGATGGAGCTCTCAAAATATTTCAGAGGTCGCTGCCCGTTTATAACGTTAGATATACGAAGTACCTAGGCGATGGGGACTCTAAAGCTTTCAATAAAATTATTAAGTTTAATCTTTATAGTGATACCTCTGTAACAAAACTGGAGTGTTGTGGATATGTGCAAAAGAGGACGGGTGCTAGGTTGAGGAAGCTACGAAGAGAACTGAAAGGAAATTTGCTATCTGATGGAAAATCTCTGTCTGTCCGAGGTAAGTTGATAGAAACTGAAATAGACTTTCTTCAGAGTTATTATGGACTGGTCGTTAGACGAACTGCACCTCTGAATGATGTTACAGCAATGAGAAAAGCTGTATGGGTCACCTACTTTCAGAAGTTGTCCACAGGTCACCACCTTGTTCACCGACTTTGCCTTAATTCTTGGTGTGGTCACCAAAAGGCAAAAGAAAGAGGTCAAATATACCACCATAAGCATTGTCTTCGTGAGCCTGTTATAAATGAAATAAAACCAATTTTTAGAGACCTGATTGACCCTGTTTTGCTTAGTAAATGTGTTCATGGGAGCACGCAGAATACAAATAAAAGTTTTAGCCTATGCATATAGGAAAGATTACCCAAAAAGATTTTGTAGAACTAGATACATTAGAAGTTAGTGTACTAGATGCAGTGATATGTTTCAATGATGGAGTGATAGTAAGGTTGGAAGTACTGAGAAATTTAGGCATTAAATGTGGCTCTAATATGGAAGATCAATTGCTTGCGTGTGACGGACAACGAGAGCATGAAGCTGAAAGTTACCAAAGGAGCAAGAAGTGCTAAAAGGAATGAAAGTGCTAAAAGGAATGCCAAGAGGAAGCTTGAAGATGAAGAAATTCTGGAGGATGAAGACTATGCTTCAGGAATGTTCTGAGGCACAATTTAATTGGACTCATATCTTCATTTCCCGCAAGTTGTATTTTTCAGAATTCAGGTACAAATATTTCCTAAAGTTTATAAAGCATTGCTCTAATTTTTTCTGTAACTTGCAATAGTCCATACTTGTGTAGTAGACCTAAGCTTTATTGCAGAATCAACTAAATTATACAAAAAATAACATTTTTTAGGAAAAAATCATAAAAATTAAAATGTAAGATGTGATATTTTTTTATCCTTGTAATATACTTAATAGGTGGAATTAAACAGGTCTAGTACCTCAACCATCATGTCATGTATATCTGGTAAAAATTTGGTCTCCTTCAAATGTATAACATTGGATTAAATGGTACGTCAGTTTGAGGAAGCATTTTGGAAAAGAAAATTGCATCAATATCTTTGCAATTTTTCAATAACCCTAAGCAGATTCAAAAATATTCAGAATACTTCTAATTTGTTTAGAAAGTGTGCTGCATTAGCTGATATCAACAAAAAATCTGTAAAACATATACATCATAAACAGTGCCTGAAAGAAATAGGTGTTGATTTTTACATAATATTGAGCCGGAAAAATACCCTGTATCCAAACTGAGGCGTGTAGGTGCATGAATCGAATTGCGGACTCACGAACTTCAAATTTAGTTGTCAAAATAATAAAATTAACTGTCACTAGACGTGTCACTTTTTGGTCTTGATAATCTCCGATTCTCATATCTTATCAAGCTTCTAGCCACCATCGCGATTAATACGATTAAACGTTGGATGTTCAACTGCTCTTTCATTTTTAAGTTTCCCTATCTCTATCGGTAGCAACAGAACCTCATAGGATCGCTTAGTTGTTCATTCGTCTGTCTGCCTGTCCGACTGTTAAGACCCTTTATCTCTGGACCGGGTAGACGTATCTGGCTCAGATATATGTCACATACTAACGTTTATGGTCCCTTGGTGATGTAAAAAATTAAAGCTGCTAAGTCAATGCAGTCAAAAAACGGCCATTTATGTCACATATTTTGATACTTGCAAACTCACTAGTCAGAACCTCTATGGTATTTCCTATTGGTCCATGAAATTTGGTAAAAAGCAGGGTTTCACAGTACAAGTAAAGGAAAAATCCGAACATTGTTAATTTGTAGTTAATTTATACTTATATCACACGAAAAAAGTTTTCTTTGTCATCCATTATCCATCTGTCTGTTCGATTATTAAAACGCATTTTTCTCAGGAAGGGGTAGACGTATCAGGTTGAAACTGACCTTTATATACCATGGTTTATAGTGTTGTAAAAACTTTAAAGTTCGAAGTCAATGCAGTCACAACACGGTCATTTATGCCACTTATTTTGATATTAGCAAACACCCTCATCAAGACCTATATTATGGTATTTTCCGTTCACCTGGAATCACTAAATTTGTTAAGTAGCAAGGTTTCACAGTACAAGTAAGGGAAATTCGAAAATTGTTAATTTGTAATTATATCACACGAAAAAAAATATGTCATTTGCTGTCCGACTGTCAGTCTGCCCTTCCGTAAAATCATCAGGAATTGTTATTGTTGTTGTGGTCTTCAGTCCAGAGACTGGTTTGATGCAGCTCTCCATGCTACTCTATCCTGTGCAAGCTTCTTCATCTCCCACTACCTACTGCAACCTACATCCTTCTGAATCTGCTTAGTGTATTCATCTCTTGGTCTCCCTCTACGATTTTTACCCTCCACGCTGCCCTCCAATACTAAATTGGTGATCCCTTGATGTCTCAGAATACGCCCTACCAACCGACCCCTTCTTCTAGTCAAGTTGTGCCACAAACTCCTCTTCTTTCCAATTCTGTTCAATACCTCCTCATTGGTTATGTGATCTACCCAGCTAATTTTCAGCATTCTTCTGTAACACCACATTTCGAAAGCTTCTATTCTCTTCTTGTCTAAACTATTTATCATCCACGTTTCACTGCCATACAAGGCTATACTCCATACAAATACTTTCAGTAAAGACTTCCTGACACTTAAATCTATACTCGATGTTAACAGATGTCTCTTCTTCAGAAACACTTTCCTTGCCATTGCCAGTCTACATTTTATATCCTCTCTACTTCGATCATCATCAGTTATTTTGCTCCCCAAATAGCAAAACTCCTTTACTACTTTAAGCGTCTCATTTTCTAATCTAATTCCCGTAGCATCACACGATTTAATTCGACTACATTCCATTATCGTCGTTTTGCTTTTGTTGATGTTCATCTTACGTCCTCCATACAGTAAAGTTGCATGCCCTCGGGAAAAATTACGGTTGTAGTTTCCCCTTGCTTTCAGCCGTTCGCAGTACCAGCTCAGCAAGGCCGTTTTGCTTAGTGTTACAAGGCCAGATCAGTCAATTATCCAGACTGTTGCCCTTGCAACCACTGGAAAGGCTGCTGCCCCTCTTCAGGAACCACACATTTGTCTGGCCTCTCAACAGATACCCCTCCGCTGTGGGTGCACCTACAGTACGGCCATCTGTATCGCTGAGGCACGCAAGCCTCGCCACCAACGGCAAGGGGGGTTTCAGGAATTATACAGGATGATTCTTTCCACCGTGTGCAAACTCTAGTTATTGATCGATTAGAGGTTACGTAACAAAAGAGGCCTAATGAACGTATGTCCGGGACTGCACGGTTTCCATGACAGAGACCATTTATTCAGTCACACATTGCCGGCCGCTGTGACCGATCGGTTCTAGGCGCTCCAGTCCGGAACCGCGCGACTGCTACGGCCGCAGGTTCGAATCATGCCTCGGGCATGGATGTGTTGATGTCCTTAGGTTAGTTAGGTTTAAGTAGTTCTAAGTTCTAGGGGACTGATGACCTCAGAAGTTAAGTCCCATAGTGCTCAGAGCCATTTGAATCATTGGAAGTCACACATTGTTACAGAGACTACGGTTTAATACTCACTGTATCCGGCGGCCACAGTCACAGTATGTGTTGAAAATGGTTTCCAAGTGTCCGAACGCTTGCGTGCACGCGCCGTAGCATGTTGTGTCTCACACGTGTTGGAGTCGACCACGCTTCATGCGAACAGTGTCAAAGGCAGTGTGAATAGGCTGCTCCAGTGTCTCCACATATGGAGTGGGCTCTGCATACACGATACCTTTGAGATGGCCCTGTAACCACTAATCGCACGGGTTGAGATAAACGTGAACGAGTAGCCCCCCCCCCCCCCCCCTCCTCGTCCGATCCATTGAGCAGGGAAGACAAAATTGAGATGCGTCCGGACGTTAACGGTGAACTGGGCTGGAGCACCGCCATGTAGCAGCCACATAACCCTTCGAATCGTCAATGGCACTTCTTCCAGCAGGGAAGGCAAAGTCACCCTTAAGAAACGCGGATAGTTCAGGCCTGTTAGTCGACGTGGAAGGAAGACTGGTACCAAAATACGGCCGACAATTATCCCGGTCCATACGTTCCGGCTGCACCAATGCTGATGATTCGCTGTTAGCGTACCATGTAATTTCTGCATACTATCACACAGCTGACTGTTATGAAAGCTGAAGATACCACTCTACGTAAAGGTGACCTCATTTGTGTGTAGGATGAATGACACAATTCATGGAATCATGGTTGCCTGGTGAAGAAACCAGTGACAAACTTCTCCCGATGTGGAAAGTCTTTGCTAGTAAGCCCTGCACACGTTGTAAGTGATAAGGGTAGCAGCAACTGTCATGGAGGATGTTCCACACGGTTGTCTGGCTTACGCTGTACTGGCGGGCAAACTGCCTGGTACTGACACGGCGGTCGCCTTCCACAGTGTTAATCACATTTTCTCCCAAGTCTGGTGTCCGAACATTTCGGGTACATCCTTCAAGATTTCCTACTTCCTGTCTCTGACAAACGGCGAAACAGTTTAGCAAACATTGAATGCTGCGGTTATTGTCGGCGGGGATATGTCTCCTGATACAAACTTGTTGCCTGCCGGCCGTTGCCATGTCTTTCAGTAAGTAAACACCATGCCGGAAAGCTCTCGATTCGAATACGGAACCATTGTGTACAAGCTGTATCACATCCTGTATAAGGTGCGTCAGCAAGAGAAATGAATCGGGCACAACATTACCAATTGCTATGGCAGGAGAGGGCGCTAGGTTATGACGTATGAGGAACAGTACCACCCTCTCGGAGGAAACCATGAATACCGTATCTGTGGCTGCGTGTTACAGTGCGTGTTAGACCGCAGTCTCTGTAACAAAGCATGATTGAACAAATGGAGCCGCGCGGGATTAGCCGAGAGGTCTAAGGTGCTGCAGTCATGGACTGTTCGGCTGCTCCCGGCGGAGGTTCGAGTCCTCCCTCCGGCATGGGGGTGTGTGTTTGTCCTTAGGATAATTTAGGTTAAGTAGTGTGTAAGCTTAGGGACTGATGACCTTAGCAGTTAAGTCCCATAAGATATCACACAATTTTTTGAATAAGTGGACTCTAGCATGGTTCAAATGGCTCTGAGCACTATGGGACTTAACTTCTGAGGTCATCAGTCCCCTAGAACTTAGAACTACTTAAACCTAACTAACCTAAGGACATCACACACATCCATGCCCGAGGCAGGATTCGAATCTGCGAGCGTAGGAGTCGCGCGGTTCCAGACTGTAGCGTCTAGAACCGCTCGGCCATACCGGCCGGCTCTAGCATGGAAACCATGCATTTCCATACATAAGTTTATTAGACCGCTTTTGCTCTGTATCCTCTCATAGATCAATCACTAAAGTTTGTACAAGGTGGAAAAAATTACATTGTAATGCCAAATGTGAAAGTACATAAAAAATTTGAAGTTGAAACTTAAAACATTATCAGAAGTCTTGGAAGTCCTGTAACCGATATCTTGTCCGTAATGAAATCGATAACAGGAAAACCTTCTAGATTCTTGATTCCTGGGGTGGACGAACTGTGAATAATAATATTTACGTTTGGTTTATGTTTGAACGGAACCCCCAGAGCGCAAGTCCTACTCCTACTTGGCCAATTTTTTCCGCTACTTTTACTTTCTAAAATCACGAATTTATCTTTGCAATATTCTGCAAGATCATCCTATGGTCAGCTTCGATTAGTCGAGCCATACTCTTTTGGTTATCTCTTACTTGTACCACTGAAGCGTATTGTACATTCGGTGTTACCCAGGCCTTCAGCCAGTGAAAAACGTTCGCAATTACCTGGGCACGAAGCCGAGTAGATTCTGATCACCACTTGCCATTCTGAATCTGTTTCCTGCTTTCGGCGTTCTGCTTTCTGTTTGCTCGGCGTGACGCGGTTAGCAGTTCTGCAGCGTTGGCGGGTTCGGGTGAGCTCATTACAGTTACTCGCCACGGGGGTTAGTAGGCGATGTGTAGGTCAGTTCAGGCATGTGAACCGAATACAAGCACGGTTATTATGCAGCGGGCAGAACGTGCAGTATTCTGACGCGTGATGACAGAAAGGCTCACGGGTAGCTCGTCTTTCGTAAGCTGGAAGCTGAATTATTGGATAGAATATTATCTATTCAGTTCGCTGCATTAAATTTTCTGTACTATCATTCCGTCTTATATTATATATGGCTTACTGTCTTGCAGGAAAGACTTAATTCGGAAACTTGTGATTTAGGGTCTTTTTTCTAGAATTTCAGTTCGTGTTACACATCCTGTGAACACACTTGTTCTTTGTGATTTCTCTGAAAAAATAAATAAATAGCAAGACCAAGCAGCCCCGAGTAAAGAAAATCTCAACCCAGGCGGAAATTGAATCGAGAACGCCACGATGTACAGGCAGCAACCATAACTTCTGCACTACGAAGAGCTTTTACGACAATCGATCAACTATTTGTGAGATTTCTGTTAATTATTTCGCTTAGCTAATGTTATTCCTTTATTACCTAAAATAGACCGTGCTCATACACCGCCGTCTTGTACACACCTGTCGCTACAGTTTTTGTCTCATCAGTGATCACTTAGTGTAAGGATAAAATAATTCAGACGTATGTGGCTGTTTCAGTACACCTCCACCGCTCTGTCCTTAGCCATGTGCACGTAGGAGACTTGGTTACCCAGATGATACATGGGACAACACGGATTCCATCACTGATATGGGAAAAGATGAACGTGCAGGTACATGTGGTGACATGGACGGCCGGCCGCTGTGATCGAGCGGTTCTAGTCACCGGCATGGTGGCTCAGCGTGTTCTGTCAGAGGGTTAGCTACCCTCTGTAACAAAAGAACTGAGTGAGTGGACCAACGAAGAACCTCATCGGACGCCCGCCCTGAATAAATTCAACGATCAACCACGCTGCTGCTACGGTCGAAGGTTCGAATCCTGCCTCGGGCATGGATGTGTGTGACGTCCTTAGATTAGTTAGGATTAAGTAATTCTAAGTCTAGGGGACTGATGATCTCAGATGATACGTCCCGTAGTGCTTAGAGCCATTTGAACCATTTTTTTGGTGATATGAACACACTAGTATCACCAATACAAATATGCATACATCATAGTAACAGATCACACGACTGCAACGTCAATGCAAGTGAAAATACATAGAATTAGAAAGAAGCTAGTAATAAGAAATAAAAAACGCATTTTTTTGTTCGTACAAAGTAAATCATGTAATCCTTCAGTTTTTTGGATCATTGTTTTCAAACATGTAATTGTGTATTATGTAACCTGTATAAGATGCTAACTGTAAAATGTGTGAACTTTATAATATTGTATATAAAAATACATATGCAATATAATGTGCAGTATAATGAGAGTTAACTACACGAACATTAACATACACCATAGATAAGAAGTGTCCTTCGAGAAGACAAAGCACAAAATCATCCTTCCAAGGTTTCTCTCCCGCTTATGACACGGGCAATTGGAGAAAGTAACTGCAGTAACAAATAATAGTATTATACCTCATACCCAAACCTCGTAGAGCTAATCTCATGACGTACATATAAATGGCATCTGTAAAATAAGATAGCAATGTTTATAGAGAATGCAGTGTGCAACAAGGAAAGCAAAAAAGTTCCCATAAACATCTTTGGTTTACTTGCACTACTGTCAGCGATCATTATCTCTCTGCATTAGTCTTCACAACATATGCTGGGTGTGAACAGGATATGAAACATAATTAGAAATGGTGTACAGCGTAGTGGATTTTTGGCAACATACAGTTTACATGACCGTAGGCTGCTTCCGTCTGCTTGATCTTATCAGGCCTCCATTTGGATCTGTGCATCCAGTGACGTACACGGAAACAGATTACACTAATGTACTACTGTGTCACAACATACAACGCGCCATCTAAATACTACGGGTACACCAGATGAGAATACGATACCTGACCAATATACTACACAGTTAGTACACTCTGGAATGTTCTACGTGTTCTTATGTTGGATACGTTTTTATTCCAATGTAGACCATAGAGTAAATATCTCTGGAGTGAGCATTGCGTTCTGCGCATGTTGTCAACATTAAACCAGGATTGTCACGTGTTTTCGGGACTGCGCTGTGCGTGTGCGCTTTCTGCAGCGTTTGAAGTTTATAATATCAAGAGTTTTTGTTGTGTTTCACCGTTTGTTGATAGTGTATTAGCGATGGTGAATTACTGTTGATGCTACGGATGCAAAGAAAAATAGTGAAACGAGGGATAGTAACTTTTCATGGGTACATACCATGTAGCTCTAATTATAGTTATCATAATATTAAGAGACATTGTATATGTTTAAAAATTTCGAGACGCATTATAATTAAGGCTTGATTCTGTAGACCTATTTTTCTATGATTTTATGACTATATAATAGATATTACGGCTCGTACAAAAGCTTACAAACAATCGCTTCCTCTCGTAAATTTGCTAGTGGAACAGGAAAGGGAATGGTTAGTTGTTTCAGCAAATACTATCCTCCAAACATTTATCAGTGACTTGTCGATTGTGTATATAAATCACGCAATCTACTATTTATTTAATAAACTGGGAACAAGTACGTAAAATGCGTTAAATAAATACTTCAAAGTGTCACCAGTAAGAAAAATTGTGCTTTAGGTCGCAAAAACGAGAAAATAAATACGCAGAAATAGCAGAAAAAAGAACGAATTAGCAGGGATATAATCGCTAATGTGTGGCAAATTCGGTGTTTTTCGGACACTTGCAAAAGTGTACTAGCGTACTGTCAAGTCGTTTTGCAAGACTATCACTGCAAAAATGTACGTCAGGCTCTGTAATACTATAAAGTGCCGTATCATACCGAAAACTACCAAAAAACGACTGTATTTGAACTGTGACACCTATCGCAAAGAAGCAGGATGTAATATCACTTGCCCTTAAAAGTTACGTAGCTGGTTTATTCCCGGTATCAAATGGATATAGTTAAAACGTCTGCGCAAAATATATAAATAATCCACGACACGTTCGAAAAGAATGCGTCTGTACTGGGGATGTAATGACATTCTAAATACACAGGGCGCTATACGGACAAACACACGAAGTCCCGAGATCACGTGACCAGGCCGGCAATGTATGTTGACAACACAAAATCTGTTCTGCGCATGTGAATGCTCACTCCAGAGATATTTACTCTATGATGTAGACACGTTGTGCTGCATTAACTTCTAGTACGTAAGCTGTTTTGTCATGTGTTCAGGCGCCAAAGCGCTTGGCCTGCACGATATGTTCCTCGCACACATTCAGGCCATAACTTCGAATATACGAGGTTTTCGACCGATATTGATAGGAACATTTTGTCTTCGCTTGATGCTTACTACATCCTCTGTAAATACTGGAACCTTTTTTCCGAATACTCTGTATATAATAGGAACTATAATAGAACAGATTATGTTAATAATTCAGGTGAGAGAGCCTCGAAGTGTTTATCGAAGCCTTCCCGCTTGAAATAGCCAGGTACTGGGACAACTTTTCGTATCTAAAGTTCTCCAATAATCTATTATTTTCTTCTTAATAACAAAGTAAAATTTGTTTTTCGTTTCCAAAATTTACTTTATGTTTCACATGTTTCTCTAATTAACAAGCAATTATGTAAAAATAGAGGCTAAATAACAACACTGAAAGAAACTGCAGAAAATGACGAAGAGACCATCTCTGCAGCTTTATCACTAGTTTTTAGTAGCAAACGACGCATTATAGCTAACCAAGGCTGTGAGTCATTCTGTAATGTTAATAAATAAAGGTTAATAAATAAATAAACATGTTGTTGTTGTTGTTGTTGTTGTGGTGGTGGTCTTCAGTCCTGAGACTGGTTTGATGCAGCTCTATATCCTACTCTATCCTGTGCAAGCTTCTTCATCTCCCAGTACCTACTGCAACCTACATCCTTCTGAATCTGTTTAGTGTATTCATCTCTTGGTCTCCCTCTACGATTTTTACCCTCCACGCTGCGCTCCAATACTAAACTGGTGATCCCTTGATGCCTCAGAACATGTCCTACCAACCGATCCCTTCTTCTAGTCAAGTTGTGCCACAAACTCCTCTTCTCCCCAGTTATATTCAATACCTCCTCATTAGTTATGTGATCTACCGATCTAATCTTCAGCATTCTACTGTAGCACCACATTTCGAAAGCTTCTATTCTCTTCTTGTCCAAACTATTTATCGTCCACGTTTCACATCCATACATGGCCACGCTCCATACTAATACTTTCAGAAACGACTTCCTGACACTTAAATCTATACTCGATGTTAACAAATTTGTCTTCTTCAGAAACGCTTTCCTTGCCATGGCCAGTCTACATTTTACATCCTCTCTACTTCGACCATCACCAGTTATTTTGCTCTCCAAATAGCAAAACTTCTTTACTACTTTAAGTGTCTGATTTCCTAATCTAATTCCCTCAGCATCACCTGACTCAGTTCGACTACATTCCATTATCCTCGTTTTGCTTTTGTTATCCATTAATAATAAAGATGTCGTTCTTTTGCACGAGTGATATTGAGGTATATAGAGATAGATGTTGGACGTTGTTATGAATGCAAATGACTGTGGAAGCCTATGCATTAAATGTTTTTTGTATAAAAGTTATGTATTTCGTGGAAGACATTTCAATGGTACGTGCAGATTTTGCATTTAAATTACGTCAAGAGCTTCCTGCTTCCGTGAAACATTTCAGCAATCGATGTTTCGAAGTGGTAGCAATTACAGATACTTAGAAACATCTTCATGGCAGTGCTTTCGGCTATAAACTGAAAGTAAACACATTATGTAACTTTTGGATGGGATAGACGAGCTTACAGGTGATTGAGTACGTATATCTATGCTAATTTATTATTGTTGCGCATAAGTTCAATAAGTGTGTGTGTGTTCTGTGGTTATTTCTTTAAGTATTTGTGGGTAGGTATTATACAGTAGAGCTTAATAGATCAGAGCTTTACCTAAATACTCTTGACTACAGCTTATTTCTTTTTTTTTTTAACACAGCACACCGCTTACAAGATATTCTGCCAAATGTATTTACACATATTCCGTAGGAACTGAATCCCATAAGGACGTCGTCGCCATGATTTCCATTGCAGAATAATCCATATAATGTAGTTTGGAGACACGGTGTTTCGCAATAGGTGACTTACTGAGCTGCGAAAAACGAGTGTGGCGATCACGTTTCGCGTATCTTTCACGTGTGGTTTTACTAATATGGGCTTTGTCGCTTCGACATGGTATTCTGTAGACTCTAGCCTTCTGCAAAACCAGATTATCCTTTGCTGAGCTGAGCTGAAATAATATACAGGTGACTCTTTACGTCGCGGAAACTACAAGACTCACTTGTTTACAGCTGGCAGTGCTGTTGTATCTGACTAAGCTGCAGCTGTGTTACGCTATCGTTATGACACTGCAGTACTTTTAGTGTATTTGATTTATCAGTCAAACTTTACCCTGTAAACAACACAGGAAAATCCTCTAACGTAACCAACCACGGATAGGAACATAAAGTTACTCTAGCTTTCATTGTTCAGCTGAAAACTTTATCTTCAGCTAGTGTGTGTGGTAATAATACACGTTCTTTTGCGTAACAAGTATTACACTATTGGCCATTAAAATTGCTACACCACGAAGATGACGTGCTACAGACGCCAGATTTAACCGACAGGAAGAATATGCTGTGATATGCAAATGATTACCCTTTCAGAGCATTCACAAGAGGCTGGCGCGGGTGGCAGCACCTACAACGTGCTGACCTGAGGAAAGTTCCAACCGATTTCTCATGCATAAACAGCAGTTGACCGGCGTTGCCTGGTGAAACGCTGTTGTGATGCCTCGTGTAAGGAGGAGAAATGCGTACCATCACGTTTCCGACTTTGATAAAGGTCGGATTGTAGCCTATCGCGATTGCGGTTTATCGTATCGCGACATTACTGCTCGAGTTGGTCGACATCCAATGAATTTTAGCAGAATATGGAATCGTTGGGTTCAGGATGGTAATACGGAACGCTGTGCTGGATCCCAACGGCCTCGTATGACTAGCAGTCGAGATGAGAGGCATCTTGTCCGCATGGCTGTAACGGATCGTGCAGCCACGTCTCGATCCCTGAGTCAACAGCTGGGGACGTTTGCAGCATGGACTATCAGCTCCGAGACCATGGATGCGGATACCCTTCACGCTGCATCACAGAAAGGAGCGCCGGCGATGCTGTACTCAACTACGAACCTAGGTGCACGAATGGCAAAACGTCATTTTTTCGGATGAATTCAGGTTCTATTTACATCATGATGGTCGCATCCGTGTTTGACGACATCGCAGTGAACGCACATTGGAAGCGTCTATTCGTCATCGCCATACTGGCGTATCACCCGGTGTGATGGTATGGGATGCCATTGGTTACACGTCTCGGTCACCTCTTGTTCGCATTGACGGCACTTTGAACAGTGGACGTCACATTTCAGATCTGTTACGACCCGCGGCTCTACCCTTCATTCGATCCCTGCGAAACCCTACATTTCAGCAGGATAATGCACGACCGCATGTTGCTGGTCCTGTACGGGCCTTTCTGGATACAGAAAATGTTCAACTGCTGCCCTGGCCAGCACATTCTCTAGATCTCTCACGAATTGAAAACGTCTGGTCAATGGTGACCGAGCAACTGGCTCGTCACAATACGCCAGTCACTACTCTCGATAAACTGTGATATCGTGTTGAACCTGCATGGGCAGTCGTACCTGTATATGCCATCGAAGCTCTGTTTGACTCAATGCCCAGGCGTATCAAGGCCTTAATTACGGCCAGAGGTTGTTGTTCTGGGTACTGATTTCTCATGATCTATGCTCCCAAACTGCGTGAAAATGTAATCACATTTCCGTTCTAGTATATTATATTAGTCCAATGAATACCCGTTTATTATCTCCATTTCTTCTTGGTGTAGCAATTTTAATGGCTAGTAGTGTAACTGGAGTACATTACTATAAATACACACATTTCTGCACACTAGTTTTTCATTGGCTGTTTTATACCCGTAGCTCCACAACGGTTTATTTCCGACCTATCGTTATCTGGAAGTAATGGTGGTGCATGGTATTCATATTACCGAACTCCACGCTTTAAAACGGTTTTAAAGATATGGCTATCATATCCATCAGCCGTGATTCGCTGCAGTTCATTATTTGTCGAGTAACAGCTGTGTCGACAGTGGAAAGTGGGAAGCCCCATACATTTAACTCACTTAACAGATAAGCGCCAGTGAGTCAATGGAGCACATTCGAAAGCAGTTAGTCGATAATTACCGGCTGATAGCCTTTCTGCCTGAAACACGAGAATGGAGGAGGCAGGCCACACGGCACCTTACATCATCAACGAGCACGAAAGGTCAACGAGCATTAGCGGTGCAAATTATAGCAGGATTTAAGTTAGTAAGAGATCCGACTTATCGACGGACGTAAGAAGAGGAAGATATATTCATAGATCAAGTTCTACACATTCAACATGATTTCAAAAATAATGGGAACCATCAAAGTCGATATTTTAAAAATACTTTTCTTTCTGCTACTGGTTCCAGCTGTCTGGCAGTCGGTGTATCTATCTTATCACACGTTCTTATCGATATCTGATCAAGATATCCGGACACCCATTAGTGTCCGTTAATAAGGGGGGGGGGGGTCCGACATTTGCCTTTATGATGGCTTGAGCTCTGCTGGAGACACTTTCGGTGAAGTGTCTGAATATCGGTGGAGGAACTGCAGACCATTCTTCCTCAGCACCAGCCGAAACCAGAAAAGGCAGGTATGTTTGACGCTGGGGTCTAGGGTGAAGTCGACGTTCTAACTCATCCCAAAGATGTTCCATTGGCTTCAGATCGAGATTGGACAGGCCAGTCCATTTCACGAACCATTACCTCAGATGCTGCTTTTGACAGGATGCGTTGACGTGCTATTACGGCCATCATCTCCGAATTGTTCACCTTTTGTACGTAGCACAAAATGCTGTAAAGTGTATTCATATCCTTCTAAAATTAGCCTTTTAGTGAGGGGACCATACCTGACCATGAAAAATATCACCATATAATAACACCACCTCCTTTGCGCTTCACAATTTGCATTGCACATGATGGCTGGTAATGTTATCCAGGCATTCGCCAAACTGAACTGTTCCATCGGACTGGCACAGGGTATTCACCACTCCAAATAATTAGAAATCAATCACAAAACGACTGCATGAAGACTACAAGACATACAGAAAAATATACACGTATCAGTGGACAGCGCTTCTCTCAAAGTTTTTAACTCACATAACAGATGCTCAGTTAGGACACAGTTTGTGACACGGCAACATCAACAAGTGCGTGCAGTTCATTGACGTTGCTGACACGAATTGCCTGGGAAGGCATGACAGCAGCCCAACTTCGAAGTTCCTTCATTTGGCTGCCTCTCTTTATGCACGAACTAATTTAATACGACAGTACAGAGTGAATAATTTGGTGAGATGCTCTATTGACTGATGTGTGTCATTTGTGAGGTGTCTTTTGAGTATATCCTTCAGATGCTACGACAAAGGAACCAGCTGACCCATGTGTTGAAACAGTTGTTCCCCACGCTATCATGTGAAATGGAAAAGCACTGTTGGATAAATGATAATTAATCAGCTATCTGAATTAAAAAAGGGTTATCCAATTAAATATGAAGTATGGGGACCACAACCTACTTAGACATATTGATAAGGATTTCCATCAAGCTACTAAGTGAAAGTAAGGATCACTATAACAATCAGGTTTGTTGCTAGATGCGTTTACATGATTATAATCCTTCAACGATAGCAGGCTACAGCGCTACACCTGTCGACTACACGACAGCCACCACACTCGCTGACGATTGTCACTGTGGGAGTGCAGAAATGCCATTCATCACTGAACACAATGTGACTCCATCAGTAATCCACACTTCTCGGTCACGGCAGCATTCCAAACACAGCCGTTTGCGTTGTGTTAACGGCAGTGTATGCATGGGACAGCAATCGCCTGATCTACCTGCTGCCAGTGTCTGGTTACACAGAATATTGCAGGGAGTCCATTACCCGTTCTCGGACGGCAGGCGCAGATGTGGAGGGACTACAAAGTGCCTGGTGCACAGTACGGCGATCCTGCCCTCTGGTGGTCTGATGGAACATTGACGACAAGTAAACGTGCCTTCAATTTCCCATCCAGTCCAACATCGGGCCTTTGGAACTTCGTAAACACAAATTTGAATATTGCACGATTCGATTTGTCTGACAAATGGAGACCCACAACGCCCCCTTCAGTCTCTGTGTGGTGCTGATAACGCTGTCTCTCGTGAGTATGCGTCATCTCATTGTCCTTCAACAAGATCAATGAACATCAGTCACTGTTCGCGTCGCTTATATACCCCACCTGGCCCGCTAACAACTTCCCCCGCTTCGGGGGATGGGACCAAAGAGCAAGGCGATCGACCGGTCCCATCGGATTAGGGAAGGATGGGGGAGGAAGTCAGCCGTGCCCTTTCAAAGGAACTGTTCCGTTATTTACCTCAAGCGATTTGGGGAAATCACGGAAAACCTAAATCAGGATGGCCGGACGCGGATTTGAACCGTCGTCCTCCCCCTCCCGAATGCGAGTCCAGTGTGCTAACCACTGCGCCATCTTGCTCGATAACACTAAACACCAACAACGCTAATGCATTCTGGTAGCCGTTACGTGCCACAGAGAATTACAGAAGTAATCATTTACATACTCGGCGCTGACATGTACGTGTACAAAGTTACATTGATATCCGACAGCTTCTTCTGAATGCTTCACTTTTTGCCAAGCAGCGTATAAACAGAATAGAAAATTTGGTTGTGGTTGAATTACCGCAGTTTTGTGGATCTACATTTTACTAGTGTAAAAATTATGGTTGGAAAATGGTTCTAATCCTCTGAGTACTATGGGACTTAAAATCTGAGGTCATCAGTCCCCTAGAACTTAGAAGTACTTAAACCTAACTAACCTAAGAACATCACACACACCCATGCCCGATGCAAGATTCGAACCTGCGACCGTAGCGGTCTCGCGGTTCCAGACTGTAGTGCCTAGAACCGCTCGTGCACCCCGGCCGGCAAAATCGCTGAATTTACCTTCAAAATAAAAGGGAAACATCTCTAGAATGTACACAAATATTATACTGGAGCACGCACAAGGTATTTTGAAGTGATAATGGGAAAAATTATATACGGGGGCTATTCATAAAGATGTCAGCAGTACATCCCGTGTTTGCATTCGGTCCTGACAGTAAACATTCTGTTTTCAGGTTCGACGCAAGCAGGCACGTCCAGGGACCGCCACTATCGATCAGAGACAGCGCGTGCTGCGACAACTGCGGCGCTGCTATCAAGGTGACACGGCCTGCTAATCCTGCAGGGAAATTGTGGAAAGGGGCCAAAATAAGGGACTCTCAGTTACACTCGAGCATACCACTTTATTATTTGATCAAACATTACAAGAGCCCAAAAAATTGTTTTCTTAAACACACAGCCTTAATCTTTGGGACTACAGGCTGAAAGCCACTTTAATTTAAAAACGGCTGAAGGCCAATAACTTAAAACGCAAGCATAATCAGAAATTTTAAAGGCAAGCCTTATCTTAAAACAGTTATTTAGTTAGGCTGAAATAAACAAGTTAAATTCAAATCGGCTGAAGGCCTAACACTTAAAACTCCATAACATTAATTTTTTTTTAATACCAAAGTCCTTACATGAAACAGTTCTTTAATTTAGGCTGAAGGCAACGGTCAGGCGGGTCATGGCTATCCGAACCTCACTGTTGCTCCAACACGACCGAACTTCTGCCGCATCCCAACTGTCCGATAGCCAGGTGCGAACTCCCCTGCTGGTTTCCAGAATGAGATTTTCACTCTGCAGCGGAGTGTGCGCTGATATGAAATTTCCTGGCAGATTAAAACTGTGTGCCGGACCGAGACTCGAACTCGGGACCTTTGCCTTTCGCGGGCGAGTGCTGTAGCACACAGTTTTAATCTGCCAGGAAGTTTCCCCTGCTGGTGCTTTCCAGCTGACTTCATTGTCGAGTCCGAACTACACTGCTGGCGCGTTCCAACCCTTCGACGACACACGACGACCAGGAAGCAACATCAGTCCAGCAAAGGTAATACGGCAGGGCCTATATCCATTGCAGGCAAGGCAGCAACTCAGGGACACCAGTAATTGAAAATTAACATAACGAGGCGGCAGTGCGGTAAAAACAGGGTGTTAAATAAGAGATGGCACGAACACGAGCCACGCACAGCTCATGAGGATTATCTTGCGTGCGTGGGTCACGTAGTTACCAAAATCTCATGGATATCGCTGTGCCACAGTATGCCCCGGCGCGACATCCAGCAGCCAGGAGTGGTCGGAGCTCCATTCCAGGTCGGTCGTGCCAGTCACCTATGGCATCCCATCTGTTGGTACTACGGCCGAGTCTGCACCACAGACTCTTAAGTGGGCTCTTATTTAGTACTGTAATATGCTGTTGAAGTTGTTCATCTGACGGAGCTTTGCGAACATGGGCATGCAGGAGACAGATTGTAAAGAAACTGGTTCTCTACTTCTGAAAAAAAAAACCTTTTTAAATAATAAAACATGAATGACTACCCCTGTTAGTCATGGACGAAAGAAAAAAAAATTGACATAGTCTTTGTCAGAACGTGCAGAATCTTATGTGGGGCCAATAAGACGTCAATTTTAATCTAAATATGGTATCCCAATGTTTACGTAATAAAAAAATTAAATTAAGTAATTCAGTACAATTATTATATAGATGCGATAAATCACTTTAACGGGGTCAAATGAACAATTAAAGTCAATGTAATTCCAGTAAATCTGAAAAAGTAAAAAGAAAAAATTATTGTAGGGGCCTACATAGACATCGCGCATCTGCTAGATGCCCATGAAATACGTAATTTTGTTTTGAAGCTGACAGCCAATGAGAAAATAGGTGCAAAATACTATTGGTCAGCTTTCAAGCAGTAATGGGGTAATATACGTAATTTTATGGTAGCTAATTTTACTGCACAAAAATTAAAATATGTACTCCCTCCAAAAGACGTTACACACAAACATTAAAATAAAATTATGATGAGCAGCAAATTCTCTGAGAAGAATTTTGAAAGAAAATTATTAACTGAACTTTAATTTGGCGGGTTTTCAACACTGTCAACAAGACGAAATAATCGAAAGAATACTTATTGGAACTAAACAAAATTGAACCTTGATATTGTGACAATATTTTTGAAATAGATAATTTAACTGCAATTGTCTTTAATTTTGAAATGAGAGAGAGCATAATAATTTTGTTTTAGTGTCTTAAATGTTGCTGCAGGCAGTGCGATGACGTCAGCGGTGGTCCGCGCGGACGATGTGTGAAGTTAACCCTGGTTCGTGGCGTGAAGATAATGATGGATCCTCCTGTTTCATCAATATTCCAGTTACGGCGGTGGTCCACGTCTCCGTTGTAGTCGAATCACCTGGTAGCACTGGCGCGATAATAATAGTTCCAGTGTGTGCGTTGTCGTTACGCGCGCGTCGTTTTATTATTAATAGTTTATTAATCACGCGGTGCGGATAGGTCGGAATTATGCAATGTCTTTAGAATTTACGATATATAGCCGGTTAATGCCAATACTTCACACAGTTCTTTCACTGTGTTGCCACAGGAAAACACAGTCACATGTGTTTATCACTATAACAGTCCGTTAAACATCAGTTCAATTTACGTCGTCGTCTTTAAGACAGTTTGGATAATATAATAAATGTTTCTTGATCAAATCACAGCACTGTTCTTTTACTTCACATTTTGGTTTGTTCCACTTTCACGCAATTCTAACAGTTAGTGTCTCCACATGACAATGGTGTCTGGTTCACGGCTAATTGTCACGAGTTCACACAGTATGTAAAATCGTCACCGTAAACACTCGATATACTTTTCAGGGTTTACTGTTCACTTAATAATGCACGATCTCCTATTAACACAGCGGACGCACTGTAATTAATTGTTCCTCCGCGTATCACCATCTTTCACGCCGAACTTTGCAACGTTTCTCCACCCGCGAACTGGCCACGATACCACAACTCGCACGCTTTCTATCGATAGTCGTTCGCTCTCTCTCTGACACAGTACTTCTCCTAGCCTAACCAAAGATTTACAAAGCATGTAAAACCAGAACATTCATAATCGTACAATATAAAATATAAAAAATGGTTCAAATGGCTCTGAGCACTATGGGACTTAACATCTGTGGTCATCAGTCCCCTAGAACTTAGAACTACTTAAACCTAACTAACCTAAGGACATCACACACATCTATGCCCGAGGCAGGATTCCAACCTGCGACCGCAGCAGTCGCGTGGTTCCGGACTGCGCGCCTAGAACCGCTAGACCACCGCGGCCGGCAAATACGAGGGCTGTCCAGAAAGTAAGTTACGATTGATCGCGAAATGAAAATCACAGTAAAAATCAGAAATGTTTCATTTGTAACAGTTAGCTACACCTTTCAGCTACTTCTCTACGTAGTCGCCATTCTGACTCAGACATTTGTCGTAGCGTTGTACCAACTTTCCTATACCCTCATCAAAGAAGGCAGCCGCCAGTGCTTTCCGCCAATTCTCTACCCTGGCCTAAAGCTCGTTGTCTGTGCCAAAATGTTGTCTTCATTGCCAGCGGTTCGTTTGAGCAGAGATGAAACTCAGTGGGAGACAATTACGAGCTGTATTGTGGGTAACCAAACATTTCCAATTGAAACGATGCAGGAACATCTTCATTGCCCCTGCGGAATGACGCTGAGAATTGTCTTGAAGAAGAAACCGCACGACAGTTATGTAATGTCGGTTGCATAGCTTCAGGGGAAAATTCTCACCAGGCCCTCGTGCTTGGCGGGAGACACTATTTTCTATAACATATTTACGCGCTCACTAAGAGCTCAGGAATGAAAAGAGCGACATAATTCCACCTAGGGTCATACTAGAGACACTGCCCAACACATCTTTGCAAAGCTTTATCGGATATTCATAGTCGTTTCCATTTCGCGACCGATCGTAACTTACTTTCTGGACAGCCCTCTTATAAAACAGTAGCAAAATGAATGAAGAAACAATGTGACGTTTTAACAAATAAGGAATAATTGAAATAAATGATACTTGTATACTATGACAAGGTAATGCACAAAAAATTATCGACTTTTGGGCAAAGCAATGCCTTTACAAGATGTACAGACTTCTGCTTAAGCGATACCACAGTACAGAAAGTCTGAACAGAGGGCGAACTGGGTCGGACAACGTGGCTTGGGACCGAGGGGCTCAACATCTGGTTACGCCACCCAGCATCCATCAGCAGTCTTCCACGGACTTAGTGCTATGGCGTAATTGAGCAGCAGTGATTATGTCACGACCTATATTATGACACTGTCACGACTCGGGTCACGGCAGATTATTGGTTTTGCTACATTCATACTAGACCAAGGACGGTCACTTCTTTTATTAATGTTTCTGTAGAAATTCACTTTTCTTTGTGATGCTGAAATAAATGTACGAGGGCAATCCGAAAACTAACGGGAAACTAACAGTATTAAATGCAGTTAACGCTTAAGGCACTTGAAACGCCTGGGAATTGAAAATGCATGCTTCGAGAAAGTTCCGGCACATGGCGACAGACGGCATTACAAGCTGAACAGGAAAGGCAGTTGAAACAAAATAGCTGTGTGCATCGTATCAGAACAGCGAACAATAGTATGATATTTGTGGGTGGAGGGAGTAAAATCTCGACGAATCCATAGACGAAGGTTAGAAAGGTACGGTGGTAGCTACAGCAGTGAGAGAAGAGTGTACAGTTGGGTAGATGCCTTCAAAAGTGGACGTACATAGGTCAAAGATGAGCAACGTTTTGGTCGTCCCAGACGGCCGTTACTGACGAGAATGTGGGACACGCTGACGCCATGATTCGTGAGAACTGGCGTATTTCTCTAGAATCATTAACCACGGAACTGGGTATGAGTATCGGATCCGTTCATGCTATTATTAGTGAGGTTCTCAAGTAACGTTTTTTTTGTGTGTTCAATGGTTGCCTAGAATGCTCACTGGAGAACACAAGATGACGCATGTTCAGGGTGCCACATCATTTCTGGCGCGATGTAACGCTCAATAACACGACTCTCTGACACGTATCGTCACAGGAGACGAAATCTGGCTGCATCACTATGAACCAGAACGCAAAAGACTGTCTTCTGAATAGCGACACATGTCTTCTCCAGACAAGAAGAAATTCAAGTCTCAATCCTCTGCCGGAAACGTGCTTTCCACCCTTTTTTGGGATGTAAACGATCTGATTCCGGAACCCTATCAGTAAAGGGATGAAGCAGTGAACAGTGCGTGGTACAGCGAAATGTTAGAGAATGAGCTGAAGCCAGGGATACGGAGCCGTCACAGAGGATTTCTGTCTGGAGGCGTTCTTATCCTTCACGACAGCTTTCGTCCCTGCACCGCCGCTGTAGCTCTTGCCGTCATTCAGAAACTGAGATTTCAGGTCATATTGCATCTCCCATACAGCCCTGATCTCTCTCCTTAGGATTACCATGTTGCTGGACCCCTGAAGAACGCTCTCAGATGACAACGATTTGAAAGTGGTGATGATGGGGTTAAAGAAGCGGTGCGCTGTTGGTTGCGGTGAAACATATGCTTTGCAAAAAATAGTTTGCTGTTACTTTTTGAATTCCCTCATACACGATCAAACTAACTGTGGAAACGTCAATCATCCACATGCAGTAAAGACTACCGTCCCACACATAAAAGTACGTTCGTCCAGGGCCTACACACTGAGAAACCGAGTTGTTCGCTTCCTCGACTTTCTTCAGATGTGTCTCGCCCTGGATCAGCCAGTTCACGTTGCTTTCAACTGTTAGGAACTTCAAATAATTTTTCGTCTGCTGATATAAAATGACCATTGAATTCCTCTCGTAATGTTGCAATCTCTTCCCTAAGCCGTTTTCTGTCCTCCTGCGCTTCTTTTCTATCTGTTTCTGCTCATTTCCTATTTTATTCTGTTTTTCTGTCTTTTTCCTCTTCCGTTTCCCTGCCAAAGTCTACATTTTCTTAGTCTGCTTCTGCTCTTCCTAGCATCTGCTTTGCCCACAATGGAATATCCCCCATGTTCCATGAGTCGAAAGCGCTCGGTGCTACTATAAACTCCATTTCGCAAATCTTGCTAGTTTTACTCTGTTAACTTATGGTTTCCTAGGTGTTGGGCAACGCAGCCATTGCTGATAGCTGCCCCTCAAAACGCCCAACATTAGTTACTCTGAATCTGCTGAATCTTCTCGCCTAGTAATGTTCCTTGGCACTCTAGACCACACTCAACTAGCTCTATCCATCATGAAAGAGCTGAAATTGAAACTTATTCGCAAAATTTAACATGAACTGTCAGTATGTGGGTGTTAAGTTGACGAGTTGCGCAACGGATTGATCTGACAAGTACCCTTTGGCTCCTTTAAGAAGCAATTTCCACCCCACACTACTACAGAAGTCAGACAGATGCTCCTAACATACCAAAAAGAAATGCCTGAAAAACTTTCAGCAATAAGTATCTTCTAGAGTCGTCTGCTGTAAGGAAAAGACACAAAAATATTCTATTTTCTTACGTAACTATTGGGATACTTGGGTACTGGACTATTGCTAGTTATTGTAAGAAAACATTAAGCGAACAGAAAATATTATTTATTGCAAAATCTGAGAAAATCAAGTTAAACTTTTAATTAATAACTGATACACAAATTTCCGGGTTCTTTTCGGAATAGGAGGTTATCTCTTATGGATAGGAATCCTGTTAATGAAATTTATATACAAAGTGTGGGGAAGCTCTTTTATCCCTTTTCTTTAAGAATGTTATTTACTCGGCAGAATGGCTGAGAGCCGCGCCTACTCAACTTGAATAATTATCTGATGGAATTTTTCTGTGTACGGTCGAGGCTGTCGTGTAAGAAATGTAATGGAGTGACGTGAATGAAGTATGTTGTATCTAATGGAGGAAAGATGAGGCTCGCCTACGCTGTAGCGCACAATACCATGAGCTGCGACGACTGCTGCCTGCATCATTCGCCGCTGAAAAATAACAAAACTATCTCATTCTATCTGGATTGACATTCGCCAATCGAACTCTCACTACTCCTTGATGAAGTCAAGGACTCCTATCTGCCCATAACCAGTTCACCGCGATGCCACTCAATGTTCGCTCGCAGGTGCTAACTAATACTCTGTCTGTGTTCACACCCCACATTAAGTGTCGCAGCCAACACAGTGAACAAAGGCTTAATTGCGAGTGACTCAATATAGACTATCACTCCGATCCGCTAGCGACAGAGGTGCTCTCTCAGTGCAGTACTGAGTAGAGACTTCGTTCCTCGTTCTCTGTGTACACACACGAGCGCACTCGCTCCCACTACGTGTTCACATTTCAAGAGCGTCACTGGAATGACCCCGCTCCGCACAAAAAGCGAAAGGGTACATAATCCACTGTCTTTCCCTCACTCCTCTGGCTCATTGCACCAGGAATAGTCCGTAAATGAGCGTTACTCTTACGAATGGGAGAATGGCGCTCTGTTTAAGACGAGCAATCGGCAAATATATAGCATCTACGTTAGGCATATACTGTCCACCTGCGAGAACTCTAAAACTGCATGCCAGATCCGTGAAAAATGCGTATGCTGTGGCTCCCCCAAACAATACAGCAGGTTTTGCTTTTAAGGTGGACACGCAGGCCATTATCCATTTTCTCTGGCAAAAAATTGTTTTGGTCCCTGGGCGGTCGGCCGGCCGGCGTAGCTGCGTGCTAACTCACCCACCTATGGACTTTCCAGTGGGCTGGTTGCCTCTGCCAAACAAAAACTCCTGTGGCCGTCGTGTCTTGAATGTTTGTGTATGCCAGCCTCAATTTTTTAATCGCAGTGCGCACTTGCGATTTATTTATTAGATTTGCAAATCGATTAAATGGGAATATGTGAAATTGACTCTACCCTATCGAGTTTGGGCTCGAATGAAACATCTTGATATGCAGAATACGATGGTGAGCTTGGAATATGTAAGAAATGAAGGTCAGGAGACCACGCCACCTTACAGAACAAATAAACCTACACATGAGAATACATTCACATAAAAATACAAAATATTCACACACAATACAAAAAAACATATTCACACACATTACAAAAATCTCAGTAAAATCCCTCAAAATGCAGATAAACTCAAAACATCAATGCGCAATAAAATGTTTGTGCCACACTCTCATATAACACAGCTGCTGGTTCAAGGATGTATGAATGTAAAATGGGACAAAACGGTCACTCCAACTTTTTGCTCCAAGAGGTGTTTCACTGTGTCATCCGAACTACAATCCTGGATCATGAGAGTTACCAAGGGATTGACTGCTGCTCTTAGTTAATAAGACCCATTCGTATTGATTCAAGATGAGTGCGTGCAATGCTCGTTGCTTTCAACAAATAATAAATGAATAATTATCCATGTATTTGAGCACTGTGCACAAGGACAACATCACCGCAGTAAAGTTAAACAATTGGGTATACAAGAGATTATTTTTATTTTTTTATGGGTCGCCTAACCAGGAATGCTAAACGAGTTAAAAGATATTAAAGATTAAATCAAATCTGCATATCACAGGAGTTTATTTTCTATGTATGTTTCATGAAATTAACAACGAAGTTCCCTAGTTGTCCTAGAATGATGCTAAAACTGTGCGTGGGTACCTACATTTACCTGGAAGACTGCATGGAGAATAAACCTCCAAGATCCTTATACGTATAGCTCAAGAATTCAAAATTAAATAGTCCAAAATTACCATTTACAATAAATCAAATCGGTAACACAAGTTACGTATTAGTAACACATAAGCAAGCGGGCTGTCCACAGTACAGCCTACTTCAGGCTGAAAACATACGTTCCCTTAGGAACAGCAACAGACTGCTGCTATGTCGCAGTCCTCGCAAAATCACGTTTCCAGATCGTGGGATAGCGCCAGTAGCAAAAACGTCTCTTCACATGATAGCCGGGCGCCAGCTGTCAAAATTTACTTGCTGCTCTCCATTTCAAAAATTTTCGGCGTGGAGGGGATGACTCCATGCTGCTGCCAATGTGATGGGCGACAACTGCTGGAGAGTTCATCATATAGCAGGGGAAAGTACACGTAACTTCCCGACTTCTGTGTAGCCATATGCACATTTTTAAACGTAAAGCTGGTATGGGTTGAAGCAATGTTTCGCTATTGGTTTGCCTTCCATGCCATGAACACTGCGCAGAATGACGCAATGCTTTTCGCTGAAGTAAATTTTTGCCGGCCGGAGTGGCCGTGCGGTTCTAGGCGCTACAGCCTGGAGCCGACCGACCGCTACGGTCGCAGGTTCGAATCCTGCCTCGGGCATGGATGTGTGTGATGTCCTTAGGTTCGTTAGGTTTAATTAGTTCTAAGTTCTAGGCGACTGATGATCTCAGAAGTTAAGTCGCATAGTGCTCAGAGCCATTTGAAGTAAATTTTTAGAGTGAACATAGCTGACTCTCCCTCGCTGATTGGATGGTGCTGCAGTATCTGGTTCTGTGAAGTACGTGCAAAAGGCAAAAGTGATACGCTGAAATTATTCTCTAAGGGCTGTGGGGTGGTTGTGGCGTTCACTGACCACAGGGGGTGCAAGCACCTGATTGGCGTTCAGAGGCCACGGAGCGCCTCACTACCAAACTTCCGTGAAGTTCACTTATCCCCGCAGGAAGCCGTATTGACCGGACGGGATTCGCAAACTGCATTTTGCCGACAAAAGAGGTCATAGTGACATTTCTGAATCACACGTCGAGTGGCAGAGGCAAAACTGCCATTCCAAGCACACGAATCCAGTATACTCTTTGAAACAACAGTGAAAAGGCAGCAAAACGAGTTACTATCGAATATTGACAAGTAACTTTAGTACCCGCCAGGGAAGCAGAGAGTGCTAACGCGCTGCTTCCTGGACTCAGGTAGGCGCGCCGGCCCCGGATCGGATCCGCTCGGCAGATTAACGACGAGGGCCGGTGTGCCAGCCAGCCTGGATGTGGTTTTTAGGCGGTTTTCCACATCCCGCTAGGTGAATGCTGGGCTGGTCCCCACGTTCCGCCTCAGTTACACATTCACACTATTCCATGGATGACACTAGACTCCTAAAGTTGGGGTACACAATTTCCTTCCCGGGGGATACAGGGTGGCGACAGCAAGGGCATCCAGCCACCCCTTAAAATTAACATGCCACATCCGATTAACCAGCAGACCCCGAAAGTCGCGATTAATGCTTGGAAAGAGAGTGACATGTAACTTTAGCGTCACATGTTGACAGTAATATTACAGAACAGTGAGTCAGAAGCTAGGAAGTAGAGAATAACTGCATCATCCTTGATCCAGGATGGCTTTCAGGGTGACATTTGAGAAAAGTGCGAGCTGGGTTTCACATGATTGTCTCTCTGTTAGACATACCTCACTATTTTTGGCCTCATAATACGTTTTAATGTCAAAGATATTGGACAGTAGTATTACAGATAGTTTATGTTACACAATGATTCCAAACGAAGCTCAGATTTTCTGTTTTAACTTTGCTACCCTCTACGTTACTGTGTCACCCACGAGTACTTCGGCTCTATCTTTGCTGCCTTTCCATATGACCAGAACTTCTTGGGATTTTGCAAGAGATCTTTCGATAATATTCTGCTATGGTAGTCATTGAAGGCTTTATGCATTGCTTTCTGACAACCAAATGTGCTTCTTTTAGCATTTATGTATATATAGCACTGTGATTTGTAGTACATCTGTTGTGCAGTAGTTTCTAATTCTATGGAAGTTTTTCCGCAGAGGCTGAATTCCATGGAGGCTTCCACCCATTATTAACTGTTCTGCTTTTATTGTAGTTACCCTAAACCTCTTAACGTGGATAATGGAATGAATTTGGAAAGCAACCAGTCGATTTCCTTCCTCCTCCACGTTCACCCTTTGCTTTTGTGCCGACGTCGGTGACCTAGTCACGACGGTATATTGGATACTAACTTACATTTCTCTCTTTCTTCCTTCTGTAATGTGTGCCATTAAAACAAATGAATCTTAATGTTATTTTCTAATGCCCAGTTGTTCTGCTCTAAGCAATTAAATAAATTCGCCTTTGCGATCTGTTTATTTTTAGTTACAATCTTCTATCTTACTGATTCCGGTCGTCTAAAAATGATGGCTTTTGTCTGCTGGTCGATGTACTAAGTCTGCGCTTCTCACCTAGCAAGACATAATTATGGTCAAATCAACAAGTCATTATAAGTTTTATGTGTAGCTTTTGCACATTCTGCCGCAACACACCATAAATTGAAAAACTGAAAAGTATTAAAGATATGTTTCACCCTTGGCGTAAAAGGGAATCAAATTTCTATTAAAATATTTCATTTGCAGCAAACGGATGTAACATTTCCGAAGAAACTGTTAATTTTAAATGATGTAGAGCTTCCTTTCCGAGTAATTATAGAACTGTACAAAGGATATCTCTGCTGCGGAGATCTAAACCACTCAAGGGGTGTTCTGAGAAGACTGCTTTGAAAAGGTTACAGCCGATACCAGGACAGTCCTTTTCCAGTCAGATCTAGTGCTCCGTCTCCAGGATCGTTAAGCAGTAATCTCCTTTTTTGCAAGCGAAACAAGATGGGGTTTCCGTTAATACAGAGCTACTTCCGTGTATGTTACTGGTATCTTTTACTATTTGGACGCAAGTTCGCATACTTAGAGTCAGTGGGTATAAAGTTTGTTCTGTGCTCGGATACTATAGTTCATGACTTGTGGTGCTCAGTCTGCTGAATTTTCGTCTTCTGTTATTCCATAGACATTTTTTCGTATTTAAATCGCCAGTCATCGTGATTTCTCATTTGGAGGTGTTAAGATTCATTGTACAGATTAGCTGATCAACCATAATACTGAAAATTAGGATGTCTTCATTGTTTATAGGAATCGCTTCATTGTTATTTCGTCCTTGTTCTTGCTTGCATGGGATACTTGGCACAAACAATTTTGTAGCCGCTTTCCGCTTCAGCGTTGCAGTAAAATTTATATTGGATGTGATGAAAGTAAATTAGTTGATAGGAACTGTTATTTCGTACGTTAAACTAAACCACACTTAACACCTTTTCAGTTTCCATCTTGTGCAGCCAGTTTAATTTGGAAATGATCACTTTTTGTCGGTCTACAAAATCAATACCTTCCCTGCCTTCTCATCCTGTGATAACAGATAAATCTAGTCTTGGTTGACTGTCACTATAATGCGGAGTGTGAACAAATATCACTTTGACTTTTTTTAGCGAATAGAAGTATAAGCAAAGGTTACTTTCTCTTTCTTTAGTGTTCTTTGGCATTTCAGCTTTAAGGTAAGTAATTATCTTCATATTTGAAGTGTTATCGCGCGCTATCAAGTATTCTTACGTACTTTTGTCATCATAGTTAGAAATTAATGAATATCTCCTTGAACAGGTTGTGCAGATACCACCTATTAGACTGTAATTGATTGTCTTGTCGTGCGCAAGAAGGGAATTAACTGATTATCTTTGCTTTTGAAATGTGGCAGATACCGTTTCTCTCGTTTTTATTCACTGAGCTCTAGTTGTTCAGTAAAGACGTGAAGAGACACCGGTTGACTGTTGTCTTCTGGTGCTGGCCCTGGCGTTACGACCTTCTGCATCTCGCCATGTTACGTGGGGGCCTACGGAGACAGCTACTTGTTGTCGCAAGCAGTAAGTACACATATGGTTTGGTCGTTTGTATTTCTAATACCTTTGTATTCGTATTCGTATGGGTTCAGCAACCAGGTATTCTTTTAAACAGCTTAAAGCGATAACAAATCTGGTTATTGTCTGTCAGCAGCCTGACTCCTAAACGACTGCGCATTGTATTTTATTAATTATTTTCTTCCGTGCGGCATCCCATAACGCAAGGACCACATTCGATACTTCTTTACCCTGGTTAATCTGCACTTTTCTTCTCCTGGTTCGAAATTTTCTCTGACGCCACAGCATGACCTTAATCCAAGCAATCCAATGTTGGTGCACTCCATGTGTTTGGGAAGCGCATGGCGACTGGTTTCTTTCCGTTTTTGAATTGTTTACGTTTATGACGTACGCTGAGAAATTTTATCGCCTTCTATTTAATCAGAAACCTTTAGCACCTTTTGGTATTAGACCGTCTGAGATCTCATAACATGCTACACTCAATACCCTTGATAATTTCTGTTACATCTTCTAATCTTTGGCTTGCCTTACAAACTTTATCTTTAACTGCTTCTCCCAGTGTCAAGTTCACCGTGTCTTCGTGTCTTTGTAGCGCCTGTCAAATTTCATTGTTTTTCTGGTAAGAGTCTTCCATGTGCAGTAGCTATATTGTAGCACCTCTACAATGCTTAGTTTATCCGTACACTTCATTGCCTCAAGTAAATTCTTCTCCATTTTCGCCAGAGTTCGCGTTTCATATCTGTATAATGCACGTGAAACTTCAGAAACTTTGTCGTTAGTTCTTTATCAATATATGAAACCAATAAATATTTTTTTCTCTAATATACTTCTGATGTCCTCCTCGCTCCAGTCATCTTGAATACTTCAGCTTTGTAGGTGGCAAAATTCTTTCAGTTCTTCAGTTATTTCTTCTTCAAATTTTTGTAGGGTACGTATTCGTTACTTTTTTCACCTGACACTGAAATTGTATATTATTCCATCATACACTATGAAATAGCACTGAAATTCATCGTCATCTGCATAACACTATTACTCTTAATAATGAGTGAAAGAAATGAGCAGTGCGATGAAGTTGAGGACGTTTGTTATATATCTTACCAACAGGTGAGGAAGAGCAGGCCTAGTTTCCTGACTGAGACTGAACTTCACTTTTTTGGGGATTAATGTGCTTTTATGACACAAAATTTCAGTCTTTTACTATCGACACGGAAACGGAATGCAGATGCGTCTAGGAAAAACGCAACAATGTTGCTCGAGAATGTATTCGTTCACGTTGAAAATAAATTAATGATTCATCGGTTTATTATTTTGTCGGGTCACTTACTCTTGTTAACTTTTACCAGATATGGATATTGAAACAAAAATATCGATATTGCGCCAAACGTAACGTCAATTTTAGATTTTTTTTAACTAAAGGAATACATCAAAGTGCAGTTTTCAGTAGTTTCAACAAATGTTGAACGATTTTCGAACTTAAAGCTTGCGTTGTCCGACAACAGACGTTCCCAAACTTTTGAAAGCCTCTTTCCGTACATCTTCAAACAATGAGATTTCTTAAGGTAAAACATTCCGATTTTAAACTGATTGCCTTTTCTGTAATTTCAGTTCGAATCTCCTATAAAATGTATCATTACTCTAGTTGATTTTATAACTCACTTCACATACTTTGTATATCCTTTTTGAGTCATTTTATAGAAAGTTTCAGGTCGTGTTAGCGATTTTTTTTCCAGACATTTAAACGCTAGAAACTTGGGCGCGCCTATACAGCTCCTTTTTCATAGTCTTAAATTAAATGCATTCTCACCAGGTGCAACTGTCCCACTGCCCCCAACCTCTCGCCATAACTTAGCCTCCTCCTATCTGGACACTACCTTGCTGACCGCCAAGATCCATCATTTCACGGGACATACTCCACACTCAGGCGCCCATCAACTCAACAAACTGAAACCGCGATGTATCGGACCGTGCTACCGTACCTTGCCTGTTCCATGGTCCAGTGGCAAATTCGCGGGCTCTGACCAGCCGTTGAATTCTGTGTCGAGGGGTCGGCAAAGGGCTGCTGAAGCCTATGGCGGCGCATTTGTCTCCGTACAGTCCTGGCAGAAATGGGTGCGAGACACCCCGCACTCATATAGATGACTACCTGACAGCCAGTAGACCACCGATCGCACTGCCTTGGCGACGTGACTTCCGCGCGTCAGACACTTGTGGTCAGTCATCCTGTGCGGCAGTCTACGGGTGTGGAAAAGTTTTTTCTGCCATACCGAAGTTCCACCTAGACAATGTGACATGTTACTGTTTCTCAGTCACTCTCGTTCTGTTCACACGACTTGCAACAAACAATCATGCGTAATGTCCTTCTTCTTTAGTGTTCAACCCTGAGGTTGGTTTGCAGCAGAGCGCCATTCCTCTCTTCTGTCTGCCTTCCTCTTCATTTCCACGTACGTGTTACATCCAACGTCATTCATGATCTGTTGCATGTATGATATCTCTGATCGCTCCCGCCGATTCCTTCCCTCACTAGCTCCTTGTGCTATTGTTCTAATGATGTTGTTCTGTCGTAGGCTGTCCTTGAGGGATATTATTTAGACTCAGAATCACAAATATCGATGTATATGGTCTCTAATACGTATTTGTTTTATAGGGAGCGCAAAAGGCAATACTTAATTACTCGAACGAAATTAGAGAGTGTAGCAACGATTTGTAGTTCAAGTTTAGAGAACAGGGCTTACTGATAGGAGGGGCGTTCGAGAAGTAATACAACACTTTTTTTATCTCGGCCAATTTCCCATAAAAATGTGGGTTTTGTTGCACGAAATCGTGAAATAGTCACACTTCTGCCCCTACAGTTTCATGAAGTTCCGATGGGTAGCGGTGCTATACGTAGACCTCAAAATGGTGTCTGTAATGCAAGTGCGCTCCAAACAGAGTGTTGTCATTTATTTTCTTTTGGTGGAAAACCAGGGCATTGCAGATATTCGTAGGCGCTTGCAGGATGTTTGTGGAGACCTGGCAGTGAACAAAAGCACTACGAGTGGTTGGACGAGGCGTCTGTCATCATCGCAACGAGGTCACGCAAACCTGGCCGACCTGCCTCGCGCCGGCCGGCCACACACAGCTCTGACTCTTGTAGTGTCCGAGTGTGCGGACACTGTCATTCGAGGTGACAGACGGATCACAATCAAACACCTTGAGAGTTGGCAATACTCTCTTAGGATTTAAAGGTTGGCTACAGCGCGCATACACAAGCTCTGGAATCTAAGCTATTGTTGTCGCGCTTCGCAGCGCACGGATTAACGAGTGGCAGTTTTGAAGCCAGTGTAGGAGCCCGTCTGGTGTGGTGCGCACGTGTTGGGCGATGGCTCGTCGCCGAGCTGCCGTACTGCTGTGTCCGCCAGCACCGACTCAGGATTTGGTACTGAGTTGATATTTTTTATAATTTGCAGCGCGCTTATTAATTTAAAGAAAAGGGTGTGTGTATGTGCGTAGCAGCAGATGGTAATTTTGATAATGATAGGAGTTGAGTTGTTAAGGGAAACCATTGTTAGGCGAATAGATTAAGTATTGATTTTTGTCATTGATTTCTTTTTTAATTGTCAGGAAATTGTTTCACTCTGTATTTAATTGCGAAGTATTTCAGTCTGTCTCAAGAGTTTGAAAATTTTGTAATATTGCGTTAATGCCACTGGAGGCAGATTTACATACGAAGCGATTGTTCAAAGAGCTTCTAGCGTTTTGGTAATTGAATGAGAAAGAATCGCTTTCAGAATATAGTTTTTGAAAACAGGAATTACTTGTTTGGGTTATCATTTATCGAGTTTAGATTTGACCAAACCCTTTCTCTTGAACTATATGTAGTTGTAGTAAGCAGCAGCAGCCGCAGCGACAGCAGGAGCCGCCATACAGAACATACATTGCACTCAGCATGCCTCACCGTCTACCGGTAGTCATAGCTACGGTCTTATGAGACTCTGAAAGGGTTATTCTGTTTGGCGCCATGCCCATGCTGCAACGATCAACTCGTGAGTGTGTAACTTTCCTTAATATAATGAAATAATAAACTTTACGGTTACATTGAATGAAGTCTGAACTGTGGAATGGATACAGAACTCGAATTGTCGTGTGGCGTGTTGTAACTGCAAGTGATTTGCTTACTCTGTGTTATTGTTAGCAAAACTTTATACGAATCGATTGGGCAGTGCAACTCCCAAGGCCAATAAAGAAATACAGTCACTGCAAAATACATTCACTCCCTTAGGCACTGAATCATCTTGCCCTGTTCAAAAGTAATAACTTTGGCCCCTGTGCACATAGCAAATAAATTAAGTTGTCTTACCTCTGAACCAGCAACGGAGTAATGCGATATATTCTGGTCTCTGTTAAAAAATATGAATATGCTAAATGCAGGCTCAGCAGCGTGCAATGCTGGCCAGAACACTTGAAATGCACTTGAAATTCTTTTGGCTGATAAAAGAGAGCGTTTAAGGGGGGTAGGACGTCAAACGGACCGACTTGGAGCAGGAAAGGCACCACAGGTTATTTAATTTCCACTGTCTATACTTTTACAAAAAAATTCATAAACCTTTATCAGCATGACCAGGAAGGATTCAGAATTCACACTCATTGCAGTGGAAGTAGGAACACATAACGAAATAATTTTTTTTACATGTGAAATTTCATCATTTTTTCACTTACTAATGGCAGTATTTGTTGCTATAGGTACACGTTTCTTCATAAGTAAGTGAGATTCTTCGATGAATTCTGCACAGCATACAAACCATACTTAAAGGTGTATGAAACTATAGAATTTTCAAAATCTATTAAAAACTGTGGTAAAAATTGAGGTGATTAACTATAAAATTTGTGTTTTTCCTAAACATGAAGTTTAAAATATAACAGTTCATTCGTTTTTTCGTAAATTAAATAAATTCTAGAGTTTCATACACCTGTGAGTATGGTATGTATGATGTGCAAAATTCATCGAAGGATCTCTCTAACTTATGAAGAAAAGTGTACCTATAGCAACAAATGCAGCCATTAGTAAGTGAAAAGATGATGAAATTTCACACGTCAAAAAATTTTATTTTGTTATGTTTTCGAACTTCCACTGCAATGAGTGTGAATCCTGAATTCTTCCTGGTGATGCTGACAAAGTTTTATGAATTTATTTGTAAAAGTATAGACACTGGAAATTAAAATGTCCTGTGATGGCTCCCCTGCTCCAAGTCGGCCCGTTTGACGTCCTACCCCCCTTAAGAAAATTCAACTTCTTTAAAAAATATATGACCTGAACTGGGACGCGGTACTGATTATGGTGAATTACTGACACTCACGTTTTTAGGAAAAGTATATTGCAAGTTAAGTTTGTCTTTTCAAAAACATCTGACAGTTGAGGCTACGTTACTCATAATTAATTAACAAAGAATGAAATTTAAACACCAAGTATTATCTAACTGCATTAATCCACGGTAAATAAAGATTATCAAATTACACACAGTTCTGTTAACAAATGTCAAAAGCACTACAAAAATGAAATATTCAACTAGCCTTTTTATCAAAACTGTTTACGTACATTCTGGGGTTACTCAACAATTACAAATTATCAGCCAACTCATCTACACTAACGCGCTGGCCAAAACAGAAATCATAATTATTTAATATTTTTACCATATTTCCATAAAGACTTCTGCTTCCGTGTTCAAACATATTGACATATCTAAATTATTAGAATTCTTGGTGGCTTCACACAGCAAACCACAAAAACCACCTACTCGATCGTCTTTCTCTTACAGACAGCTACCTACAACTGTGCGCCCAGCAATCTCTTACACCAACACTGTCAGTACAGTATCTTTGCCTCTGCAGTCGCTCACAGTCAGCGATCCGCATTATCGAGCCTATCAGAGACATCCATCGTTTATAGTATACTAGTTTCATTTTAATTCATTAATATTCTTATCTTGTTCTGCTGCCACATATATGTGTCCCCAGTATACTCCTTTCAAGTGTATTGTGCTAATCTCAAGAAATTGAAGAAATGACTACAGCGTCTTCGTCACCACAAAAATGCAAACGAGCTTTTACTTCTCCATGACAACGCAAGCCTCACACAGGTCTGCGCACCCGAAAAGAGAGAAAAATTTATTGGATTTTTCTTCCTCATCCGCCCTACATCCGGATCACGCACTTTCTGTCCCACTGAAGGATGCATTCCGCAGTGAGCAGTAAGTGGGTGATGAGGCAAGGCGCTGTTTCAGACGTCGACCACTATAGTGGTACAACGGGGGCATACATGTCCCTCTCCCCCCCCCCCCCCCCCCAATGAGGTGGCGTAGGACCGCCGCACTGAACGCAGATCGTGTCCAAAAATAGGATTTTGTAGCCAAAATTTTGGCGAATGAAATGATGTGTTGGAATCCTGAAATAAACCAACACGCTTTCAGAAAAAAATTGTGTTACATTACCTACTGAACGCCCCTCGCAATTTACAATCTCTTCTCACAGCACACCTGTCCCCAAAGAATTGATGTTGATGACGAGGAATGAAATGCCCTAGAATAGCACAGGATCTTGTCTGGCATTGCATTGTAAAAGATGTAATCTTTTAATCATTGATTTATTATTACGCCCGCATCTCGTGGTCGTGCGGTAGCGTTCTCGCTTCCCACGCCCGGGTTTCCGGGTTCGATTCCCGGCGGGGTCAGGGATTTTCTCTGCCTCGTGATGGCTGGGTGTTGTGTGCTGTCCTTAGGTTAGTTAGGTTTAAGTAGTTCTAAGTTCTAGGGGACTTATGACCACAGCAGTTGAGTCCCATAGTGCTCAGAGCCATTTGAACCATTTATTATTACGACTTCACAGATTATCCGTAGCACATGTGACCAATCAAGTGGACCCTAATCGCGAGAAATGTTCTTCCACGTGGTGACCCAGAAACAGCCGAATATTATAAAAACTACTGTGCTACATTAAGAAAGGTTATTAAAAAGTCCAGAAGCATGTGCATCATGTCTGAGATTAATACCTCTGATAACAAAATCAAAACAATTTGGAATATTATTACAAGCGATACAGGGCAACCAAGAGTACAGGATGATGGCATCACCATCAATGCGAATGGAAACTTGATAAACAACAAGCCGGAAGTCGAAAACATTTTGAATAATCATTTTTTAAATGTTGTAGAGAAAATAGGATCTAAATGTTCATTAGAAGAAGCTAGGCAGTTAATGGAAGAGGCCTTACCCACACCATTTGATATAATTGAAATTCCACCAACCTCTCCTGCTGAAATTAGGAAGACAATAAACTCTCTCAAGAATAAAAGTTCACATGGAATTGATGGCATTTCCAGCAGGATATTAAAAGCTTGTTCCCAAGAAATAAATGGGATCCTTAGCCACATATGTAATAGCTCTCTGAAGTTATCTGTTCCCAGATAGACTGAAGTATGCCATTGTTAAACCACTATATAAAAAAGGGGATACGTCTGATGTCAACAATTACCGCCCCATCTCTCTTCTGACTGACTTATCCAAAATTCTTGAAAAAGTAATGTATTGTAGAGTAGCTTCACACCTTTGTGAAACTAAAGTTTTAACAAAATGTCATTTTGGTTTCCAAAAGTGTTATTCAATGGAAAATGCTATATATACTTTCACTAATGAAATATTAAATGCTCTGCAAGTCACCTGTTGGAATTTTTTGTGATCTGTCAAAGGCTTTTGATTGAGTGAGTCATGGAATATGATGTGTCGACAGAAGTGGCGACACAGTGTTATTTTGAGGGGGCCGATAGGCACGCTATCTAACGCAGACGGGCGTGAATTCTGGAACAGGATAACTATTGAATGGTAGCAAGAAAAGTACGTAGCTGCTTTATACTTAACTTTAATGACTCCTTGTGATACATCTCTCTTGACTATACAAATGCGACTCGTAAGATACATGCACTGTTACAATTGGCGCCTTGCTAGGTCGTAGCCATGGACTTAGCAGAAGGCTATTCTAACTGACTCTCGGCAAATGAGAGGAAGGCTTTGTCCGTATTGTCGCTAGCAATGTCTTCGTACAACTGGGGCGAGTGCTCTATCGTATCCCGAGACCTGCCTTGTGGTGGCGCTAGGTCTGCGATCACACAGTGGCGACACGCGGGTCCGACATGTACTAAATGGACCGCGGCCGATTTAAGCTACCACCTAGCAAGTGTGGTGTCTGGCGGTGACACCACAGAATACTTCTAGATAAGCTCAAGTACTGTGGTATGAATGGGACAGTGCTCCAATGGTTTAAATCATACCTAACTGGAAGAGTGCAGAAAGTTGAAATAAGCAGTTCACATAATATGCAAAAAACTGGTGATTTATCAAACTGGGGAACAATCAAGAATGGGGTGCTGCAAGGTTCGGTCTTGGGCCCTCCGCTGTTCATAATATATATTAATGACTTGTCATTCTATATTCACGAAGATGCAAAGCTGGTACTTTTTGCCGATGATACAAGTATAGCTATCACACCCAACAGACAAGAATTAACTGGTGAAATTGTAAACGATGGTTTTCAGAAAATCATTAAGTGGTTCTCTGCAAATGGGCTCTCATTAATCTTTGACGAAACACAGTATATACAGTTCCACACAGTAAATGGAATGACACCATTGATAAATATAGACTTCGATCAGAAATTGGTAGCTAAGGTAGAATATTCAAAATTTCTAGGTGTATGCATTGATGAGGGGTTGAACTGGAAAAAACACACTGAGGATCTGCTGAAACGTTTGAGTTCAGCTACTTATGCTATTAGGGTCATTGAAAATTTTGGCGATGTACATCTGAGTAAATTCGCTTACCATGCCTATTTTCATTTTCTGCTTTCCTATGGCATCATATTCTGGGGTAACTCATCATTGAGTAAAAGAGTGTTCATTGCACAAAAGCGTGTAATCAGAATAATTGCTGCAGCTCATCCAAGATCATCCTGCAGACACTTATTTAAAGAGCTAGAGATCTTCACTGTAGCCTCACAATACATACACTCCTGGAAATTGAAATAAGAACACCGTGAATTCATTGTCCCAGGAAGGGGAAACTTTATTGACACATTCCTGGGGTCAGATACATCACATGATCACACTGACAGAACCACAGGCACATAGACACAGGCAACAGAGCATGCACAATGTCGGCACTAGTACAGTGTATATCCACCTTTCGCAGCAATGCAGGCTGCTATTCTCCCATGGAGACGATCGTAGAGACGCTGGATGTAGTCCTGTGGAACGGCTTGCCATGCCATTTCCACCTGGCGCCTCAGTTGGACCAGCGTTCGTGCTGGACGTGCAGACCGCGTGAGACGACGCTTCATCCAGTCCCAAACATGCTCAATAGGGGACAGATCCGGAGATCTTGCTGGCCAGAGTAGTTGACTTACACCTTCTAGAGCACGTTGGGTGGCACGGGATACATGCGGACGTGCATTGTCCTGTTGGAACAGCAAGTTCCCTTGCCGGTCTAGGAATGGTAGAACGATGGGTTCGATGGCGGTTTGGATGTACCGTGCACTATTCAGTGTTCCCTCGACGATCACCAGTGGTGTACGGCCAGTGTAGGAGATCGCTCCCCACACCATGATGCCGGGTGTTGGCCCTGTGTGCCTCGGTCGTATGCAGTCCTGATTGTGGCGCTCACCTGCACGGCGCCAAACACGCATACGACCATCATTGGCACCAAGGCAGAAGCGACTCTCATCGCTGAAGACGACACGTCTCCATTCGTCCCTCCATTCACGCCTGTCGCGACACCACTGGAGGCGGGCTGCACGATGTTGGGGCGTGAGCGGAAGACGGCCTAACGGTGTGCCGGACCGTAGCCCAGCTTCATGGAGACGGTTGCGAATGGTCCTCGCCGATACCCCAGGAGCAACAGTGTCCCTAATTTGCTGGGAAGTTGTAACCTCCCCCTCACTTATCGACCTTAATGACAGTGAAAAATTAAACCGCGTGTACCTAATGGAAATTTGGGAAAAGCAATCGTCACCGAAGTTAATCTGTCGGTAAAGAGGGAGGAAAGGGTTACATCTAAATGAAAGGAAAAATGCAAATGAAACTGGTGGAAATTAATTTTGAAAAGGGGTAAAGTTAATGAAGAAAGTAAATGTGCGGCCGTTACGTTAACAATTAACTAGCGGTAATTAGATATTTGAGATTTGGGGGAAATTACAGTCGCCAGTCCTAAGGACAATCACTATAGTAACTGAAAAAGAAAGGTAATTACACATATAATTAGCACTAGAAGCGTGGCAACTGAAGGTTGACACGTGTAGTGTGAAAACTGAAAGTTTGTCAGAAGTAATAAATTTCGCTACACTCTGACTTAATTTAGCAAAAGAATTAATAAAACTGGAAAATCGAAAGTTAATTTAGTGACTGAAGTTAATAGTGAGCTTTCTTTCTGAAGCACATCGACATTCAGTAAAATAACGTTAGTCTTGGACTACCTCAACAATCATTTCAAAAGCTACTTGAATCTACGCAATTTAGAAATAAGAGAATTAACTTTGAACTTGAATTAAATGATTCTGAACAATTAACAATAGTAAAATTTAGTACGTACCAAGCTGAGCTGCAGTCACAGGTAACTAAAATACGGTAACAAAACTCGCACTCTTAATTTGTGCTTGTGCAATCTAAATATTGTAGCCAGCTGAACTTTGAAATTAAAGCAGTGAAATCGAATGATGCTGGCGTTTGAATTTCAACGACCCTCGGGCTCATTTCGGAAAAGGAAGGGACCCTGCTTGGCAATGCAATTGGGACAATGAGCAACAAAGGTTCATGCTAAGTTGCTGTAATTTTGCGAGGCAAATGGAACAATTTGAAAAGCTGAGGTCTGCCATACAGTTCTGAAACTTTACGTGCTTTTAGTCTTCCTTGTTGGTTGATTGAAGGTTTGAAGCCGTCGATCGAGGAGGTGGCGACAGTCACTCATTGTCGGCCGTCGCTGTTGCAGAAGCTGGATGTTGGCGCGCCTTCTTCTCGACACGGTTACCAGGCGAAACGGGCTCTTGATGTGCGCCAGCTAATGCTTCCCGTCCGCGACACTATGTCAGAAACTATCATCGCGAGTCGAGCGCAATTACATGCTGCCAAACCCCGAAAGCGTGGCAACTCGCGGGAGCGTCACACAACACACCTGCTCCACTCGCTACTCCAGCCAGACTCTCTCTACCCGCGCTCCACGCGGCAGAGTTAACACTACCAAAGATCCTACACACTTTGATTCTTCACACGACCCATCGATGTAATCGTTCGATAGCAGTTTTCCCTAGGCAAGACCCAGAGTAAAAATACAAATAATATTTACGAAACAAACCAATTATACATCGACATGAGTGCATAAATATATATATACAAACAGTAAAACAATTACAATATATAAAGAGACAGAAATGTCATATCTTGAGGTAACAAAACAAGGAAAAAAAATAATAGTACAATAGATGGAAATAGGAGGATATGCATTTCCGGCGTTACACGTGCCCCACATTGTCTGAGGATGTTCGTGTAACGTAAACAGACTCAGAAAATGTCCCAAAAAAGAAACAGCGGAAATGCATATGCTCAAAACGTCAACAAAATTTAGCATTCGTCTAATTAACCATAAATCTATTTTTAGACCATAATAATTGAGTGGAGACACTCCTAATCTTATTCCACTCTGTCATCTTGCATAAAATAAAACAGGTTGACAACATATTAAAATTCATAGAAGATATAGAAAATGGTTTAGCTATTCCAAAATCGTCAAAATCCGTAACACTATCAAGAAATGGAATACTATTTACAAAATTAATCAGAGTACATGGTCATAAAAACAGGTAGATCAAAATACGCAAAATTAATTATTAATTACATAGAATACACATTTTATATAACCTTTTCGTAATTAATACTTTTGCCATTAGAGTCCACTTAATGCTAAACAAGAAAATAATATTCAGCAGATCGGCAAAAACATAAATATTGACAACAGAATTCTTTCATATCAGCTGTCCGGGAAGAAAAACAACTCCGCCTTCCGTACTCGCAAGTACAAAGAATGCCGACAGCGGCACAAGAGCCGACAGCGGCACAAGAGCCGACAGCGGTTCCGCCCCGCCAGTATTGTTGCGCCCGCCTGTGCGGCACGCTTGATCTCTCTGGCCCTTGTAACGGCATTTCCAGAACGTCCGTTTCACTGAATTCTTTCGGTAAAACTCACTCCCGAGTAATCTCAAGGAGTCCATAAACACTATCACAGTGGATAACTCAACACTGTCCATCATCACACGCATGTACTAGCCTGAAACTTAAAACAGCGTCTAAGTACATCGGCAATGACTAGTAAATCACATATTTATGGAATCTTACAGCTATTTACAAAATCATATTTACATTCCTTAATCTACTGTGACTCAGCTGAAAACTTAAACTAGCAGCTTGGATTTTTCAGTTGGTTAAAACGTCTAATCAAAAATTAATTACTTGTTAATTACAAGTTCTTTAATGACCTCTAGGTCAGGCAAAAGCATCGCAACATGGCACATCATTAAATCTTACACTCTATATTACATACTGTACAAATTACCCATTGTGTGGTATTAATCGATCCTAGGTTGGTACAATTTCAAGTCTACTATATTCCGTATACCTATTCGTTTTCCAGAGCTTGGATACTCTAAGCAATAAGCATTTGTGTGAGGTATACCAATGACTTTATATGGTCCATTATAAACAAACTTAAATTAAGAGATTTCATTGTCTATCTCGCTCGATTTCTCATGAGCTTTTACAAGTACTAAGTCTCCGATTGCAAACTTAGCAAAACGCACTTTAGCGTCATGACGACGTATGCGAGCATCGGCTTTAAGCTTCATTACTTCTCGCAAACGATCTTTTTTCACACCAATACTAATGTCAATCCGTGGAGGGAATTTGATTATCTCTTCCAATTCACTTTCTACACTTTTGTCAATGCCGAGATTCCTCACGTTATGGCAGTTCAAATTCATTCCTACGTCAATGTCATCCAGCCAGTTAACAATGTGTATAGGCTGGTATTGCCTATGCACACCGTCTCCTGCCTCGTCAAAACCAACTACCATTGTTTTATCTAGTGACATACATGTCAAAGTTTTGCTTTCGCAGTTAATCACTGCACGGCACTTTAATAGCCAATCTAACCCTATAATTACTTCCGTAGTTAAGTCTGGCACGACGACAAACTCTTGTTCAAATCGTGCCCCACATATCTCGAAGTGGACAAAATCTGTTTTGTGACCGGTTTACTGGCCTTCCCAGTAGCACCGATAATTTTCACTCCTGTTACTGGCATAACTACGATGCCGGGTCTGTTTTTCAGTAACTCAAATATTTTCCCAGATACAGCACTCAGTTCTGCACCGGTGTCCATCAACGCGTTTAGTTGTAGGTCGTGCATATTAACAGACACTACTATCTGTCTACACTTGTCCTCGACTGTTTCTTTATTTTCCCACAGTAAATCCTCGTCTATAGCCAGGTCATTCCAGAAAAAAACCATCCGGCTTTGATCCCAAATCCGGTTTATCTGGCGGCTTTTTCAGCCTCTGTTCACATACAGTTTTAATTTCAACACGTCTGTCCTGAGGCTTAGTCTGTAGCTTCGCCTCCAATACCGAAACCTTTTCCTGTAACTCGTCAACTAGCGAGTGTTGCTTTGCTATCAATTCACTAATTGTCACCTTCGTTGATTCCTCTTTAGCCAGATTGACCTCATCTGCCAATCTACCTGGAGGAATGTGCCCAGTAGTATCTGCAATTACTTCCTCTAGATCTGCGCAACCCACACTGTTATCGTCTGACCGTATAACGTCAGCTCTAACCTCATACACGCTGTAATCTACGTGGTTTTCTACCAATCGTGTCAGGCTATCACTAAAATTTTCGCAATCTTTCCCCTTAATACTTTCGCAATGTTTAAACTGGAGGTTTGCGTCGGATGGGTCGGCTACTTCTACCACTGAAACTTTCGGTAAGGTCTGCCGGTTAGGGCCAGAACTTTCTATCATTTCACAAACACTATCTTCCTGCGGTACGAGACGCGGAAAATCCTGCACGCGCTCCCCATAAACACTTCTCCCATACAGGCCCCTATAATCTCTTAGTTCGTCGTATAAGCGACCGAACTGCCTTAACCAGACCTCATCCCTCTCTGCATCCCCTCGCTCGATGACGGACGTTTTATCCGACATCTGATCTTGTCTCAACACTTGCGAATCATTCTTAAACTCAATCTCCAGTTCCGCTGTGGGTATTACAGCTGCCACTTTATAACCGATTTCCGGAACACTACTTAAATTGTTCTCACTGACAGTGAATGTACTTCCTACTGCCGTGTATACAGCTGATCTACTACGTGTGGGCGCACTCCTTTCTCCTAACACTGGCACACTCTTCCGCCGTTGATTATTCCACACGGAATTTTCATATCGACGACACCTGGGTTTTCTCCTGCTATTGGGCCGCCAAAATTTCTCCACGCCCGGTCGGCCCCTCACCGGCGCGGCTAATGGTTTCCCTGTCTCGTCTCAGCAGATACGGTCCCCGGATGCTGCTGAGGCGGCTGATCACACCCTCTGGCGTTATTTATATTCTGTGAAGCCCGTATCACGTTAGTATGATACTGGTTTCCGTCATTCCTGTTATTATTTGCATTGTACCGATTGTTATTACGGTCCGAACCATTATTGTTATTGCTGCCATGGTTGCGGTATGCATTATTCCCATGGTTATCGTTGTTGTGGTTGCTGTGGTACCCGTTGTTGTTACCACGGCCTCTACCACTGTCGCGATTATTGCGCCAATTGTCCTCGTCCTCCACTCTTTCCAGGAAATCATTGATTGTCCTGTAATTGCTTCCTACGTATCGTTTTGTATCATCTGGAAGCTTCTTGTAGAGTTCCCAGACTATTTCGGATTCCGAGCGGCGGTCACGCAAATATTCCAACTTGCGGATCCAGCCCTCACAAAACTCCTTCATCGAACCGCGCGAATTCGCATCGAAAGGCCTCGATACGACAAATTCGCGCCAGACACTTTGCTGTTTTTGCTCTGACCAGTATTCAGCCAGAAACAAATTTTTAAATTCGTCAAAAGTCAGGTTCGTAATGTTGAGGTTTAAGCCCCAACGCTTGGCATCACCAGCCAACACATCAATAATCGCATTAATTTTTCTCTCATCAGTCCATGATCTGGGTAAAACTCTTTCACAATTCTTAATGAAATCCGTCGCGTGTATACCGCCTTTTTTCAAGGGGTTGAACCGCTCCTCTTTCGTCAACAATTCCGAACTATGTGCATAGATTGGCACATAGCTCTGTTTTTCGTCAAGTTTCTTTTCTAATTCCGACACTCTCGTAACTACTTGGCAAGTGGTTGTCGCAAGCGTTTCCACTTCCCTCTTTTTCTCTTCGCAGGTATTAGCCTGCTTCGTCACTTTGGTATCTACTTCGGATACTAAAGCCTTTAAAGTTTCCACCTTCTTTTGATCCTCTTTTTTCACTAATTGAATTTGTTCCGTCACCTTATTCTCGATGATCGGAGCAACTGATTCTCCTACACTTTTCTCGATTCTGCTAATTTCAGAATTAAAACGAGTATTTATGCTCGCAATTTCCGCCTGAACGCCTATCATTTCCTGTTTAAGATTACCGATTTCGGTATTAATTACAACAATATCTTCTTTGATTTTATCAACTTTTGTGTTAACAACTCCAACATTGTTGATAACAACGTTAATAGCTTTGTTCTGATTGTCTAGCATCAATTCAAATTTTTCAGACTGAGCTTCTTGCTTGGCAGCCTGATCTTCTTGCTTGGCCGATTGACTCTTGATTTCGTTAATCAAAACATTCAATAAATCAGTTAAATTCCCGGAAACTACCGGTTTTACTTCCGCAGCGGCTTCCTCTTTAATTTTCCCCCCGTATTCGTCATCAAGGGATTCAGATTTGATTTTCACTTCCGATTCCGAAACATTTTCTAAAGTTTGGAATTCCATTTCTGCTCTTTGTTGCGTTTCGGCGGTCGCGTCTTTCATGCTAGCCGCCTGCCCCTGAACAATGGGTACCGCGGTGCGCGTTTCCCACTGTTCGACCGATTGTTCCGTATCCAAGTCTACCAAATTTTGGCAATTGTTGCCTTCACTCATTTTAATAATTTTCAATATAAATGCCAAATCTCAAATATAATTAGGATTACTCCCACAACTTATTCTCGCTGACGTAACGGCCTGTACGTAACCAGTACTTCGTTACGAGATTTGCAACATACAAAATTCGTGTCCAGAACAACCTCAAACCCGAAGATTGTCCTTTCACGGTCGCCACGTGTAACCTCCCCCTCACTTATCGACCTTAATGACAGTGAAAAATTAAACCGCGTGTACCTAATGGAAATTTGGGAAAAGCAATCGTCACTGAAGTTAATCTGTCGGTAAAGAGGGAGGAAACGGTTACATCTAAATGAAAGGAAAAATGCAAATGAAACTGGTGGAAATTAATTTTGAAAAGGGGTAAAGTTAATGAAGAAAGTAAATGTGCGGCCGTTACGTTAACAATTAACTAGCGGTAATTAGATATTTGAGATTTGGGGGAAATTACGGTCGCCAGTCCTAAGGACAATTACTATAGTAACTGAAAAAAAAAGGTAATTACACATATAATTAGCACTAGAAGCGTGGCAACTGAAGGTTGACACGTGTAGTGTGAAAACTGAAAGTTTGTCAGAAGTAATAAATTTCGCTACACTCTGACTTAATTTAGCAAAAGAATTAATAAAACTAGAAAATCGAAAGTTAATTTAGTGACTGAAGTTAATAGTGAGCTTTCTTTCTGAAGCACATCGACATTCAGTAAAATAACGTTAGTCTTGGACTACCTCAACAATCATTTCAAAAGCTACTTGAATCTACGCAATTTAGAAATAAGAGAATTAACTTTGAACTTGAATTAAATGATTCTGAACAATTAACAATAGTAAAATTTAGTACGTACCAAGCTGAGCTGCAGTCACAGGTAACTAAAATACGGTAACAAAACTCGCACTCTTAATTTGTGCTTGTGCAATCTAAATATTGTAGCCAGCTGAACTTTGAAATTAAAGCAGTGAAATCGAATGATGCTGGCGTTTGAATTTCAACGACCCTCGGGCTCATTTCGGAAAAGGAAGGGACCCTGCTTGGCAATGCAATTGGGACAATGAGCAACAAAGGTTCATGCTAAGTTGCTGTAATTTTGCGAGGCAAATGGAACAATTTGAAAAGCTGAGGTCTGCCATACAGTTCTGAAACTTTACGTGCTTTTAGTCTTCCTTGTTGGTTGATTGAAGGTTTGAAGCCGTCGATCGAGGAGGTGGCGACAGTCACTCATTGTCGGCCGTCGCTGTTGCAGAAGCTGGATGTTGGCGCGCCTTCTTCTCGACACGGTCACCAGGCGAAACGGGCTCTTGATGTGCGCCAGCTAATGCTTCCCGTCCGCGACACTATGTCAGAAACTATCATCGCGAGTCGAGCGCAATTACATGCTGCCAAACCCCGAAAGCGTGGCAACTCGCGGGAGCGTCACACAACACACCTGCTCCACTCGCTACTCCAGCCAGACTCTCTCTACCCGCGCTCCACGCGGCAGAGTTAACACTACCAAAGATCCTACACACTTTGATTCTTCACACGACCCATCGATGTAATCGTTCGATAGCAGTTTTCCCTAGGCAAGACCCAGAGTAAAAATACAAATAATATTTACGAAACAAACCAATTATACATCGACATGAGTGCATAAATATATATATACAAACAGTAAAACAATTACAATATATAAAGAGACAGAAATGTCATATCTTGAGGTAACAAAACAAGGAAAAAAAATAATAGTACAATAGATGGAAATAGGAGGATATGCATTTCCGGCGTTACAAAGTGGCGGTGCAGTCCCCTACGGCACTGCGTAGGATCCTACGGTCTTGGCGTGCATCCGTGCGTCGCTGCGGTCCGGTCCCAGGTCGACGGGCACGTGCACCTTCCGCCGACCACTGGCGACAACATCGATGTACTGTGGAGACCTCACGCCCCACGTGTTGAGCAATTCGGCGGTACGTCCACCCGGCCTCCCGCATGCCCAGTATACGCCCTCGCTCAAAGTCCGTCAACTGCACATACGGTTCACGTCCACGCTGTCGCGGCATGCTACCAGTGTTAAAGACTGCGATGGAGCTCCGTATGCCACGGCAAACTGGCTGACACTGACGGCGGCGGTGCACAAATGCTGCGCAGCTAGCGCCATTCGACGGCCAACACCGCGGTTCCTGGTGTGTCCGCTGTGCCGTGCGTGTGATCATTGCTTGTACAGCCCTCTCGCAGTGTCCGGAGCAAGTATGGTGGGTCTGACACACCGGTGTCAATGTGTTCTTTTTTCCATTTCCAGGAGTGTATATTCACTTATGAAATTTGTTATTGACAGTCCGAACGAATTCAAAAGTAATAGCAATGTACATGGCTACAACACTAGGAGAAAGGATGTTCTTCACTATTCAAGGTTAAATCTAACTTTGGCTCGGAAGGGGGTAAATTATGCTGCCACGAAAGTCTTTGGTCACTTACCTAATAGCATCAAAAGTCTGACATATAGCCATATAGCATTTAAAAGGAAATTAAATGAATTTCTAAATGGCAACTCCTTCTACTCATTAGATGAATTTTTGGATATAATAAGTGGGTAATTTCCCCAACCCCTTAAAAAAATTAAAAATATTAAGTGTCATGTAATATTTTGTGTAATGTAATATCTTGCATATACACCTTTTATTAACCTGACACGTTCCACATCATTACGAAGTGTCGTATTCGTGATCTATGGAACAACTACTAATCTAATCCAATCTCTAATCCACCTATTTACAAAGACGTATTCCCCTGGGTGATTACGACTGGGAACATTATCGTACGGAATGAGAAAAGAGGGAAGGACACATGAAACAGTAAGTAAAAGGGTAGATACAATAGTTACTCATGCATTTGTTCGCATAAGGGAAGGGAGGGGAGTGGATGGAGTGAAAACTGTCAGGGATAAATTTATTTGCCAGGAATATCCCACAAGATATTATTGATAACAGTTTAACACACAGTTACAAAAAGTTTTAATCAAAAGATGAATAGATAACTATTTTAAAATAATTGTTGTTGTTGCTGTTTTTGTTGTGGTCTTCATCCAACGACTGGTTTGATGCAGCTCTCCATCCTACTCTATCCTGTGCAAGCCTCTTCATGTCCCAGTACCTACTACAATCTATGCAATCTACATCCTTCTGAATCTGCTTAGTGCGTTCATCTCTTGGTCCCTCTCTACCATTTCCCCCCCCCCCCCCCCCCCGCTTCCCTCCAGTACTAAACTGGTCATCCCGTGATGCCTCAGAATGTGTCCTACCAACCGATCCCTTCTTTTAGTTAGTTTGTGCCACAAATTTCTCTTCTACTCAATTATATTCAGTACCTCCTCATTAGTTACGTGATCTACCCATATAATCTTGAGCCTTCTTCTCTAGTGCCACATTTCAAAAACTTTAGTTCTCTTCTTGTCTAGACTGTTATCGTCCACGTTTCACGTCCACACATGGCTACACTCCATACAAATAAATTCAGAAAGGATTTCCTGACACTTAAACGTATACTCGATGTCAGTTTCTCTTCTTCAGAAATGCTTTTCTTACCATTGACAATCTACATATTGTATCCTCCCTACTTCGACTATCATCAGTTACCTTGCTTCCCAAATAGCATAACTCATTTACTACCTTAGGTGTCTCGTTTCCTAATCTAATTCCCTCAACATCACTTGATTTAATTCGACTACCGTCCGATATCCTCGTTTTGCATATGTTGATGTCCATCTTATATCCTCCTTTCAAGATACTGTCCATTCCATTGAACTGCTTTTCCAAGTCCTTTGCTGTTTCTGGCAGAATTACAATGTCACCGGGAAACCTCTGAGTTTTTATTTATTCTCCCTGGACTTTAATTCCTACTCGAAATTTTTCTTTTGTTTCCGTTACTGATTGCTCAATACACAGTTTGAATAACATCGGGGATAGGCTACAACCCTGTCTTGCTCCTTTCTCAACCGCTGCTTCCCTTTCATGCCCCTCGACCCTTATAACTGCCATCTGGTTTCTGTACAAATTGTAAATAGCCTTTCACCCCTTCCATTCTACCCCTGCCATCTTTAGAATTTGAAAGAGAGTATTACAGTCAACATTGTCAAAAGCTTTCTCTAATAAATGAAAATCACTAGTTTCGAATGTTGTTCTACCAAGAACCGACGGAAGATTGAGTTAAGCTTTCTCTAAGTCTACAAATGTTAGAAACGTAGGTTTGCCTTTCCTTAACCTATCTTGTATGAGAAGTTTTATGATCAGTATTGCCTCACATGTTCCTACATTTCTCCAAACTCCAAATTGATCTTCCCAGACGTCGGCTTCTACGAATTCTACGAATTTTTCAGTTTTTCTGTAAAGGATTCGTCTTAGTATTTTGCAACTGCGAATTATTAAACTGATAGTTCGTAATTTTCACGCCTGTCAGAAACTGCTTTCTTTGGAACTGGAATTATTACATTCATCTTGAAGTCGGAGGGTATCCCGCCTGTATCATCTTGCACACCAGATGGAAGAATTTTTTCATGGTTGGCTCTCCGAAGGCTATCAGTAGTTCTAACGGAATGTTCTCTGCTCCTGGAGCTTTGTTCCGGCTTAAGTCTTCCAGTGCTTTAACAGATTCTTCAAGCAGTATCATATCTCCCTTTTGATTCACCTTCTCTTCTACGTCCTCTTCCATTTCCATAATATTGCCCTCAAATACATCTCCTTTGTACAGACCCTCTATATACTCCTTCCATCATTCTGCTTTCCCTTCTTTGTTTAGGACTGGTTTTCCATCTGAGCTCTTGATATTCATACAGGTGATTCTCTTTTCTGTAGGCTGCATGTGTCTTACCCCTAGTGGTATATGCTTCTGCATCCTTACGTTTGTCCTCTTGCCATTCCTACTCAGTCATTTTACACTTCCTGCCAATCTCATATTTTAGACATTTGTATTCCCTTCCGCCTACTTCATTTGCTGCATTTTTATATTTGCTCCTTTCATTAGTTAAATTCAATATCTTCTATATTATCCGAGGATTTCTACTACACCTCGTCTTTTTATCTATTTGATCCTTTGCTGCCTTCACTACTTCATCTCTCAAAGCTACCCATTCTTCTTCTATTGTGTAACTTTCCCTCGTTTTAGCCGTTTTAGTCAATTGTTACCTAATGCTCTCTCTGAAACTCTCTACAATCTCTGGCTCTTCCAGTTTATCCAGGTCCCATCCTCTTAAATTGTTACCTTTTTGCAGTTCCTTCAGCTTTATTCTACAGTCCGTAACCAATAAATTGCGGGTAATGTTCACATCTGCCCTTGGAAATAACTTACAATTTAAAATCTGGTTCCTACATCTCTGTCTAAACATTATGTAATCAATCTGAATCATTCCGGTATCTCTAAGTCTCATCCACGTATGCAACCTTCCCTCATAATTCTTAAACCAAGTGTTAGCTATGATTAAATTATGTTCTTTGCAAAATTCTGCCAGATGGATTCCTCTTTCATCCATTTGCCCCAAGTCCATATTCACCTGCTACTTTCCCTTCGCTTCCTTTTTCTGCTATTGAATTCCAGTCTCCCACGACTATTAAATTTTCGACTTCCTTAACTGAGTATCATAATTTCCTCAATCTCCTCCTCATCTGCGGAACTGGTTGGTGTAGAAATTTGTACTACTCTGGTGCGTGTAATTTAAAGTTAATGAAGAAACTTCTGGAGAAGATAACACAATACGCAGAAGGCGATCAAAGGAACCAGAAGGCAGTGCGATTTATATAACAATCACTATCTGGCAAGACTAAGCAGAAAGTGAATTTATACAGAATAACATACGTATGAAATTTTTAATCGAGGTACATCCACAATAACAAAACATTTTAACAACATTCAATAAAATTAAAACAAAATACAAGAACTGATTAGCTTAAGGCTATTAATTAAATGTCACACGTTGTTATTCAATTAAAAGTGCACAAGAATGCTGTTTTTCAAAAAATATACACGCAAGGCAAGTTCACTGACATATGGGATTACTCAAATTGCACAGCAGCCAACTTAACAGCGTTAAGAAATTATGTTATGAACATTGGGAGTAAACCAGAAAACTATCACTTGTTGTTTATTTTTATTTTTATAACTTTTCAGGGGCATGGCGGAAATACCAAAATCGGCGAAACGCCGAATTTTAGGGACCTGAATGTTAAATACCTTAAGCAACAATAACGAATACCAAAATTAATTTTCTTTTCAACCGCAAGTACGTTCAAAACCCATTCACCATAGATAGCTTCCGCTTATTGGCGACAGTTCAAGTTTACAGTGAACTACGTGTCTTCCAGCCAACAGGTTTTCACGAGCTTATCCGCTGTAGTAACTTCAGTTTAACACAGGTTGAATGATCGGCGAGCAAAGCCCTCAAAACAGCGGTAACTAATTATAGGCCAGACAAAAGTGACCATTACTACAACAGATAAAACGCACAATTAAACACAGGCTTAAAACATACACATTTAAAGTTTATAGAATTAAGACAAAAAATACAAGGATGCATATTATCCATTTTGTACACATAAGTTTTATTAACTCGACCCAGATGAAAATAGAACTATTGTATTATTGTTATTATTATTAGTCACTTATCTGCTCAATACTGAAGGTGAATCAGCCTATTATCAATTGTTATCCCGGTGACGTCAACTATAAATGTCTGACATAGCGAATATTGTAAATCAGTCTCTTTAACCACTTTCGACAGTAAGTTCACAACTTGCTCACTATGGAGTCCACATTCGTTACAGAATTTGACCAACATTAGTAAGTCCAGGCTGCCTTCCTTTCCAAGAGACAATTCCATACAACCAATGTCGCTTGAAAACTAACGTCATTGCAGATCCAAATCCTAAGTGCGCTATCATACACAATCACCGGCGAGGCCATTTCCCGGTGTTTCCACGAGGAAAACAGTTTGCAGTTACTACAGTCGGTAACTTCCATCTCTTCGCCGACGGAGCCGCTTAAATCGCCTTCTCCGGCCATGGTCCACCCTCGGCCAGCCATAGAAGTAATAGAATTCTTTGAGCAAAGATAGACAACCGTATTAATACCTATTAGCGCACTCGCACGAATCAGCAGAATACGGAGAAGGCAACCGTCTTCACTATAGGTAGCAACTAATGTCTGTAATGATCCAGGCAGAGAAAGTGTGCCCTCACTTCACGACAGGCATGAGATCGAACAAACACCTTGGGAAAAAAAAAAACTTTAATCAAACAGAGGGAAATTACGCGGCATATCGCTGTTCACTCGGTTTGGAAAGTCACGTACTATTTACCGAATTACATGATTCAACCACTTACCAGCAAGATCATGTGCACAGTCTGCACACGGACTCAACACAAAGAGAGTATTAAAATTTATCGCTATTATTCGTCAACACTGCTCTGAATTCGTACAAGGGAGTGGAAACATTTAATAACACATCTCGCATCAAAAGCGAGGCTGGATGATACGTAGCGGGATGGGGATAAGGACGAAAGAAAATTCGTCAGTTGTGGGGACTAGCAAAAATTCGATTACCACTTACAAATAAACATGGTGCTAGGCAAGAGCTGAAGGCGCCAACAGCTGATATTTCCTGCAATAGCGTAAGATTCAGGTACGACTCAAAAATAGGTGATAATTTTATGAACGACGATACAAGTCTCTGACATGGCGCAAGTTGGTTCAACTAACTTGGAGGCAAAGTGAAATTATACTGCAAGAACCACTGAAGCTCGCGAAGAATTTAGCCAGCCAGAAATTCAGAAAAAATGACCACGGTGTACTATCGCTTCACGTGGCAGCAGTTCAGTCTACAACAAAGGGCCACATGGAAATTTTAGTTGTTTAATAAACAGGCTATTGAAACGTCGTACTTTTCACTGGTCTATAATTTATATCAACTTTCCTTTCAGTATTGATCAAATTATTCAGTCATAATTTTAGTCTGTGGCACTCATGTAAAACCAGAGATGCTTTCATAGAGAAATTCTGCCATTAGATTTGGAATGCTTGTTTGACTCGGTATTACTAACAGTTTTCAGTTTTGCTTCTCTAGCAATTAAATTTCAAATATTTCGGGTAAAACCTTGAGTGAAAATTCGTCGCTTATTAATTTCTCACACTTAAAATAATTTATTGCACGTTCGATATGTATAATGTACTGCCACGTAATAAAACTGTTATGTTAATTAGCAAATCTATTCAAGAAAATGTGACTGGAAGTGAACTGATACATGACTGCAGTAGCATTCATCTCCCTCTTCACTATTTTTTTTTTCAATCGTAGCCGGCCGGAGTGGCCGAGCGGTTCTAGGCACTACAGTCTGGAACCACGCGACCGCTACGGTCGCAGGTTCGAATCGTGCCTCGGGCATGCATGTGTGTAATGTCCTTAGGTTAGTTAGGTTTAAGCAGTTCTAAGTCTAAGGGACTGACGACCTCAGATGTTAAGTCCCATAGTACTTAGAGCCATTTGAACCATTTTTGTGCTTTCTGATAAAAGCTGATTCTGCCTCTGTGTCAGTGATGGCCATGTGTTGATCAGAAGGAGGCCAGCTGAGTGCCTGCAATCAGTCTGTCTGCGTGGAAGACACACTGGACCTGGACCTGGAGTTATGGTCTGGGATTCAAATGGTTCAAATGGCTCTGAGCACTATGGGACTTAACTTCTGAAGTCATCAGTCCCCTAGAACTTAGAGCTACTTAAACATAACTAACCTAAGGACATCACACATATCCATGCCCGAGGCAGCATTCGAACCTGCTACCGTAGCGGTCGCGCAGTTCCAGACTGTAGCGCCTAGAACCGCTCGTCCACTCCGGCTGGCGGTCTGGGATTCTATTTGGTATGACAGCAATGGCACTCTCGTGGTTATCCCACGCACCTTGATGCAAAACTGTACGTCAGTCTGGTGATTTGACTTGCTGTGCTGCCATTCATGAACAGCGTTCCAGGGGGAGTGTTCCTACAGGTTAGCACTTGTCCACATAACGCTGTTGTACCCCAATGATGTCAACACGTTACCTCAGCCTGCTCGGTCATTAGATCTGTCTCCAATCGAGCACATTTGAGACATCTTCGGACGGCAACACCATTGTCATCCAGAAACAGCACTAACCGTCCCTGTACTGACCAACCAAGTGAAACAGTCATGGAGGTCATCCCACAAACTAACATCTGGCACCTATACAACACAATCCATGCTCGGATTCAACATCCTGGCGGTCACACCGGTTGTTAATGTACCAGAATTTCATATTTGCAATGGCCTGTCTCGCACTTACGTTAACCTGCGATTTTTCAATGTTAATCACTTAAATATGTTACCTAGACACATGTATTCCAGAAATTTCATTAATGCAAATTATTTGTTTGTGTAGCGATTTGTGGTATATTACCAGAATGAGATTTTCATTGTGTAGTGGAGTGTGCGCTGTTATGAAACTTCCCTGGCAGATTAAATCTGTGTGCCGGACCGAGACTCGAACTCGGGACCTTTGCCTTTCGCGGCCAAGTGCTGTACCAACTGAGTTACCCAAGGACGACTCACGCCCCGTCCTCACCGCTTTACTTCCGTCAGTACCTCGTCTCCTACCTTCCAAACTTCACAGAAGCTCTTCCTGGAGGAAATAAAGCTGTGAGGACAGCCGGTGAGTCGTGCTTGGGTAGCTCAGTTCAAATGGTTCAAATGGCTCAGAGTACTATGGGACTTAGCCGGCCGGGGTGGCCGTACGGTTCTAGGCACTGGAACCGCGAGACCGCTATGCTCGCAGGTTCGAATCCTGCCTCGGCCATGGATATGTGTGATAGGTTAGTTAGGTTTAGGTAGTTCTAGTCCCATAGTGCTCAGAGCCATTTGAAATATCGGACTTACCATCTGTGGTCATCAGTCGCCTAGAACTTAGAACTGCTTAAACCTAACTAACCTAAGGACACCACACACATCCATGGCCGAGGCAGGATTCGAACGTGCGACCGCAGCGGTCGCGCGGTTCCAGACTGAAGCGTGCAGAACCGCTCGGCCACTTCGGCCGGCGGTTGCTCAGTTGGTAGAGCACTTGCGCGCGAAGGTCAAAGGTCCCGAGTTCGAGTCGTGAGTCGTGCTTGGGTAGCTCAGTTCAAATGCTTCAAATGGTTCTGAGTACTATGGGACTTAGTCGGCCGGGGTGGCCGTGCGGCTCTAGGCACTGCAGTCTGGAACCGCGAGACCGCTATGCTCGCAGGTTCGAATCCTGCCTCGGCCATGGATGTGTGTGATAGGTTAGTTAGGTTTAGGTAGTTATAAGTTCTAGTCCCATAGTGCTCAGAGCCATTTGAAATATCGGACTTAACATCTGTGTTCATCAGTCCCCTAGAACTTAGAACTGCTTAAACCTAACTAACCTAAGGACACCACACACATCCATGCCCGAGGCAGGATTCGAAACTGCAACCGCAGCGGTCGTGCGGTTCCAGACTGAAGCGGGTAGAACCGCTCGGCCACTCCGGCCGGCGGTTGCTCAGTTGGTAGAGCACTTGCCCGCGAAGGTCAAAGGTCCCGAGTTCGAGTCTCGGTCCAGCGCACAGTTTTAGTCTGTGGCATATTATATTGAGTGGGACCTTAGACATTTTGTTCTCGACCACAAGCACGTAATTAAGATTCTTTTGCCTCGCTGTGGCAGTGAGCCTGGGAATGATGTCGACGGGCATCGTGCTGGCGTGGTCGTCGCCGGCGGTGCCCAAACTCCCCCACCTGACGGCCGCCGAGGCGTCGTGGGTGGGGTCTCTGCCGTCGCTGGCGGCGGCGCTGGGCCCCTGGCTGGGCGGCTGGGCGGCGGACCGCGTGGGGAGGCGCACCACGACGCTGATTGCAATGCTGCCCATCAGCGCCAGCTGGGTCGCGCTCATGTTCGTCGAGTACTCGCCCACCTGGCTCTGCGTCGTGCGCTTCATCTCGGGGCTCGGTATCGGCGTCGGAAACCCAGCGCTCAACATGTACGGTGCCGAGATCTTCCAGGTATGAGTGTTTGGGAGTGTCTATCAAATCCTCCCGGTAATAAACAGAAAACTGAGAACATCTTACGTGACGATCAGTTTGGCTTTAGGAAAGGTAAAGGTACCAGAAAGGCCCTGCTGGAGTTACGCCTGATAATTCAAGCAACACTAAACAAATACTCTGAGGGGACAAAAGTCATAGGATAGCGACATGTACCGTAACTGGGTAACCTCTTTTGATGCTAGTCAGTTGTCAGGATGAGCATTACTGCAAAGGGAATTTGATTCTGAAGCATTATGTCAGGGTGAAAAACACTAAATAAATTGAAACTTCCTGGCAGATTAAAACTGTGTGCCCCACCGAGACTCGAACTCGGGACCTTCGTCTGTCGCAGGCAAGTGCTCTACCATCTGAGCTACCGAAGCACGACTCACGCCCGCTACTCGCAGCTTTACTTCTACCAGTATCTCGTCTCCTACCTTCCAAACTTTACTGAAGCTCTCCTGCAAACCTTGCAGAACTAGCACTCCTGAAAGAAAGGATACTCCGGAGAGTTTGGAAGCTAGGAGACGAGATACTGGCAGAAGTAAAGCTGTGAGTACCGGGCGTGAGTCGTGCTTCGGTAGCTCAGATGGTAGAGCACTTTCCCGCGAAAGGTAAAGGTCCCGAGTTCGAGTCTCGGTCGGGCACACAGTTTTAATCTGCCAGGAAGTTTCACATCAGCGCACACTCCGCTGCAGAGTGAAAATCTCATTCTGGAAACATCCCCCAGGCTGTGGCTAAGCCATGTCTCCGCAGTATCCTTTCTTTCAGGAGTGCTAGTTCTGCAAGGTTTGCAGGAGAGCTTCTGTAAAGTTTGGAAGGTAGGAGTCGAGATACTGGCAGAAGTAAAGCTGTGAGTACCGGGCGTGAGTCGTGCTTCGGTAGCTCAGATGGTAAAGCACTTTCCCGCGAAAGGCGAAGGTCCCGAGTTCGAGTCTCGGTGGGGCACACAATTTTAATCTGGCAGGAAGTTTCATATCAGCGCATACTCCGCTGCAGAGTGAAAATCTCATTCCCACTAAATAAATTAGTTTTTCCCTCTTAACAATAACAGGGTGGGTTCTTCCTAGGTTGGTATGAGGTAGAATGAAACAACATTTTTACATAAGAGAACTTTTATTGAAAGATTTGTACGATGCTTTCCTTACTGGATTGTTCTGGCTGGGAGAGCGTTCTGCTGCGTGAGCGGCGGCGTCTGATTACGCCTGGCGGTGTATATCTCGTGTCGCTGTTCCGCCCAGTTGACTGGAGACGCGCATCGTGAGGTGACCCGTCTAATTATTGAGAACGAAGTCGTGAATCGGATGGTGATACCTTGGATGTGGCATCCCAGTGTTTCTCTTCTCTATGCGGCCGCATGTGTCAGTGTTGTGCGTCGGCCAGCAGAGCGGCGCGGCGGGGAAGGCCAGTGTGCCGGACTTGAACAACAGACTCCAGCTTGCCAGGCTTCGGCTGTCAGGTCTTCATCACCAGCTCACAGGTGACTGCTGATGTGAGGCCGTCTCCTTCCCGTCCTCACGAGTCACCCGGGTACGTAAAAATCACTCGTCAAATACCTTCTGACTTCTGTCTTCTGGCGGCGAGGCTGCTGCTTGCTATTCCATTACAGCGGTGGACTCGGTGCTTCTGTGTACGGTGTATTCTCTTCCTGCATGACGGTCTTCAGCACCGACTCAACTGTACTGGAACTGAACTCGAACCGAAACTGAACTGAAAACTACTGTCGGGCCCACTGCGTCTCGCGTATTTATTTACTACTGTTCGCTGGAGGTGAACGAATTCACAGTCATTGCCTCTTCTGTCATGTTGAAAAGCTTCTCGAAGAATCTCCTTAACGTCGGTCATTGGCTCTCGGAATGTAAGCGAGGGCCTTTGATCACATGTGACAATTGAGAAACACGTGAGCTTGTCGGGTGATGCCCTGACGGCTGAATCGACAGCTTCTGGTTATGTGGGGAGGGCGATGGCTTCTCCTGAACGTGCTGTGCTGACTTGCAAGCGCCGGCCGTTGCCACTGCTGCTCTGCCCACTGTTTGCCAGTGTGTAACTCTTCTAAATTAAACTAAGTTTTTCATTTATTTTCTAATTTCTACTTCACTTCACATTGATTTCACTAATTTATTTACCTATCTTAAGCACCACTCAACAGTACATATACAGATCGCGGTAGTATCTTGTACACAAGATATAAAATACAGGGAGCGAAAGGTTATTTACAATTTGTGCAGAAACCAGATGGCAGTTATAAGAGTCGAGGGGCATGAAAGCGAAGCAGTGGTTGGGAAGGGAGTGAGACAAGGTTGTAGCCTCTCCCCGATGTTATTCAATCTGTATATTGAGCAAGCAGTAAAGGAAACAAAAGAAAAATTTGGAGTAGGTATTAAAATCCAGGGAGAAGAAATAAAAACTTTCAGGTTCGCCGATGACATTGTAATTCTGTCAGAGACAGCAAAGGACCTTGAAGAGCAGTTGAACGGAATGGACAGTGTCTTGAAAGGAGGATATAAGATGAACATCAACAAAAGCAAAACGAGGATAATGGAATGTAGTCGAATTAAGTCGGGTGATGCTGAGGGAATTAGATTAGGAAATGAGACACTTAAAGTAGTAAAGGAGTTTTGCTACTTGGGGAGCAAAATAACTGACGATGGTCGAAGTAGAGAGGATATAAAATGTAGACTGGCAATGGCAAGGAAAGCGCTTCTGAAAAAGAGAAATTTGTTAACATCGAGTATAGATGTGTCAGGAAGTCGTTTCTGAAAGTATTTGTATGGAGTGTAGCCATGTATGGAAGTGAAACATGGACAATAAATAGTTTGGACAAGAAGAGAATAGAAGCTTTTGAAAAGTGGTGCTACAGGAGAATGTTGAAGATTAGGTGGGTAGATCACGTAACTAATGAGGAGGTATTGAATAGGATTGGGGAGAAGAGGAGTTTGTGGCACAACTTGACTAGAAGAAGGAATCGGTTGGTAGGACATGTCCCGAGGCATCAAGGGATCACAAATTTAGCATTGGAGGGCAGCGTGGAGGGTAAAAATCGTAGAGGGAGACCAAGAGATGAATACACTAAACAGATTCAGAAGGATGTAGGTTGCAGTAGGTACTGGGAGATGAAGGAGCTTGCACAGGATAGATTAGCATGGAGAGCTGCATCAAACCAGTCTCAGGAGTGAAGACCACAACAACAACAACAACAAGATATAAAAGGGCGCAATGTTGGAGGAGCTGTCAGTTATACTCAGGTGAATAATGTGAAAAGGTTTCCGATGTGATTATGGCCGCACGATGGGAGCTAGACGCATGGGACATACTATCTAGGAAATCGTTAGGGAGTTCAATATTCCGAGATCCACAGTGTAAGGAGTGTGCCGAGAGTACCAAATATCGGGCATTATCTCTCTGTGGGCAAGGCAGTGCGCGACGACTTTCAGTTGGTGAACGAGATAAGTGGCGTTTGCGTAGAGTTGTCAGTGCTAACAGACAAGTAGTACTGCGCTAAACAACCGCAGAAATGAAAGTGCGACGTGCGACGAACGTATCCGCTGTGACAGTGTGACGAAATTTGGAGTTAATGATCTTGAAACGCCCGCTAAATCACGCAGGGCTAGCAGGTAATTAGGGCTGTGGAAAGGGCCAAGGGAGTGCGGTCGAATTCATTTCACAATCGTAATTTATTATCATTTATTTCACAAATACACCTTTGAAAGAATTAAATTTGCTTCGTGGCTGAAGGCCTCCAAACAGATGCTTTAGAATAAGTTCGATTTCGAAAAGACATGACACACAGTTAAATTTTCGATTAAGATAAATCGAATACATATATGAGATCAGCATGCGGAGCAGCTGAAGACCGCCGGATTAAATCTTCAAAATTCCAAATATACTAAGATGATTACTGAAGGCAGAAGGCCACAATGTTTTAAGATGCTAAATGACTGATGGCCCGCAAGATGCACAGAAAGAGATAAACGCAATAAAATGGCTGAAGACCACAATGTTAAATTCTGAAAATTAGGGAAATATATATATTGCAACAATCGGTAAAACAATACATTAAGTTTACAAATTTGCTTTTGGAACACCAACGGCGGAAGACCCACAATAACTTGTAAAATCTTTCAGAGGAAATTACAATAACCTTTCAAGAAGGAAACTCTGAGAACATGTTCCCAGGGCTGAAGGCCCTCAATTAACCTTGCCCAATTGAAAATATAAAATACAGTAAAGCCCCAAAAAAAACCTTTTAAAATAAATTACAACATTAACACTGCCAAAGAATAATTAAGGGAACAGCACTCAGGAGCCTCCAGGGGATCGGTCTGCCCTCCTTCACTTAGGCGAGACGGGCAGTGATCCCAACTACACTCGATTCGTCCGAACCCAACAAAGGGACAGTCACGGACCCACCGACCAACAGCTTGCTTGCCACGACGGAGTACACGAGGATTCAAGGCCCCCAAAAAAGTTACAAGTATCACTATCTCCAAACAAACGCGTATGTGAACTGAGCTGCTAAAACTACACACCATGTTGGGCAGCAACAACCGGTGAGGAAAAGACAGTGCCTAAAAATTACGTTAGCAGCTAGGGCAGGTAACCAGAACACTAACGGCCACAATGCAGAAAATTCCGCTGGTGCACTTAACTATCGATAAATTAATTTAATCAATACCACCTGACGGCAGCTATCTCAAACACTTTACTCGTTGTTGCTCACAGGAAAACCTCCACAGCAACGCCGGAACCAACAAGGTAATGCTCAAAACGACTTAACCTACACGACCGTCCTGGGTCGGCGAGCGACGATGCTCGTACCGATCGGACAGCTCCAGATAGACTCCGGCACTGCGCAGAGACCGCCAGCGGCCTAGTCGACTACGCCGCACTGAGATGTCCTCGGACCAACCGACCGATCAACAACCCACCAAAGTTCAGGCCCGGCTTAAGTGATGCGTGGCAGCAACGGTCGGTCGGGCGATGTCCAGGCAGGGCTCACTGCTGCTGGAAGCCGGCGACTGGCTGGTGCGGGCTGCGCTCCAGACGCGTTGCAACTGACTGCCAGGGCCCAACTCACGACCCGAACTGCCGCCGTGAACTCTCGTCTTCCCACGTCCCGTTTTTTTTTCCCTTTATTGATTTTCAATTCCCCCTGAAGGGAGCGGGCTGGCAGCAGCTTAGTACGCTGCTCTACAGCCTACAGACTTTTATTTTAAAAACGGAAGAAGAAAAGAAACAAGAAAAACAGGCGATAAAACGGTGACGTAAAGTGTAAAATGGCGGAAAAATACGAAAAGTTAAAACAGAAAGCAAAAGGGGTTGGCAATGTTAATAAAAGACACAGCAATCAGACAAGTAACTTAGTACACACACAATTAAAAAACACGGCGACAGTCTGGTTTCTGTATGCAAGAGATAAAAAGCACACTCAGCGACAGTATGATGGCCGTTCGCAACACTTCCCAAAAAACACAACACGGAACACTCACTGTAAAACACTCACTGTAAAACATGGCACGAAAAGGGCGGCACAAAGAAGACACTCCCGAGCCAAAGGCAGATGGTGGGGGGGGGGGGGGGACCTGGAGGAGGGGGAAGAACAAGGAGGGAGGAAGGAAAAAAACGAAAAGGGGGGGGACCAAGGAGGGAGAGGACTAATAAAGGGGGAGAGGGGCAGGGCAGACGCGAGAGGGAATGAGAGGAGGCAGAGGAGGGAAATGCTAAAGGACTCAGGGGAGAGAAGGGGGCAGAGAGAGGGGAGGTGGGGAAAAAAGAGGATGGAATGGGGGGAGAGGGAGCCCGGGAAAAGGACAGAGGAAACGAGGGGCAGTGAGGATCAGAGTTGATAGGAGGGATAAATGGAGGGAGAGAGGTATCATCTGGGAGGGGGAGTTGATGGAAGCCACCTTGGGAAAGGAGATGAAGGGTGTAGAGATGGAGGGTAGGGGGGACACAACAGTGAAGACGTGGCAGGGGGCGGGGATGGGAGAGGAGAGGAGCAACCAGGGGGTGAGGGGGATCAAGGCGGCGGGAGGTGTAGAGGATGCGGATATGTTGGAGGAATAGGAGCAGATGGGGGAAAGGAATGAGATCATAGAGGATCCAAGTGGGGGACGGGAAGCGTATACGGAAGGCGAGGCGGAGTGCATGACGCTCAAGGATCTGGAGGGACTTATAGCACGTTCCGACTGACTCCCTCAGCATGCCAACAACATCTAAAATAGTCGTCAGTGAAAATAACGCCAACTACACACACAACCTGACAAACACTTGCACGAAGACCTGAGCGATACCGAACAGTAACTAAGCAATCATGAAGACAAGTCGGGAGTCGATGCACATACATACACAGCCGACTCATGAACGATCAGTGAGCCAAAACGCGTCATCCGGCTCAAGTGATGCGTGGCGGCAGTGGTCGGGCGAGCCATGCCGACGCAGACCTCACTGCTCCAACCCGACTGCACTAGTACCGCATTACAACTCCCCGACTGGCAGGCCCGGACTGCGCTCCAGACGCGATCCAGCTGACTGGCAGACCCGAACTCGCGACGTGAACTCTCTTACGACAGACAACGACCGGAAAGTCAAAGCAGTTGAGCAAAGATACAACGAGATGGGATACATCGATAAGCGTTGCTAACGCCACTCACGGTCAGGCAAAGCAGTAAATCAGTGACAGTAGTAATTTAAATTATCGTAATGAGGTCGAAGTATATAAAAAACAGGTCGTAAAATAAATGATGGCGGGAACAGGAGCAACGCACGGCTCAGATCTGTGGCAGCAGAAGACCGACGCAAGTGCCTTTGCTAAACACACCATATCGCCTGCAGCGTGTCTCCTAGGCTCGTAACCACATCGGATGGACTCTAGACGAAGCCTGGTCAACTGAGACCTGATTACAGTTGGTGAGAGTTGATGGGGAGCTGATGGTAGGGTCCTAATGTGGTGCAAACTCCACGAAGCTATGGAGCCAAGTTATCACCGAGGCAGTTTGCAAGCTGTCGGTTGGCTCCATAGTGATATGGGCTGTCTTTACGTGGAATGGACTGGATCCTCTGGATGTTTGGCTACAAGGAGGCCTTTTTGATTCCCACAAAAAGGTGGAACTTTTATGCATGACAATGCGGCGTGTTTCTGAGCCACTGTTGTTCGCGAAAGTTTTGGAAAACATTGTGGACAGTTCGAGCGAATGGTTTGGTCACCCAGATCGCCCGACATGAATCCTATCGAACATTTATGAGACACAATCGAGGGGTCATTTCGTACACACAATCCTGCACCGGCACCACTTTCGCAATTACTGACGGCTATAGAGTCAGCATGGCTCAATATTTCTGCGGGGAACCTCCAACGCCTTGTTGGATCAATACCACTTCGAGTTGCTGCACTAAACCGGGCAAAGGGTGGTGCGACAGGATATTAGAAGGTATACCGCGATACCTTTTGTCACATCAGTGTATTGTTGCGTCCGCCTGCTTTAGTGGACAATATATGTTCATGTACATTCGGTAGAACAAGTTTAATTAACCAGAAACAATACGTCGTCTCCGACGTGTGTTAAGTACCATGTAAAAAAAATTACTTTTGAAAGACAATTCGTTCTTAATGGGAATAAACAGTTTTGAAAAGTAAGCGTCTTCTCGAGTATGAAAGTAACAGCAACACTTATATGTAAGCAGACGGCCTCAATGAGATGTAACTTCTTGGATAATGAATCAACGTCAATACTAACTGAAGGCTGACGCCCTTTAGGAAAATGACTCCTACTGGAAAAATCACTAAATAGATTGGCCGTCACCAAAATAGGTACATAATGGTGTAGGTTTTAGTTCTGAGTAACTATTATTTTTCGGCATTTGTTTGGTCTTGGTTACAACAGATGTTTTATTTTCATTTTTTACTAATAACCGGGTTAAAAAACAGAAATATCAATTAATTATCCATAATAGCAGTACCAAAAATTTTTGGTTTTCAAATAAACCTCTTTTTAAAAATAGTAATTTTTATTCCCTAAATTTCCATTGCTTTAAAATTTTGCATTATTATAGGACATGGAAAAGTGATCAATGCTACTTTAATAACAAAAACGAGCAACACACACATGCGATAAGAACTGGTAAGGCATTGCTGATGCAATAACGGAACTGTCAGCATTTGACGTGGTATTTCGATGGCATGCGTGTACATACGGTGTGCGAGGCACGCCCCATCTGGTCTATATTGTAGTTTCTCCCCGTCGTCGTCGGAATTTTGTCGTATTACAGAGTGGCATCATCCATAGTCTGGAAGTATTTTGTGAAGTGCGGTATCAACGAAGTGCAACGCCCCATTTGCTTTAAAAGATTAGGCCTAATAACGGGAGGAGCTACAACAGACTTGAGACACCACATAAGGAGAAAACTTAAAATTTAATAGTTCGTTCATAATTGACAATAAAAATAGAAAGTAGTTGATGTCTTGCCAGTGTCTACGTGATATCCCCTTATTTGCTTGTAGGTCTTGGAGATGATCAAATTAACACAACAGATATAATTCTTCAACGTCAGGTTTCATCCTTCAGCACTGAATACTCGCAATGCCCAAAAGAGCTTTGATTCTCTATTACAGCATGATTTTTGAGCATATCTACGTCATGACTTCCTGGTAATCAGGCTCGTCCTCCCTCTTTCCTGGCAGGAAATGAAGAAGATAAATGTAAATAAACAGCACACTGTGTGTAAACTTCTACGCATATTACTTGTAAATAAGCTGGAAAACAGCAATGCTAGACAAGGCGGTAAACAAGTTTACTTCCATATCTCCTTAAGATGGCTTCTCCTGCCCCAGGTTCCCTACCTCGAATTATTCAGTGGAGCATTCTCTGTATCCTGCTACAATTTTACACGCTCTTACGGAAACAGTATGCAGAGCAGTGGTTAAAGTCAAAGGAGGCGATTTTGAAGAGAGTAAAATTTGACTGCGTGCATTTTTCTTTTTTTTTGGTCATCAGTCTTCTTACTGGTTTGATGCAGCCTGCCACAAACTCCTCACCTGTTCTAACCTCTTCATCTCAGAGTAGTACTTCCAACCTATGTCCTCAATTAGTTGCTGGATGTATTCCAAACTGTCTTCCTCTACAATTTTTGTCCTCTACAGCTCCCTCTAGTACCATAGAAGTCATTCCATCATGTCTTAAAGATGTCCTATCATCCTGTCCCTTATCCTTATCAGTGTGTTCCACACATTCCTTCCCTCTCCGATTCTGCTCCTCATCCCTTACCTTATCAGTCCACCTAATTTTCAACTTTCGTCTGAAGCTCCACATTTCAAATGCTTCAATTCTCTTCTGTTCCGGTCTTCCCACGGTCCATGTTTCACTACCATACAATGCTGTACTCCAGACGTACATTCTCAGAAATTTCTTCCTCAAATTAAGGCTAATATTTGATATTAGTAGACCTCTCTTGGCCAGGAATGTCCTTTTTGCCATTGTTAGTCTTCTTTTGATGTCCTGCTTGCTCCGTCCGTCATTGGTTATTTTACTGCCTAGGTAGCAGAATTCCTTAACTTCATCTACTTTGTGACCATCAATCCTGTTTCTCGCTGTTCTCATTTCTACTACTTCTCATTACCTTAGTCTTTCTTCGATTTACTCTCAATCCATACCCTGCACTTATTAGACTGTTCATTCAGTTCAGCAGATATTGTAATTCTTCTTCACTTTCGCTCAGGATAGCAATGTCATCAGCGAATAGAATCATTGATATCCTTTCACCTTGAACTTTAATTCCACTCCTGAACCTTTCTTTTATTTCCATTATTGCTTCCTCGATGTACTGATTGAACAGAAGGGGCGAAAGACTACATCCTTGTCTCACACCCTTTTTATAACGAGCACTTCGGTTTTGGTCATCCACTCTTATTATTCCCTCTTGGCTGTTGTACATATTGTATATGACCCGTCTCTCCCTATAGCTTTCCCCCACTTTCCTCAGAATTTCGAACATCTTGCACTATTTTACGTTGTCAGACGTATGCAAATTGGAACTAGAAATGTTAGAAATACTTACACGTCAGATTTGGAAACTTTTATTGAAACTAAATACATGCAGTCAAAATGTACCCTCCTCAAAACAGCCTCCTTTGGCTTTAATCACTGGTCTGCATTCGCGAGATATTCTTGCTGTCACCTTCATCAGGGTTTCCTCGGTGATATGCCGCCATTCCTCTTGTAGTCTTGTCGAGAGGCGATGAACGTTTGTATTAGGCCTTGATTTAACTGCTCTATCCAACAGATGCCAAGCAGTTCAGTAGGATTATAGTCAGGGGATTGGGACGGCCAGATCATATTTTTCAGTTCCTTCTTTGCCAAATACACTTTACTCAGTTTTTAAGTGAGTTTAAGGTTGTTATATAGCTGTAGGACGAATACCTTGCCAATCAAACGTCTTCCACATGGCTTTGCTTGATACTGTAGAATGCGACGGTAATCCTCTTTCTTCATTGTTCTGTTTATTTGTAGAAGATCATCGGTCTTACCGCCACCAAAACATCCCCAGACCATGAGAGAACCCTTTCCATGCTTTAATGTTGGTGATACACATTGGTGTAACATTCGTTCACCTGGCAACCGGCGAGAAAACTCGCATCGCTTTGTGCGAAAGACCTCAAATTCGGTTTCGGTAGTGAAAAGTAACTTTTTCCATTCATTTACTGCCCAACTTTCATGTTGTCTGCTCATAGCCTCTCCTGCGTACTATTACCCGTCAGTAATGGTTTCTCAGCCGCCGCACGCCCGTTAAGGTTCACTGCCTGAAGACGTCTTTTCAAAGTACTGATACTCACCGGATTTCCCCTATTAAGGTTGAGTTCTCCCACTAAAACTGGCGCTGTTTTTGAAATTGTAAATTTGATTTGTGTTAAGGTCTTATGGGACCAAACTGTTGAGGTCATCGGTCCCTAAGCTTACACACTACTTAATCTAACTTAAAGTAACTTACACTAAGGATCACACACACACACACACACACACACACACACACACACACACACCCATACCCGAGGGAGGACTCTAACCTCCGACGGAGTGAGCCGTGCGAACCATGACAAGATGCCCAAGACCGCGCGGCTACCCTGTGCGGCTGGCTCTGTTTTGAATCCATCACGTTTACTTCTGACTACTATTTATTTGTCATCACTTTTTTATGTAACTTTTGGCCCACCCTTTCGAGATCGATCCATATTCTGGCCAGTATCCGCATGATTTTGCAAGGTGTAATGGACACACCCCAAGGAAACATGTTCTTGGAGTGCTGTTTGTCGTATATTAAGAGCGGATGCACGAAAAGACACAATTTCAGAACGTTTCTCTGTTGAAAGCTCCTTTCTTCGTCCCATTATCGATGAGCAAATGTTCACTCTTTTATATCTCGTGAAAAAATCCAAGCCCATCTCTTATCTGTATCCGTGTTTACAGATTTATTGACGTCCTATGAACGCCGTCTAGTGAGGAAAATAAGCGGCATGCAGTGCTTGGAACGCGAAGAGCATAACAACGGAAAGTTGTGTTTTGAGAAACTCTGAGCACTATGGGACTTAACTTCTGAGGTCATCAGTCTCCTAGAACTTAGAACTACTTAAATCTAACTAACCTATGGACATCACACACATCCATGCTCGAGGCAGGACTCGAACCTGCGACCGTAGCGGTCACTACTCTTAAACGTTATATTGAGCATGACCCTGGGGAACAATATGGCTAATGCGTACATGAATCTGATAACTAGATTTTTTATCTTACTTTCGGGGTGTTCGAAAATTTTGATCGATATTATATATATATACAAGGTGTTTGACTGAATGTGTTTGCCCTCGTAAGTTACGTGGTAAAAGGCGAGGGAAATATTTATTGCGATAGGTCACCATAAGAAACGTTTCTTCTGTCTGCGGAGCTATGAACATAGTTAATTGTGTTATTATCCAAAGAGTACAGCAAAAAGATACAATTTTTAAAATGGAGCACTAGTTGTTTCTATCATGCACTGGAATCTGTAACACCAGCTGTGTGTACGTCAGTATAGGTTACATTCCTATCACTTTTAGTTTGGGAGCTACAACCCTTCAGAGTTTCAGGGGCAGATACCACACACGCTGCGCATAACGCAATGCGCCTTCTAAATGTGGTGTCGCCGAGCTGTAACGTCGCCGGTGTCACAGAGCGAGAAGCTTCCTCAATCCGCTGTTAGACTACCGACTGTCGCCGCACACGGCCGTATACCAGACAGTTCGAGCCACACAAACTAACGGCGGTCAATATTCCACAGTTACTGACATCGGATGAAGATGGCATACACGAAGAACGAGTACGTTGACATGTTGCTGATGCTCGGCGAGTGCCGACACGATGCCACTCGAGCAGCCAAGGCGTACGCCGTGAGATATCCTAGGTGAAGAGCTCCGGCAGCCATTACATTCTTACGTGCCAAACAAAGACTTCGGAAAACAGGTAGCTTGGTAATGTGCTGCAGTAACAGTCGAAGAACTGCGAGAAGTGAGGAGATGGAGGTGTTTATTTTAGCTGCAGTACACCACTATCCTCATGTCAGCTTACATTCTTATCAGTTTTGGTTTGGCAGCTACAACCGTTCAAAGTTTCAAGGGCAGATACCACACACTGTACATAATACATGGCTGTGTGGTGGGTGATGGATGTTCTAGCGGTGGGAAGTTGATTTAAATGAGATGTTCAAATGTGTATCCATGTTCCTGAATGCATAATGCAATGCGACTTCTAAAGGATCTGCAGACGAGATATAACATCGCCGGTGTCACGGAACAACATGCGTCATCGATGCGCCGTTTTAGATCGTCTGGGGATGTGGGCTCAATGACATAAATACGATCCTTTAGATGTCCCCACAAAAAGAAATCTAGTGGTGTTAAATTGGGTGACCTTGTGGGCCATGAATGAGGACCATGGTGCCCCAACCACCTTCCTGCAAACCTGGTGTTCAGTTCTTCCACAACAGCACGAGGATAATGGTCTGGGTGACCATCGGGCTCCATCCACATATGGACTCTTGTGTGTAGACACACATGTTTAAGGAGACCACCCAAACTGTCGACTATGAACGCGCGATATAACTCACCCTTCAGTGTACCTGGGAAGTAGTGTAGACCGATGATTTCATCCCCAAGGATTCCACACCATACATTAATAGACCACCTACGTTGACGGTCGACAAGTAGTACCCAGAGAGGATTGTCTGCGGCCCAGTAGTGCACGTTATGGCGATTCACTGCACCATAATTTGTGAACGTGGACTCATTAGGGAACAAAACACCTTGTAAAGACTCCAGCGTGAAATTATGTATGACCTATTCACAGAATATAACTCTCGCACGGAAATCATTCCCGTGCAGCTCCTGGGTCAGTGACAGGCGGTACAGGTGAAACCTGTGACCGTGTACACAGATGTGAGAGTGACACCAGCCACTGCAGCAATGGCTCGTAAGCTGACATGAGGATCGTGATGTACTGCAGCTAAAACAAACACCTCCGTCTCCTCACTTCTTGCAGTTCTTCGTCTGCGGTGCATTACCAAGCTGCCTGTTTCCCAAAGTCGTTGTTCGGCACGTAAGAATGTAATGGTGGCCGGAGTCTGCCGCCTAGGATATCTCACGGCGTACACCATGGCTGCTCCAGTGGCATCGTGTCGGCACTCGCCGAGCATTAGCAGCATGTCATACTCCTTGTTCGTGTATGCCATCTTCATCCGATGTCAGTAACTGGGGTATATTGAGCCCCGTTTGTTTGTGTGGCTCGAACTGTCTGGTATACGGTCGTGTGCGGCGACAGTCGGTAGTGTAACAGCGCATCGAGGAAGCTTCTCGCTCCGTGACACCGGCGACGTTACAACTCGGCGACACCACATTTAGAAGGCGCATTCCGTTATGCGCAGCGTGTGTGGTATTGGCCCCTGAAACTTTGAAGGGTTGTAGCTCCCACACTAAAAGAGATAGGAATGTAATCTAAATTGATGTATACACAGCTGGTGTTGCTGTAACTCTTTGGATAATAACTGAATAAACTATCTTAATAGCTCTGCAGACAATGTAACGTTTCTTTTGGCGACCTACCGCAATAAATATTCCCGTCGCCTATTACTACGTAACTTACAGGGGCAAACATATTTAGTGAAACACCCTGAATATAATAAATGTTGGTTCTGTCACGCTCGCCAATGTAATGCTGGCTTTGTTTTGACTGGTGTGGAATTTTTTTAAAGGTTTTTGAAATTAGAAATAAAATTTTCGTGAAACAAGGTTACATAACATATATTTTATCCTCATTTACCTGTCTCATCAGGTCTATAATCCGTTGTTGGAAATCAGGAAAGTCTGGTGACACATGACTCTGTTTGAGTTTAGTTTCAAAGCAATGAAATAATCTGCATAATAATAACAGTGATAATCGGACTTCCCAAGGAACATTGGGCTGCAGGCTCGACTTGTACGTATGAGAATGCTTAAAAGATAGTGTGGTGATGGCGCGCAATCGTTGTGTTAAGTAAACAATCTGTTCCAAGTAAATAACAGGCTGAAAAGACATGAAAGCTTTCTGGATTTGGCCGACATAGCGCTCATTACACTATTTCGAGTAAAATATACAGGGCAATTTAAGCATTTACCTATTATTTAATTTGTTGTTGTTGTTGTGGTCTTCAGTCCTGAGACTGGTTTGATGCAGCTCTCCATGCTACTCCTGTGCAAGCTTCTTCATCTCCCAGTACCTACTGCAACCTACATCCTTCTGAATCTGCTTAGCGTATTCATCTTTTGGTCTCCCTCTACGAATTTTACCCTCCACGCTGCCCTTCAATATTAAATTGGTGATCCCTTGATGCCTCAAAACATGTCCTACCAACCGATCCCTTCTCCTGGTCAATTTGTGCCACAAACTTCTCTTCTCCCCAATCCTATTCAATACTTCCTCATTAGTTATGAGATATACCCATCTAATCTTCAGCATTCTTTTGTAGCACCACATTTCGAAAGCTTCTATTCTCTTCTTGTCCAAACTATTTATCGTCCATGTTTCACTTCCATACATGGCTACACTCCATACAAATACTTTCAGAAATGACTTCCTGACACTTAAATCTATACTCGATGTTAACAAATTTCTCTTCTTCAGAAACGCTTTCCTTGCCATTGCCAGTCTACATTTTATATCCTCTACTTCGACCATCATCAGTTATTTTGTTCCCCAAATAGCAAAACTCCTTTACTACTTTAAGTGTCTCATTACCTAATCTAATTCCCTCAGCATCACCCGACTTAATTCGACTAAATTACATTATCCGCGTTTTGCTTTTGTTGATGTTCATCTTATATCCTCCTTTCAAGACGCTATCCATTCCGTTCAACTGCTCTTCCAAGTCCTTTGCTGTCTCTGACAGAATTACAATGTCATCGGCGAACCTCAAAGTTTTTATTTCTTCTCCATGGATTTTAATACCTACTCCGAATTTTTCTTTTGTTTCCTTTACTGCTTGCTCAATATACAGATTGAATAACATCGGGGAGAGGCTACAACCCTGTCTTACTCCCTTCCCAACAATTGCTTCCCTTTCATGTCCCTCGACTCTTATAACTGTCATCTGGTTTCTGTACAAATTGTAAATAGCCAATCGCTCCCTGTATTTTACCCCTGCCACCTTCATAATCTGAATGAGAGTATTCCAGTCAACATTGTCAAAAGCTTTCTCTAAGTCTACAAATCCTAGAAACGTAGGTTTGCCTTTTCTTAATCTTTCTTCTAAGATAAGTCGTAAGGTTAGTATTGCCTCACGTGTTCCAACATTTCTACGGAATCCAAACTGATCTTCCCCAAGGTCGGCATCTACCAGTTTTTCCATTCGTCTGTGAAGAATTCGTGTTAGTATTTTGCAGCTGTGACTTATTAAACTGATAGTTCGGTAATTTTCACATCTGTCAACACCTGCTTTCTTTGGGATTGGAATTATTATAATCTTCTTGAAGTCTGAGGGTATTTCGCTTGTTTCATACATCTTGCTCACCAGATGGTAGAGTTTTGTCAGGACTGGCTCTCCCAAGGCCGTCAGTAGTTCCAATGGAATGGTGTCTACTCCGGGGGCCTTGTTTCGACTCAGGTCTTTCAGTGCTCTGTCAAACTCTTCACGCAGTATCGTATCTCCCATTTCGTCTTCATCTACATCCTCTTCCATTTCCATAATATTGTCCTCAAGTAGCCCTTGTATAGACTCTCTATATACTCCCTCCACCTTTCTGCTTTCCCTTCTTTGCTTAGAACTGGGTTGCCATCTGAGCTCTTGATATTCATACAAGTGGTTCTCTTTTCTCCAAAGGTCTGTTTAATTTTCCTGTAGGCAGTATCTATCTTACCCCTAGTGAGATAAGCCTCTACATCCTTACATTGGAAAAATGACCTTGAAGTATTACTCGGTTCTTTCAATTTGACACCCGTTATTGATTTTCCTACTCGGGTGGTAAAGGATAGCAGCTCACTGATAGATAACTTCTTTATAGACCAAGATAAGTTTAACCAGATAAATGCTCAGCCTGTTGAGAATGGTCTTTCTGATCATGGTGCACAGCTAGTTACAATATATGACATAGCTCCATTCAGCAATACTAAACAGTCCTCCAAAGTAGTACGTTCAGTCAACGATTTAACAATTGCAAATTTCAGGGAAAGCCTACAGCAGTTAGACTGGGATGAGGTGTACCGTGAACCTGATGCCAATTTAAAATATAATTTATTACATGACATTTTTGTAAATGCATTTGAAAACTGCTTCCCCAAGAAAATAGTTACATATACTCGTAAGAAACCTTGTAACAAACCATGGCTTACTAAGGGTATAAAAATATCTTGTAACCGGAAAAGGGAAATGTATCTGACAGCAAGAAAGAGTAGTGACCCAGAAACTATCAAAAATTATAAAAACTACTGTATTATATTAAGAAAAGTTATTAAAAAATCCAGGAGTATGTGTATCATGTCTGAAATCAGCAACTCTGATAATAAAATTAAAACAATTTGGAATATTATTAAAAGAGAAACAGGTCAACCAAGAGCAGAGGAAGACAGTATTACCATCAAATTGAATGAAAACTTTACGAACAAAAAGTCAGAAGTTGAAAATATTTTTAATAATCATTTTCTAAATGTTGTGGATATAGTAGGATCCAGGTGTTCATTAGAAGATGCTAGGCTGTTAATGGAAGAGGCCATACCTATGCAATTTGATACAAATGAAATCTCACCCACTTCTCCCTCTGAAATTAGGAAAACAATAAACTTGCTTAAAAGCAAAAACTCACATGGAATTGATGGCATTTCCAGCAAAATACTAAAAGCTTGTTCTCAACAGATAAGTAAGATTCTCAGCCACCTGTGTAATAGCTCTCTGGAACAGGGCATTTTCCCTGATAGACTGAAATATGCTATTGTTATACCTTTGCATAAAAATGGGGATAGATCTGATGTCAACAATTACCGTCCAATCTCCCTTCTAACAGCTTTATCCAAAATTTTTGAGAGAGTAATGTATTCAAGAGTAGCTTCACATATCTGTAAAAATGAAGTACTAACAAAATGTCAGTTTGGTTTCCAGAAAGGTTTTTCAACAGAAAATGCCATATATGCTTTCACCAGTCAAATTTTGAATGATCTGAATAACCGAACACCTCCCATTGGGATTTTTTGTGATCTCTCAAAGGCTTTTGATTGTGTAAATCATGAAATTCTGCTAGACAAGCTCAAGTATTGTGGCATGAGTGGGACAGTGCACAAATGGTTTAATTCGTACCTAACTGGACGAGTGCAGAAAGTTGAAATAAGTAGTTCTCGTAACATGCAAAGATCAGCACATTCCTCAAACTGGGGAAATATCAAGAATGGGGTTCCACAAGGGTCAGTCTTGGGTCCTTTGTTGTTCTTATTATATATTAATGACTTGCCATTCTATATTCATGAAGAGGCAAAGTTAGTTCTCTTTGCTGATGATACAAGTATAGTAATCACACCTGAGAAACAAGAATTAACTGATGAAATTGTCAATACTGTCTTTCAGAAAATTACTAAGTGGTTCCTTGTAAACGGACTCTCACTGAATTTTGATAAGACACAGTACATACAGTTCCGTACAGTGAATGGTATGACGCCATTAATAAATATAGACCTTAATCAGAAGCATATAGCTAAGGTAGAATATTCCAAATTTTTAGGTATGTCCATTGATGAGAGATTAAATTGGAAGAAACACATTGATGATCTGCTGAAACGTTTGAGTTCAGCTACTTATGCAATAAGGGTCATTGCAAATTTTGGTGATAAACATCTTAGTAAATTAGCTTACTACGCCTATTTTCACTCATTGCTTTCATATGGCATCATATTTTGGGGTAATTCATCACTGAGGAAAAAAGTATTTATTGCACAGAAGCGTGTAATCAGAATAATAGCTGGAGACCACCCAAGATCATCCTGCAGACATTTATTTAAGGATCTAGGGATATTCACATTAGCTTCTCAGTATATATACTCTCTTATGAAATTTGTTATTAACAACCAAACCCAATTCAAAAGTAATAGCAGTGTGCATAACTACAATACTAGGAGAAAGGACGATCTTCACTATTCAAGATTAAATCTAACTTTGGCACAGAAAGGGGTGAATTATACTGGCACTAAAGTCTTTGGTCACTTACCAAATAGTATCAAAAGTCTGACAGATAACCAACAAGTATTTAAGAAGAAATTAAAAGAATTTCTGAATGACAACTCCTTCTTCTCCATAGAGGAATTTTTAGATATAAATTAAGAAAAAAAATATTAAAAAAAATAAAAAATAAAAATAAAAAAACACAAAAAAATAAAGTTGTTATATTAACTTAAGTATGTTGTTAAATTAACCTAATTATGTCATGTATTGGAAAATTCGACTCGTTCCACATCATTACGAAATATCGTATTCATGATCCATGGAACTAGTGTTAATCTAATCTAATCTAATCTAATCTAATCTAATCTAACCTCTAGCCATCCCTGCTTAGCCATTTTGCACTTCCTGTCGATCTCATTTTTGAGACGTTTGTATTCCTTTTTGCCTGCTTCATTAACTGTATTTCTATATTTTCTCCTTTCATCAGTTAAATTCTGTATTTCTTCTGTTACCCAAGGATTTCTATTAGCCCTCGTCTTTTTACCTACTTGGTTATTTGCTGCCTTCACTACTTCATCCCTCAATGCTACCCATTCTTCTTCTACTGTATTTCTTTCCCCCATTCCTGTCAATTGTTCCCTTATGCCCTCCCTGAAACTCTGTACAACCTCTGGTTCTTTCAGTTTGTCCAGGTCCCATCTCCTTAAGTTCCCACCGTTTTGCAGTTTCTTCAGTTTATTAGTTTTTAATTATTTAATTAGTAATTGCAGTAACAGTAACCTATACGGATTCTTATTGTCTGGAACCTCTAACAGAAAGGACAAAAGTAAGTTGTACATCACCTTTGCCTTTTATAAACAACAGAATTAAGAATATTCCATCAAGTTTTTTCTTTTTTTTACATGGAGGTTTAATGATTTCTTATAATGCAATTACTCCCTATTTGCAGGCCAACATCAGGGGTTCGCTGTCTATGGTACAACAGCCGTCGATAACGACGGGCTTCATGATCGACTACTGCATCGGCCCCTTCGTCTCGTACACTACGCTAGCAGCCATAGGTCTCAGTGCAACTCTCTTGTTTCTGGTGACCTTCTTCTGGGCGCCAGAGTCGCCCTACTACCTGCTGGCCAAGGGCAGGGATGAAGACGCCGCGGAATCTCTCCGGCGACTGCGAGACGACAACAGCGACATCTCTTCTGAACTTCAGAGGATGAAGGTACACGTTTCATACGATCTGTACTCATCGTAACTCCAGCCTAATTTTTTCTTGACCCTTGCGGGACTTAGTGGTTACAAACGTCACCTGCAACCAATTCATCCTCTCTCACCTTTCATAACCCTCAAAATACATAAACTTCTGCCTTGTCTTTTCATTGGTTATGTATACGTGGTAAAATCACAAATAAGACTTAAGAAGTACACTTGTACAAGAGAAAAAGACTTTTATCAAGCTATTAAATTACCTTATGCCAGACAGCCACATGAAACCCTCCCGCTACAAATGTTACTACTGTGTGCGAGATACTAGCCTCTTCTGTATAAGATTGGAGCCCATGTGGGAGTTGTAGCTGGTTCTTAAGGCACCGGAAAAAAATCCAAAATTCTGCAAATTGTGGTAATATGGTCGAGTTGTGAGTTCTTGATCAGGTAATGTTGGCTGAAGTGGATTGCTACCGCACATGACTAGGACATTCAGGCTGAGACAATTAAGTGACATGTATGAAATTTCACGATGTATGCCAGTCACTGTATTCACGACTTTGGTATTGATCAAAATAACAAAACCATAATCACAGCTATCAACGATGAATAATGTGCACGCAAGATAATCTACACATGTTACAAGAATACTTTTCATGCACAATGATGAAATGTTCAAATGTGTGTGAAATCGTATGGCACATAACTGCTAAGGTCATCAGTCCCTAAGCTTACACACTACTTAACCTAAATTGTCCTAAGGACAAACACACACACCCATGCCCGAGGGAGGATTCGAACCTCCGCCGGGACCAGCCGCACAGTCCATGACTGCAGCGCCCGAGACCGCTCGCCTAATCCCGCGCGGCCATGCACAATGGACAATAAATAACACTAGTCTGCACTTCAAAACTTTTTGTCACATGATTTGTTGAAAGTAGGTGTTCTTGAATCAATTTTTTATGCTGATTCCTGAAATAACTTTTATTTTTATCTATCACTTTAGGTTTTCAGCAACATAAGAAGTAATATTTTGACGATTTTAACTTTTGAGCCTACAGATATATTCAAACACCATTTCACACACTATGAGTATTTAATCAAAACACATTTAAAAAATAAAACACATTTAAAAATACTCTGTAGAACTACCCTAATTTATTTCGTGACTGCCATGTACAAAAACAAGAAGTCAACAATGTTTCATTAATTTTTAAACTTTCTCTTCTTTGACTTCCTTGCAGATCCTTGCATATGATGAATATCCCTCTTCAACATCCAACACTAGACGAACATCACAGCTGCAGTCCAGTTCTCATGTTATCTCCTCTCAATCTTAACATCTTGGTGTTTCTCCCTTCTATTCACTATAATGTCCCAAATTTTCCGGAAAGTAGTTCTACATCTACATCTACGTGATTACTCTGCTATTCACAATAAAGTGCCTGGCAGAGGGTTCAATGAACCACCTTCAAGCTGTCTCTCTACCGTTCCACTCTCGAACGGCACTCTGGAAAAACAAGCACTTGAATTTTTCTGTGTAAGCCCTGATTTCTCTTACTTTATCGTGATGATCATTTCTCCCTATGTAGGTGGGTGCCAACAGAACGTTTTCGCAATCGGAGGAGAAAACTGGTGATGAAAATTTCATGAGAAGATCCCGTCGCTACGAAAAAAGCCTTTGTTTTAATGATTGTCACTCCAATTCACGTATCATGTTTGTGACACTATCTCTCCTATTTCGCGATAATACAAAACGAGCTGCCCTTCTTTGTACTTTTTCGATATCATCCGTCAGTCCCACCTGATGCGGATCCCACACCGCACAGCAGTACTCCATAACAGGGCGGACAAGCGTGGTGTAAGCAGTCTCTTTAGTAGACCTGTTGCACCTTCTAAGTGTTCTGCCAATGAATCGCAGTCTTTGGTTTGCTCTACTCACAATATTATCTATGTGATCGTTCCAATTTAGGTTATTTGTAATTGTAATCCTTAACTATTTAGCTGAATTTACAGCCTTCAGATTTGTGTGACTTACCGCGAAATCGAAATTTAGCTGATTTCATTTAGTACTCATGTGAATAACTTCATACTCTTCTTCATTCAGGGTCAATTGCCACTTTTCGCACCATACAGATATCTTATCTAAATAATTTTGCAAGTCGTTTTCATCATCTGATGAATTTACAAGACGGTAAATGACAGCATCATCTGCAAACACTCTAAGATGGCTACTCAGATTGTCTCCTATGTCGTTAATATAGATCAGGAACAATAGAGGGCCTATAACACTCCTTGGGGAACGCCGGATATTACGTCTGTTTTACTCCATGACTTTCCGTCTGTTACTACGAACTGTGACCTTTCTGAAAGGAAATCACGAATCCAGTCGCACAACTGAGGCGATACTCCGTAGGCAATCAGTTTGGTTAGAAGACGCTTGTGAGGAACTGTGTCGAAAGCCTTCTGGAAATCTAAAAGTATGGAATGAATTTGACATCCCATGCCGATAGCACTTATTACTTCATCGGTATAAAGAGCTAGTTGTGTTTCACAAGAACGATATTTTCTGAATCCGTGCTGACTACGCGTCAATAAATCGTTTTCTTCGAGGTACTTCATAATGTTCGAATACAGTATATGTTCCAAAACCCTACTGCAAATTGACGTTAGTGATATGGGCCTGTAATTCAACGGATTACTCCTACTTTCTTTTTTTGGGTATTGGTGTGACTTGAGCAATATTCCAGTCTTTAGGTACGGATCTTTCTGTGAGCGAGTGGTTGTGTATAATTGCTAAATATGGAGCTATTTTATCAGCATACTCTGAGAAGAATCTGGCTGGTATACAATCTGCCCCGGAGGCCTTGCCTCTATTAAGTGATTTAAGCTACTTTGTTACACCGAGGATATTTACTTCTTTATTTCTCATCTTGGTAGTTGTACTTGATTGGAGTTCAGGAATATTTACTTCGTCTTCTTTGGTGAAGGCGTTTCGGCAAACCGTGTTTAATAACTCTGCTTTGGTGGGAATGTCATCACTGACGTAAGAGTGTAGAAAGCGCACTTTCACATTCATATTATAGCCAATCATCTTGAAATTTTGCAACATTTTTTCAGTAATGGGGCTTCTAGTTAGGATCTCTGTTTTCCTCTAGAAAGTTCTCAGTAACTGATGGGAAGGCGACCGATCCGTCTTTTTCTCTCTTCTTCATTGTCAGATCAAACTCATCTTTCATTTTTTCTGTACTTGAGAACCAATAAAAATTCCAGCTTTCAGTTTTATGTGATGTAGGGAAATTTCTGGGAGAGGTAGTTGAAGCAGGGTCCATCTTGATATAGGGCCCTAACAAATTTCTTCATTAAGATCAGTTGTATGTGCGGTGGTGGAAGCTCTTGTGAGCACTAGTCGCGTGCATAAACAAAACGATCCTTATGAGGTAACGCCCGACTGGTATGCAACAGACCAGACGATCAGGTAACACGGGTATGACCTCAACTGACCAAAGCTACTAGGAAAACAACCGCAGTCTAAGCTTGCTTACGATAGTCTATGGCAGCCTCCGGTCGTTTTACAACTCTACATGTTACACACTGGTACCTGTAACCACAATCTCTTTCTTATACGTGTGTTTTGTATCTGCACACGGCGTAACAACGCCACGATACCGTCACTGTCGGCACACATGAAACTGTACTAGTAGATGATGGCTCGACCACAAAGCCGGGGTACTGAAACCCAGAAGAGGAACGAAAGTCGACGTGCGAGTCAGTCTACGAGGGAGCAGAGAGTCCGAAGACTGTACAAAGACGAGTGCGGGGAAAAACACAAAATGCGGGAAGCGCCAGCGGCACAACAATAAGTAGCTGGAAACAGAGTGTGGGACGAGGCGAAGGGTCCGAGGTCCGAGGTAGTTAAAGTCAGCGTAAGGACACACATAGCCACACTATTGCCGCCGAGAGATAAACACACCCGAATCAGTGGTTCGGCCTACACAATGCTTCGTGCGCGCCGTCAGTCACACCTTGCCACAGTACTCTGGAGACCCATGTCAGCACTTCTGTGTCCATATCGACTTCCGCTAGAGGGGATACTAAAGCGCGCTTCGAAATCACACTGCTGCCTTCCTTCTAAAGTAAGATACGAGATGTGGCTGTAAAATAATGGGACTGATGTTCACAATTAATTAGGTTTTCCAGGTTATTATGCTGTGGTCGAATGGAGTTCACCTTAAAACCAACGTTTCGTCCTCATCTGCGGATGCCATTTTCAAGGGGGATCGTATTTTTTTGAGCGTCCGCTACACAACGTGGCTCGCTACTGACTACAGCAAAATTCCACTTCCGCGTACTTCCGCGCAGTGGCGTGATGTCATATGTTTTGTACACACGAGCGCAATTGGCCGTTGTCGGCTGCTGTTGTCCGCTGTTGCTGTCACTCCATGGTGGAAGACGTACACATCTTCTTCAGCAACGGAATCCAGAGGTCATTCAGTTTCACTTTCTTCTTCTTACTATCGAAATTCCTGGGGTATTTTACAATCTCTAAGCCCTCTCTGTAAAACTTTCCGTCTTATCTGCTTATGGCTGCCAGTACTTGAATTCTATCGAAATGAATGTCGTGGTCTCCTAGGTGCAGAATTTTCCGCAACAGCTGTTCTGTGAAACTCCCCTGTTCTGTAATTGTCCCTGTGGCCTTCTAGTTGTTTTTTGATCGTTATTTTTCTTGTACACCTTCGCACAACTACACGGAATCGTACAAATTCCTGCTTTTTCCAGCGGTGGTCGAACATCCTTGGCCGATTTTAGATGATCTCTTATATTCTAGGTAGCTTTCTAGATTACGGCGATGTTCCGCTTTTTCATCATTTTTCCTAAGCAGCAAGTAACGTCCTTAATGAAGTGCACGAAAACTTTCGATTTCCCCGGCGGTTGAGCGTCGCTATGATTTCTACGCGGTGGTGTTAAGGCTCACTTCACCTTAGCGAACGAGTAAACATTTTCCAGCAGTGCATTGGTGAGATATTTTAATTCTGCGTCAAACGGAGATTTTCATTGTTCTGTCAGCCAACGTCTTTGCGATGCCTCGCTTTTGTAGTAGGTGGTGGTTCCAGTCTCGAAGGTAACGGTCTGTGTGCGTTGGTTATTGGTAAACCGTGTTGCTCAAGCTACCATCTTCCTTCGACATAAAAGTTTTCTGGTTGTGGTACCGTGTCATAATGTATAAAACTACTGCTGCTGGAGAAAAACCAACGTTTCGGCCACGGTTGCAGCGGCCTTCTTCTGGGACTCCAGCAACAGTAGTTTTATACATTACGACGTGGTACCACACCCAGAAAACTTTCGTGACTCTGGCCGCGGAAGCCCACGCAATTATATTATCATCTTCCTTCTTGAAAACCAGCACATCAAGAAAATTTAATCTTCTGCCTGACTCCTCCAGCATGGTGAACTGTATCTTCGGGCTGATCCGTTGAGACGATTGTGAAAACGACGCAGTCCCTCCCTGCCATGGCGCCAAAAAACAAACGCATCATCGACATACCGGAACCAGGAACTTGGCTTCTTATCTGCAGTTTCCAATAACTGCACCTCGAACTGCTCCGTAAAGAATTTCGATGCAACTAATCTTAAGGGGCTCCCCATAGCGAAACCGTTCGTCTTTGCACAGAATTCATCGTTTCATTTGAAATACGTGGTTGTGAAGCAATATTTAAACAGTTCTGCAACATAGGGAGGAAAAATCCGATTCAGATGTTCCAACACTTAGTTGAGCGTAACGATAGTGAATAGCGATACCACACCAAAACTAAATAATATCAGTAAATTAAATGGCATAGTGGTATAGCCGGAGAACATGTTGTGGTTAAAAAAAAAACAAAGACTCCAATTTATTGGCAGAACACATGGAAAGCGCAACAGGTCTGCTAAGGAGACTGCTTACCCCAGGCTTGTTCGTCCTCTTCTGGAGTACTGCTGTGCTGTGTGGGATCCACGTCAGATAAGACTGACGCTAGATGTCGAAAAAATTCAGTAAAGAGCAGCTCGTTTTGTACTATCGCGAAGTAGGTGAAAGAGTGCCACACCATGCGACTTTCATCAAGTCTGCAGATTTCAGTCCGTTGAAGCAGTGAAAGCACAACTGGCGCGTATCATCAAGGAGCTCACAGCAGAAAACTTCCAGCCCTGTGTGTGAGCTACAAGCCCCACTGAAGATACAAGATGACCTGAAAACGACCAAGGATGCTCGCCAACCGCCGGAAAAAGCAAGAATTTATAGGACGTAGTTGTGGTGATAGTGGAGGGAATTGTGTTGAGGGTGATAACTAAATATGTACCTCGGCTGAAACTATGTGATTCCAGAGACCTTTTCAAGTCTCCAACATGTATGGAGCATATATGCAGACTGAAGCAACGAATGAAATTTGGTACGAAGATCGGGATTCGAGCCTAGGTCTCCTGGTCACTAGGCAATGCATTACCATTACACAAGGGTTGAATGGTGGTTGTTGCATCTGCCTAGGAAGCAGGAGATCCACGTTCGAAACCCAACCTTCGTCCAAATTTCCATTCATTGCTTCAGTCTGCATATATGAATCAAATATGTATGCTTTGAAATAAAAGGTTTTACCTCAGCAGTCCTTTTATAGCTGCACGTCTTGTACATTAGTTTTTGATGCGCCGGCCGCTGTGGCCCAGCGGTTCTAGGCGCTTCAGTCCGGAAGCGCGCTGCTGCTACGGTCGCAGGTTCGAATCCTGCATCGGGCTTGCATGCGTGTGATGTCCTTAGGTTAGTTACGTTTAAGTACACTACTGGCCATTTAAATTGCTACACCAAGAAGAAATGCAGATGATAAACGGGTATTCATTGGACAAATATATTATACTAGAACTGACATGTGATTACATTTTCATGCAATTTGGGTGCATACATCCTGAGAAATCAGTACCCAGAACAACCACCTCTGGCCGTAATATCGGCCTTGAGACGCCTGGGCATTGAGTCAAACAGAGCTTGGATGGCGTGTACAGCTACAGCTGCCCATGCAGCTTCAGCACAATAACACAGTTCATCAAGAATAGTGACTGGCATATTGTGACGAGTCAGTTGCTTGGCCACCATTGACCCGACGTTTTCAATTGGTGAGACATCTGCAGAAGGTGCTGGCCAGGGTAGCAGTCGAACATTTTCTGTATCCAGAAAAGCCCATGCACGACGTGCAGCATGCGTTCGTGCATTATCCTGCTGAAATGTAGGGTTTCGCAGGGATCGAATGAAGGGTAGATCCACATCTGAAATGTAACGTCCACTGTTCAAAGTGCCGTCAATGCGAACAACAGGTGACCGAGACGTGTAACCAATGGCACCCCATACCATCACGCCGGGTGATACGCCAGTATGGCGATGACGAATACACGCTTCCAAAATGCGTTCACCGTGATGTCGCCAAACACTGATGCGACCATCGTGATGCAGTAAACAGAACCTGGATTCATCCGAAAAAAAGACGTTTTGCCATTTGCGAACCCAGGTTTGTTGTTCAGTACACCATCGCAGGCGCTCCTGTCTGTGATGCTGCGTCAAGGGTAACCGCAACCATGGTCTCCGAGCTGATAGTCCACACTGCTGCAAACGTCGTCGAACTGTTCGTGCAGATGGTTGTTGTCTTGCAAACGTACCCATCTGTTGACTCAGTGATCGAGACGTGGCTGCACGATCCGTTACAGCCATGCGGATAAGATGCCTGTCATCTCGACTGCTAGGGATACGAGTCCGTTGGGATCCAGCACGGCTTTCCGTATTACCCTTCCGAACCCACCGATTCCATATTCTGCTAACAGTCATTGGATCTCAACCAACGCGAGCAGCAATGTCGCGATATGACAAACTGCAATCGCGATAGGCTGCGATCTGGCCTTTGTAAAAATCTGAAACGTGATGGTAATGATTTCTCCTGCTTATGTCAGCACGTTGTAGGTGTCGCCATCGGCGCCAACCTTGTGTGAATGCTCTGAAAAGCTAATCATTTATATACCAGAGCATCTTCTTCCTGTCGGTTAAATTTCGCGTCTGTAGCACGTCATCTTCGTGGTGTAGCAATTTTAATGGCCAGTAGTGTTATTATAAGTCTAGGGGACTGATGACCTCAGATATTAAGTCCCATACTGCTTAGAGCCATTTGAACCATTTGAAATTTTTGATGCGCTCTTGTACTTTGGGGCCAACAGCCTTGAGGCAGTGGTAACACCAGCTCCCTACATCACTGAAGTTAAGCACTATCAGGTTTGTCTAGTACTTGGATGGTTGCCCATCTGGGTCTGCCGAGAGCTGTTGGCCATCAGGGTAGACTCAGCCCTTGTGAGACCAATTGGGGAGCTACTTGACTGAGAAGTAGCGGCTCCAGTCACGAAACCTGACAACGGCCCGGAGAGCGGCGCGCCTATCACATGCTCCTCCATATCCGCATCCAGTGATGCTTATCGTGTATGACACGGCGGTCGGTATCGTTTGCCCTTCTGAGGCCTGTTCGGACGGAAGAGTTCTTGTATGGAAGTTCCACACTAGAAGCACGTCAGTGGGTCTTGAGGAACTTTTGATTGGGACGATGTGGTGGTTTCGCATTACAGAAAGCTGTGGAGGACTCCAAGGTGAACGAGGCGTCGGTGCTGGACCTGTTCCGGTCCCGCAGGTGCCGCCGGGCGCTGGCCATCTCGCTGGGTGTGGTGTGCGCCGAGCAGCTGGCGGGCATCAACGCAGTGCTCTTCTACACGCAGAGCATCTTCGACGCCGCTGGCGGCGACGTGGACAGCCGGGTGGCGCCCATCATCGTCAACGGCGCCATGCTGCTCGAGTCGTGCGTCACGCCTTTCCTGGTGGACCGCCTGGGCCGCAGGCCGCTGCTCATCTTCTCCTCCACCGGCATGTCCGTCGCCCTGGTGAGGACTCGTCGCTCATTAATGTTTCACTCCTCTGATCATACATCCGATTCTTATAACAGGTGTTTGGTTTGCACCTGTCCCAGAGACGTATGGAGTGGTGCAGAGTTTATATCCTAAAGCTAATCATAATCTGTATATGCCAGAACTTCGTGATCGTTGTCATTGATTATACACTACTGGCCATTAAAATTGCTACAATACGAAGATGACGTGCTACAGACGCGAAATTTAACCGACAGGAAGAAGATGCTGTGATATGCAAATGATTAGGTTTTCAGAGCATTCACACAAGGTTGGCGCCGGTGGCGACCCCTACAACGTGCTGACATGAGCAAAGTTTCCAACCGATTTCTCGTACACAAACAGCAGTTGACCGGGGTTGGCTGGTGGAACGTTGTTGTGATGCCTCGTGTAAGGAGGAGAAATGCGTACCATCACGTTTCCGACTTTGATAAAGGTCGTATTGTAGCCTATCGCGATTACGGTTTATAGCATCGCGACATTGCTGCTCGCGTTGGTCGAGATCCAATGACTGTTATAAGAATATGGAACCGGTGAGTTCAGGAGGGTAATACCGAACGCCGTGCCCGGTCCCAACGGCCTCGTATCACAAGCAGTCGAGATGACAGGCATCTTATCCACATGGCTGTAATGGATCGTGCAGCCACGTCTCGATCCCTGAGTCAAAAGATGGGGACGTTTGCAAGACCATCTGCACGAACATTTCGACGACGTTCGCAGCAGCATGGCCAATCAGCTCGGAGACCGTGGCTGCGGTTACCCTTGACGCTGCATCACACACAGGAGCACCTGCGATGGTGTACTCGACGACGAACCTGGGTGCACGAATGGTAAAACATTTTTTCGGATGTATCCAGGTTCTGTTTACAGCATCATGATGGTCGCCTCCGTGTTTGGTGACATCGCGGTGAACGCACATTGGAAGCGTGTATTCGTCATCGCCATATTGCCGTATCACCCGGCGTGATGGTATGGCGTGCCACCTCTCGGTCACCTCTTTTTCGTATTGACGGCACTTTGAACAGTGGACGTTACATTTCAGATGTGTTACGACCCGTAGCTCTACCCTTCATTCGATCCCTGCGAAACTGTACACTTCAGCAGGATAATGCACGACCGCATGTTGCAGGTCCTGTACGGGCCTTCCTGGATACAGAAAATGTTATACTACTGCCGTGGCCAGCACATTCTCCTCGAATTTAAAACTTCTGGTCAATGGTGGCCGAGCAATTGGCTCGTCACAATACGCCAGTCATTACCCTTGATGAACTGTGGTATCGTGTTGAAACTGCAAGGGCAACTGTACCTGTACACGCCATCCAAGCTCTGTTTGACTCAATGCCCACGCCTACCAAGGCCGTTATTACGGCCAGAGGTGGTTGTTCTGGGTACTGATTTCTCAGGATCTATGCACCCACATTGCGTGAAAATGTAGTCACATGTCAGTTCTAGTATAATATATTTGTCCAATGAATACCCATTTATCATCTGCATTTCTTCTTGGTGTAGCAATTTTAATGGCCAGTAGTGTACAATCTGAGTCTCGTTAGGGCGCGTCATATTTCCCAGCAAAATACTTCAGTGAAACTTCCTGGCAGATTAAAACTGTGTGCCGGACAGAAACTCGAACGCGGGACCTTTGCCTTTCGCGGGCAAGTGTTCTACCAACTGAGCTACCCAAGCACGACTCACGCCCCGTCCTCACAGCCTTAATTCCTCCAGTACCTCGTCTCCTACCTTTCAAAAGCTGTGAGGACGAGCGTGAGTCGTGCTTGGGTAGCTCAGTTGGTCAGTCGATGTTGGTCGCATCAGCGCTTAACTCGACTACGTCCGGCATTACTACCTGGAAATGAGCTATATTCAAGATACTCCACAGGTGCTTAACACCAGAAGGACCTATTACCACCTCACGAGACACCGTAGGCAAAACCCAATGGAAGGGAAATATCCAGCGGTCAAATGGAGTAACGTCTGGGAAAATATTAACAATCCTATCCTCCACTCCAAAGTAGTGTCAACATGGTATGACATTGTAAACCAGAAGGTCCGCACAGGTGAAAAACTGCACAATATCAAAATGAAGCGGAGTCAGTACTGCCCACACTGTAGATACCTTGGCACACATTCTCATCTGCCGAGACCAATACCACATATGGAACTGGACTAGAAAAAACTCGCTATAATTACTAAAACTACAGATCCTGCTTTAACACTTAAAGATGTACTTCAACCAGACTGGCATTTCTTTCCTGCAACAAAACACAATAGCTATAATTGGATTATCGGCCAGTTTGCGTATTTTGCAGTTACGAATACAAAAAAAAAGAAGTTCAAATGCCTCTGAGCACTATGGGACTCAACATCTATGGTCATAAGTCCCCTAGAACTTAGAACTACGTAAACCTAACTAACCTAAGGACAGCACACAACACCCAGTCATCACGAGGCAGAGAAAATCCCTGACCCCGCCGGGAATCGAACCCGGGAACCCGGGCGTGGTTACGAATACACATGCAAGTATAGACGAGTACGTACAGTATATAATGGAAGAGCACCACAACCTAAAAACGAGTTGAAAATACAAAGCTTTGTCTCAAAATTTCTTACTTCACACTTTGCCATAGTGAAGGGGTAATTTTTGGTTGGTGCACAACACTACAGCACGTCGCTACTAAGTTTGCTTCATTATAATTAAGTTGGCATTTTTTTCTTTTTAGTTATTTATTTTCTTATAGTACAAGTCCAAGTGCCTCAGGAAAACTACTTTTGCTAGAAGCCGAAACATAAAACAAATCAGAAGTGTTTGATTGATTTCGTGTTCTTCTGTTTTACTGGTATTCGACAGTTTGTCACGGAAAGAAGATTTATAGATAATAAAAAAAGTAGGTTAGGGTGAAAGTGGCGATGGCATTAGATCTTTTTTTTTTAATAGGATCTTGGGGTTGGTGTGGGTGATAGGAGCCAATGCCTGAAGTGAAAGAGGTCTAAGAAAAAAAAAATAATAAAAACGTTGCATGGATGATAGGTTAAAAAAAGTTGGTAGAACACTTGCCGCGGAAGGTAAAGGTCCCGAGTTCGAGTCTCGGTCCGACACACAGTTTTAATCTGCCAGGAGGATTCATATCAGCGCACACTCCGCTGTAGAGTGAAAACTTCATTCTAAAAATACTTCAGTTCTCGACATTTCGATCCTTCTGCTGGATTCTCTTTCAGGATTCCATTATCGTCTATGGTGGATGACCACAGTGGAATGACGGTGTTGTATTCACTTGTAAAAGGATATTCTCCCACGATTTTTGTGGAGAAATGCGTTTCTGGGTAAAAATCTTAGGGCTCCTATTGGTGAGTCACCATTATTTGATAAATACCGCCAGCAGATACTGAAAGAGATAGAAATCCAAAACATTGTTGTTGCTGTGCCGCCTCAGTTGTTCCCTGAATAGTTGCCAGCTGCTGTGGCCAAACAGTTCCAGGCGCTTCAGTCCGGAAGCGCGCTGCTGATATGGTCGCAGTTTCGAATCCTGCCTCGGGCATGGATGTGTGTGATGTCCTTAGGTTATGAGCGTGTGGGTGCTATTCTGTCATTCTGCGCAACAGATTAATCTGAGATGTACCCTTTTCCCTCTGGCTCCTGCAAGATGCAGTCTCCACCCCCACACTACTACGAAGTCAGACAGACGCTCCTAACGTTCTAAAGAGAAATGCCTGAAATCTTCTGGAGTCGTCCACTGTAAGAAAATGACACAAAAATTCACAAAATTTCTTACGTAACTAGTGGGATACTTGGGTACTGGAGTAGTGCTACTTAGTGTAAGAAAAACATGAAACTAACGAAAATTATTATTTTATTTTGCAAAAGTTCTGAGAAATCACAAAGGCACTTTTAGTTATGAACTGAATAAGTTATTCCTGGGTTCTTTTCGGAATGTGAAGTTACCTCTTAAGGACAGGATTCGCTAATGAAATTTCTATACCAAGTTTAAGATTGTTATTGACTTGGCAGAATGGCTGAGAGCCATGCCTAATCAACTTGAATAATTATCCGTTAGAATGTTGCTAGGTACGGTCGAGGCTGTCACGTGTGAAATGCAGTGAAGTGTAATGTTGGGGAGGAAATATGGAGCTCACAAGAGCTGTAGCGCACAATACAGTAAGCTGCGATGACTGCTGTCTGCGCCGCTCGCTGCTGACAAATAAGATAAATCTCGTTCTATCTGGATTGACCTTCACCAATCAAACTCTCCCTACGCCTTCATGAAGTCAAGGATTCCTATTCGCCCCTAGTCTAACTATTAGCCTGGTACACCATTCTGATAACCAGTGCACCGCGATGCCACTCAAAAAATGGCTCGCAGGCGTTTAACTATAACTCTGTCTGTTCACACCGCAGAATAAGTGTAGCGGCCAACACAGTGAACAATGCTTAATCGCAAGGACTCAATATAGAGTCACACTCTGATTCGCTCTCGACAGAGGTGCTCTCCCAGTGAAGTACTGAGGAGAGACTTGTTCCTCACTCTTTGAGTACACGTGTGAGCGCGCATGCTCTCGTTACGTGTTCTCGCTCCAAGAACGACAACGGAACGGCCCCTCTCCACGCCAGACATGATGGGGTATATCTTTTGGTCTCTTCCATTACTCCTTCACCTCAACGTGTCAGGAATATCGTCTTCCAATCAGCATTGCTCTTCTAAAACGTGAGAAAGATGTTTAGTTTAAGCCGACCAATCTGGAAATCTGTAACATCAGCGTTTGGCGTTTGCTGTCTCCCTGTGAAAGGAATATCATCTTCCAATCAGCATTGCTCTTCTAAAACGTGAGAATTATGTTTCGTTTAAGCCGACCAATCCGAAAATCTGTAACATTGGCGTTTGGCGTTTGCTGTCTCCCTGTGAAAATCTCTGAAACTGCGTGCTATATTTGTAAAGAATGCATAGGCTGGGCGCTCTCACACAATGTAGCGGAATTTGCTTTTAAGCCGAACACAGGGTCGTTCTTCCTTTCCCTCAGGCAAACGCTGTCAGCTCTATGTGCGGTCACCAGCCGACATAGATAGGCTGAGTCGTCCTCTGAAGGGACAGGCCCCCCGGCATGTGGTTTGCGTCTCTCGAACTAAAAGCCCCTGTGACCGTCGTGTCTTGAATGTGTGTGTGTATGCCAGCCTCGAGAATTTCATTCTCGGTGCACATTTGCGATTTATTAGTTATTTGCATATTGTTTACATGAATTCATAGAACATTGACTTTATCTTATCGAGTTTGGGTTCGAATGAAGGGTCTTGATGTGTGGAATATGATTGTGAGAGCGGAATATGTAAGAAATGAGATCACGACGTCTTACATACCTCCCTCCTTCTGACAAAATATTTGTCTAGGGTTTGTCAATGCAGAGAAAAACATTGACAAAGTCAGGCAAAAACTGTTCTTTTAGATTTTCCAATAAACTTTTGTCAGCCATTCTTAACAATTTTTTTAATGATTTCTTTATAGCTATTGTTTCTATTTCTTAGTTCTACAATTTATGTTTTGTTGTTAGGCAAATATAGACTTTGCAAAGGTTTTTATTCTTTGTCGTTGCCAGTACATGTCTCTGTTTTTCTTTTTCATTTCCAAAAATTGTTTTTACAATATTAATTTTTCTTAACTCGTTAGTGTACAGCGTATCATGTTTTAGTGTGCTTATATCTTTTCTTTAGTTAAGCTTCACGTGAATGTTCGCAAAATCTCTGTTGTGTGACTTTATTTTATTTATTTAGGCATTATTTGTGTCACTGTTTTAAGAGTGAAGAAGGCTTTTTTTTCCTTATTCTATCCTCTTTCAACCTATTATTAATCAAAACCCAAAACATTTTTTATATAAAAAACTAACTTGGCTTTACAGGGACGTTTGAGATTATCTACTTATACTAATTAATTTTCTTTACATAATATTTTAAGGTCTCTATTACATTATGGGCTTTACATACATAAGAAAATAATTGCTTTTACAAAAAAGTAAGAAATTATTTTTACAAATATATAATTTTCTTAACTCTACATTCGTGTTTTATCAGTTTTTTCGTTTTGTGCTTCGTCAGTTTCTGTGCTCGACGATCCCCACTGAAATACTGGAAGGCGTCGACTCATTTGTATGGGTGTCACAAATCATGAGAGAAGCACTCTAGCATATGATACCGGGTCTTACTTGTTAACATTGTCATCATGGAGTGTTACTGTTAACCGATGATGATGTCTGTGGTTTACTGCATAAACAGTGATGTCTTGGTACTCCTTTGCTGTCACACCTGGGACGGTATGGCAGTTCGATGATTGTAGTTGACTGCCGACGATCGTCACCCAATATTGTGCTGTGACGTCTTGGTACTTCACACCTGGTTCGGTATGGTGATTTGATGATGTGGTAGGGAGAATTCTTTCATTTTGCTGAATTTATTTCTAGGTAATGTTGGTTGGTACTACTTAATATTCCGTTTGCCGTTCGCTTGTATTTGTTTGACGATTCTAGGTTTATTTTTGGAGAGGTGGTTGTAGTAGTTGCCATGCCTCAAAGTTCATGGAAAGACGTTTGTAGCAATTTGCTTTGTAGGATAGGAGAGAAAGGTATCTTGCTGTCTTCTGCTTATTGTCAGAGGAATAGTGGCAAAAATTATTGTATATGTATGATTTCTTTCCTTTATTCTAATTATGTCCTACCACTTGTTCATTCTTTTAAATGTTGTGTACCGTTTATTGTTTGTGTGCATGTGGTAGTGTACTTGATACTACAAGACATTTTTAGTGTGTATTGTGTCTCTTTTTCTTTTAATCAATGTGATATTTTGTTGGTTCTTAATTTATTTTTTGATTTAGTGGTTAGTAAAGGATAGAGTGGACGTTAGTTTGCCTAACCTCTTCCGCATTTTTCAATTCAGTCTTTACGTTTTGCAGTTTTCGGTGGCCTTACTTCTACATCTGGTTTCTCTTTGCTGTGTTCTTCTTGTCTCTGTGGACCATACTTTCCTCGGTAATTATTTGCGCCCTGGTCTCGCCAGTTGCTGTTTCTAACATCGTGACCTCTTTCAAAGTACCCTTGGCCGTTGGCATTTTGATTCCCAAACCCATATCCGCCACTGTATGAGTGTCCATTACCGTTCCTATTTCGGTACCAATTATTCTCGTTATCGTTTCTATGCCAAATGTCTCCATTGTGCCACTGTCCTTGTCTGTTAAATTGCCTGAAATTATTGGTGTTAGGATTACGATTATTATTATTATTGGAATATTCGTTCCTAGTCCTCTCCTTTTGCTGTTCCCTTTCCTTTCTTTTTTCTTTCACCTCGTCTTCTTTAAACATAAATTCAAGTTCCCTTAAAACCTCTTTGAATTCTTCGGTATTTTCATTTTTTCCTACTGTCGCCTGTTGATACTTTACCGGTAATTTCATTCTACACAGACGTATCAGCTCTCCGTTACTGTATGGTTTGTCCAGGCATTGATTCTTTTTGTCCATTGTATCAAAGAATTTTACCACGCTCTTCTCTCCTGAGTTTTCATATGGTGTCATCTGAAGTAACTCGAATTTGATTTTGTTTTGCGCCTCCTTAGACCAACATCTTTCGAGAAATGCTGTTCTGAACTGTAGATAAGACGTACAGGTAGCCGCGATGTTTTGCGTCACCTCTGCTACTGTCCCTGACATGTGTGCACAAATGAAGTCAAGTTTGTGAGCTACGCTACAATGGTTTGGTAAGCCTACTTGAAACTGATCGATGAATGTGCGTGCATGCAAGCTACCACCTTCTTCCTTGAAATGTTGAAATTTTCTAACTGTAAGGAAGTAGTCTGTATCATATCTACTCATAAATTCGGTTTGTGGCTGATTCATGGACTCAAATAATCTACCATTGCTTGTGTCGTCGTGTTTATTCTCTGGTAATCTACTGCCTGTATGCCTACTCTCAATTTTCTGGCTCATATCCGCGTCATATCGTATCATTGGTGAACAAAAGTGTTGTTCGTGTGTTTCTACTCTCGTCGTTCGCGGTATAGTACCTATGCTGTTATTATGTTGTGCCATTGGATTTACTGGTTCAGTTGCCTGTCTTTCGATTGGTATCGGCTGAATGTATTCTGTGTCTGATCCTGTGGCATGTCATGTATTACTTTAATTGGGGTTTTCTGTTTCGATTTCTGCACGAGTGTTACGTCTAGCCTTGGTTCTACTTGAACTTTCTTAGACGGCGCGTGTTCGTGTACTGAATTAATGCTTGACGTGTCAGTTGTTTCGCTACAGGTGTAACCGGCCTCGATCTTTTCTTCGATAGTTTGTATCAACTCTGTTGGAAGCTTTTCAAATTGATCTTTATTTTTAAGTTCTATTTTATTGATACGCTGATCATATTTTTTCAGTGCAACCTTTGCGACCTTGCTTTGAATTGCTTGTTCTTCCGAAATTTGTATTACTGTTCGAGTGGCTTTTTTTGTAAAACGTTCCACCTTTTTGTCAACGTTTACGATGTCCAATTGGACCTTGTCCACATCAGTGCTTAATTGATGCTGACCTTGTGTTAGTACCTGAATTCTTTCTCTAGATTCTTCCGCGTCTTTGTTTATCTGAGTGATCTGACTATCAATTCTGGCGATCCCTTCTTCCATCTGGATTTTAACCTGTTGGATCTGTATCTTAATAGCCTGATTATCCTGTTGGATCTGTGTCTTAATATCCTGATTCTGTTGTCATGCTAGCGTTCATTTTTTGTAACATCTCCATGATCGCGTCCTGTCCTGTAACACTACCTTCTGCTGAATTATGTATTCTCGATCTATTGTTTTCTACTCGGTCAGTTACGTCGATTACTGGGCTATGCTGTGGCGTTTCTAAGTTTGATAACTGCAATAACCCATGCTGTCTGTGTTGAGGACTAGTTGCGTTTGTCATTGAACTATTACGTGGCGCAAACAACTCCGCATTCTGCCCTCTCTGTTGTGTATGTCATGTGTTTGCAGGTACAGTTGCGTCTGTTACGGAACCTATTCGTGGCGCTCGTAACTCCGCAAAATTCTGTGTCTGCTGTTGGGGCATATTTAGAATGTGTACGATAGGTTCGACGTATTCTAAATGTTCCCCCTCTTCCTCACTGTCTACCTCTCTTTGAACGTTAGCTAACTGCCGGTTCATTGTCTGTATTGACGCGTATTCTATCCCTGAATATGCGGCAAACAAATGCGTTCCCTGTGGTCGTTTCGCTTCTAATCTTTGCCATTCCCTACGTGGGCTGTCTATTTCTGGCTCAGAATGTGCCCTACCTGGAACTTCATATTCTGGAAATTCGATGTTCTCGTCCCTTCGTTTCGTCTGATCTGTCTCAATTTTATCCCAGTCTAACTGAGCCTGCTGATTCTGCAGCTTCCCGACTGTCCTATTATCTGATTCACCGTCTGTCCTATTCTCAGGTTCACCTTCTGTCCTATTCTCAATAAGCTCGTTTACTTGCTGTCTATCTGATGAATTCTCCCCCATCTTGTCTACTTGCTGTCTCTCACGTAAACTTTTGGCTTGTGCTCTCGTTAACGTGGAAATTCTTTCAAAACACCACAACCCTATCTGCAAAACTGTATGAACACTTACCAGTTGGTTGAACCAACAACAACAATAACGTCGTGACTTCTTGGCTAATGTTCTGTCTGCTCTGCTACAGTCTACAATCTCCACCCGTGCGGTTGCAAAGGGAGAAAATTGTTATTTCTTAATTCTAACTTATATGATACTGCGTCACACTGCATCTCTGCGTGACTCTGCGTCTGTGCCTATCACTTGAAAATCCTATGCCCTAACAGCTACACAAAAATCGTAAAAAAATGCAAAATTTTCCAACTCAATAACACACACCCTATTCCCTACAATCCTGCTTTCTTCACTAAATGTATCTATTATGATCCCAATCTTAGCAAATAGCTATTTAATACATGGAAGAAAGTTCTTCAAATTGCTACTGCTGCAACCTGCCGTACCTAACTATCCTGACACTTTTCTATCCTGGTAGCTTACCTCTTTTACCTATCCTGGCAGGGTCGCCATTTTCTGTGCACGTGTGGGTGCTATTCTGTCATTCTGTGCAAAGCACCAAGATGCACTTCTCAGCCGTTGTCGAGAAAATCTGAGATGTACTCTTTACCCTGTGGCTCCTGCAAGATGCAATCTCCACTCCCACACTACTACAGAAGTCAGACAGACGCTGCTAACGTTCTAAAGAGAAATGCCTGAAAAACGTTTAGCAATACATATCTTCTGGAGTCATCCGCTGTAAGGAAATGACACAAAAATTCACAAAATTTCCTATATAACTAGTGGGATACTTGGGTACTGGAGTAGTGCTACTTACAAGGGGAGGCCGCCAATTGTGAAATTCAGATTCGATTCATACTGCGCATAATAAAAGCTCATGGCCAGAGGTGTAATGTGGCAAAGCACCAAGCTGCACTTCTCAGCCGTTGTCGAGAAAATCGACAGTTAAAAGAAACCATTGCGGTGAAATTCTCTCTACGATTATTAGTTTTCTACAGCGTCGTGGCACAGCGGTAAGCGCTTGGGTTCGTAATCCGAAGGTCGCCGGATCGAATCTCGCGCCATGCAACTTTTTTTATTATTTGTTTCTTTCGTAATTCACACACACACACACACACATATATATATATACACACACACACACACACACACACACACACACACACACACACACACACATATATATAATTCCCGGCAATCAGTTGTAACAATTATGCATATAATAAGTTGTTGAAAGTCGTTTGTCGTGGAAAAATAAAACTTGAAATAAAACACAATATCACAAATAATATTCAAGTGGATACAATTTATTGATAAGTCCGGTATACACTCTCACATAATTAACAATTAGTGACCAGAAGTAGCTGGAGTATAACACGAACCAGAGTGATAGTTATCATAGAAACATGGAAAGCAGAAAACAGCACGACATTGAGCACATATAATAAACGATGCGTTTTTACAAGAACAATTGTTTTTTAAATTATCTGTTGCGAAACACACCTGATTGACATTCTGAAAAATTATTCTATCGTTCACCAGGTTTGATGCATACCACGCGTATCGTATCATATCGGCAAAAATCGGAGAAGACAATTGGTGATGGACGATGGATTGGATTTATTTCAAGTATATGTGTGTGTGTATATATATACAAATAATAAAAAAAAGTTGCATGGCGCGAGATTCGGTCCGGCGACCTTCAGATTACGAACCCGAGCACTTACCGCTGCGCCATGACGCCATAGAAAATTAGTAAGCGTAGAGAGTATTTCACCGCAATGGTTTCTTTTAACTGTCGATTTTCTCGACAACGGCTGAGAAGTGCATCTTTTTGCTTTGCCACATTACACCTCTGGCCATGAGCTCTTATGATGCACAATATGAATCGAATCTGAATTTCACAATTGGCAGCCTCCCCTTGTTAGTGTAAGAAAAACATGAAACAAACGAAAATTATTATTTTATTTTGCAAAAGTTCTGAGAAATCACAATGGCACTTTTAGTTATGAACTGAATAAGTTATTTCTGGGTTCTTTTCGGAATGTGAAGTTACCTCTTAAGAATAGGATTCGCTAGTGAAACTTCTATACAAAGTTTAAGATTGTTACTGACTTGGCAGAATGGCTGAGAGCTGTGCCTATTCAACTTAAATAATTATCCATTAGAATGTTGCTAGGTATGGCCGAGGCTGTCACGTGTGAAATGCAGTGAAGTGTAATGTTGGGGAGGAAATATGGGGCTCGCAATAGCTATAGCGCACAGTACCATAAGCTGCGATGACTGCTGTCTGTGCCACTTGCTGCTGACAAATAAGATAACTCTCGTTCTATCTGGATTGACCTTCGCCAATCAAACTCTCCCTACGCCTTCATGAAGTCAAGGACTCCTATTCGCCTCTAGTCTGACTATTGGCGTGGTACACTGGTCAGATAACCAGTCCTCCACGATGCCACTGAAAAATTCGCTCACAGGTGTTTAACTATAACTCTGTCTGTTCACACCGCAGAATAAGTGTAGCGGCCAACACAGTGAACAATGCTTAATCGCAAGGACTCAATATAGAGTCACATTCTGATTCGCTGTCGACAGAGGTGCTCTCCCAGTGAAGTACTGAGGAGAGACTTGTTCCTCACTCTTTGAGTACAGGTATGAACGCGCACGCTCTCGTTACGTGTTCTTGCTCCAAGAGCGACAACAGAACAGCCCCTCTCCATGCCAGACATGAAGGGGTATATCTTTTGGTCTCTTCCATTACTCCTTCACCTCAACATGTCAGGAATATCGTCTTCCAATCAGCATTGCTCTTCTAAAACGTGAGAATGATGTTTCGTTTAAGCCGACCAATCTGGAAATCTGTAACATCGGCATTTGGCGTTTGCTGTCTCCCTGTGAAAATCTCTGAAACTGTGTGCTATATTTGTAAAGAATGCGTAGGCTGGGCGCTCTCACACAATGTAGCGGAATTTGCTTTTAAGCCGAACACTGGGACGTTCTTCCTTTCCCTTGGGCAAATGCTGTCTGCTCTATGGGCAGTCACTGGCCGACATAGGTAGACTGAGTCGTCCTCTGAAGGGACCGACCCCCCGGCATGCATTTTGCGTCTCCTGAACTAAAAGCCCCTGCGACCGTCGTGTCTTGAATGTGTGTGTGTACGCCAGCCTCGAGTATTTCAATTTTGGTGTGCATTTGCGATTTATTAGTTATTTGCATATTGTTTAAATGAATTCATACAACATTGACTTTATCTTATCGAGTTTGGGTTCGAATGAAGCGTCTTGATGGGCGGAATATGAGTGTGAGTGCGGAATATGTAAGCAATGAAGGTCAGGAGACTATGACGTCTTACAAGGGTAGTTAGGTTTAAGTAGGTCTAAGTTTACGGGACTTATGAAGTCAGATGTTAAGCCCCATAGTGCTGACTGCCATTTAAACCATTTTGAACCTGAATAGTTGTTTGTGTTCACTGTGGCTGAGTGTTTACTTCCGTGATGGCTGGCAGCCATGGACACGGAAGCTGTTAGTCATCTGCATTAAAATTGTTGTGGTAAATTCCTGTGGGATCAAGCTGCTGAGGTTATCAGTCCGTTGACTTACACACTACTTAATGTAATTTAAATTAACTTACGCTAAGGACAACACACACACCCTTGCCCGAGGGAGGGCTCGAACCTGTGATGGGGTCAGTCGCCACAGGCGCTGCAGACTTTGGGGCTACCATGAGTGGTACTCATTGTTCGCAGTTTTGACGCTTCGCGGACTTCCATAAATATTACTCTTTCTTAAATGATCATTAAATTGAAACCCTTAGCTGCCGACAAGTGTTGTTGATATACATCAATGGGGACAGCTGAAAATGTGTGCCAGGATCTCATGCTTACATGGCAGACGCCATATCCATCTGAGGCACCGAGGGCACAGAGGATAGTGTGACTGCAGGGTCTTATCCCTTGCACACTTCCCATGAGACTCACATTCCCAACTGTCCACAACCTACATTCGTGGTGTTCCTAATAGAAATTTTGCCCATTCTTTCGGGAGCACAGACCATCTTCACATAGTTAAAGGCTACCCGGCTATTGACTTTCTTCTGTGGGAATGCGCACGCTTTGCCCGAACTCTAACGGGACTCATCAGCTTAGTCTGGCGCAAGTAATAAGTGAATGGGCAAATATCTATTAGGAACACTACAAATGTAGGTTGTGGACAGTTGGGAATGTGGGTCTCACGGGAAGCGTGCAAGGGATAAGCCCCTGCAGTCGGACTATTCTTCTGTGTCCTCGGTGGCTCAGATGGACAGAGTGTCTGCCATGTAAGCAGGAGATCCTGGGTTAGAGTCCCGGTCGGGACACACATTTTCGGCTGTTCCCATTGATGTATATAAAGAACACCTGTCGGCAGCTAAGGGTTTTAATTTAATTATCATTTCATTATAGAGAAGCTGTCCAGTCATCAATGGTATCTGTTCTTTCGGGAGCAGATACCATCTTCATATTATTCTTTCTTCCTACCACGTGTATGTTCTTATAATTCATAAAATGGTCAAATTTTCTTAGCGCTGCTCTAACGCTCTTAATCTTGTGTAGCATTCTTTTGTTGTCCCAGTTTTGCAGACATTTACGTAACTACAATCAGACGTTTCAGCATAGACTTGCGCAGTGTGGAGGCGTCAGGCACGTACCATTGTTGGTCGAAACAAGTCTTTCATCTTTTACTGACTGACTAATGTAATCCTTGTACCAGTCTTCCGAAAGACACCGCCTTTGCTGGCGGTTACTCTAATCACAACGGTAACGTTACGGAATGTGTAGAAAATTCGTTCCTCCAGTTTGCTTGATTATTATCATCGCTTCGTTTGAAAGCCCTGCTTATGGACACCTCATCATTGTCGTTGGCCATCAATGTTTCCCTAAGGAAATATAAATCTGATCGCAAGCTCTTACTGCGACTGATGCAGAATGCAAGCGAAGACAGTGTGTTTAGAGCGATCTGCTGCTGGGTTGGGTGGTGGTGCGAAGAAACATCTAAATACCAGTTCTATAGGTAGTTTCCCATAAATTCTGTGCCCTAGACTATTGACTTGTCTTCTGCACCCCAACACATCTAAACACGGTACGCCGACTTCAGTCTCCAAATTATTTTCGGATGAACGTCGTTCAGAAAATCGTGGAATTTTTATAGCTCTTCCCTGAAATGGCCGTTGTTAGATACGTAGCCTTTTACAAGTGAATGTGAGTAGTATGTTAGTACCATTTCCAGACAAGAGAACTATCTTACCTCAAGGTCACGGCGTAACCCAATACCCCCTCCCACACCCCTTCTGGGTAACTGTGACATAAAAATGGTGCAAAAATCAAGGTCACCCTAACACTGTGCCAGTTCAAAATTAAGGTCACCCACGCCCTTTATCTACATCTACATCTACATTTATACTCCGCAAGCCACCCAACGGTGTGTGGCGGAGGGCACTTTACGTGCCACTGTCATTACCTCCCTTTCCTGTTCCAGTCGCGTATGGTTCGCGGGAAGAACGACTGTCTGAAAGCCTCCGTGCGCGCTCTAATCTCTCTAATTTCTCTAATTTTACATTCGTGATCTCCTCGGGAGGTATAAGTAGGGGGAAGCAATATATTCGATACCTCATCCAGAAACGCACCCTCTCGAAACCTGGCGAGCAATCTACACCGCGATGCAGAGCGCCTCTCTTGCAGAGTCTGCCACTTGAGTTTATTAAACATCTCCGTAACGCTATCACGGTTACCAAATAACCCTGTGACGAAACGCGCCGCTCTTCTTTGGATCTTCTCTATCTCCTCCGTCAAACCGATCTGGTACGGATCCCACACTGATGAGCAATACTCAAGTATAGGTCGAACGAGTGTTTTGTAAGCCACCTCCTTTGTTGATGGACTACATTTTCTAAGCACTCTCCCAATGAATCTCAACCTGGTACCCGCCTTTCCAACAATTAATTTTATATGATCATTCCACTTCAAATCGTTCCGCACGCACACTCCCTGATATTTTACAGAAGCAACTGCTACCAGTGTTTGTTCCGCTATCATATAATCATACAATAAAGGATCCTTCTTTCTATGTATTCGCAATACATTACATTTGTCTATGTTAAGGGACAGTTGCCACTCCCTGCACCAAGTGCCTATCCGCTGCAGATCTTCCTGCATTTCGCTACAATTTTCTAATGCCGCAACTTCTCTGTATACTACCGCATGATCCGCGAAAAGCCGCATGGAACTTCCGACACTATCTACTAGGTCATTTATATATATTGTGAAAAGCAATGGTCCCATAACACTCCCGTGTGGCACGCCAGAGGTTACTTTAACGTCTGTAGACGTCTCTCCATTGATAACAACATGCTGTGTTCTGTTTGCTAAAAACTCTTCAATCCAGCCACACAGCTGGTCTGATATTCCGTAGGCTCTTACTTTGTTTATCAGGCGACAGTGCGGAACTGTATCGAACGCCTTCCGGAAGTCAAGAAAAATAGCATCTACCTGGGATCCTGAATCTAATATCTCCGCCTCCCCTCTCTCTAGACCCAACGGTGTGTGGCGGAGGGCACTTTACGTGCCACTGTCATTACCTCCCTTTCCTGTTCCAGTCGCGTATGGTTCGCGGGAAGAACGACTGTCTAGTCCTCACTCCTCCTCGCTCCGTTTTATTACTCTTCGAGTTGTGTGAGTTCGTCAGTCGAGGTCTGTCTGTACAACATACTAGCGAGAGGATCATTGCTATGAACGCGCCACAGAGGTTAGCCATCATCTTCGGACAGAATGAAAAGAATAAGAAGATTATAACATTAGAAAATAAGTGTTAGTCCACCCATACTTCTTATTATTAATCATTTATTAATAATATTTTTGTTTTTTGAAAATACGATTTTTCTTTTTCCAGAAACGTCTATTTATTTATTAGTATTCTATGTGTTTTCACTTACGACTTTTTCCAACAGCGCAATTGGACCTGATGCGGCACTAGCTGAAGTTTTGGACCAGGACACGAATACAAGGAGACAGTTATTGAAATATATGAAGTAAAATTGTCATTAATTCTGAACAAGTTAGGTTAGTGTGGTGTCACCGCCAGACACCACACTTGCTAGGTGGTAGCCTTTAAATCGGCCGCGGTCCGTTAGCATACGTCGGACCCGCGTGTCGCCACTATCAGAGATTGCAGACCGAGCGCCGCCACACGGCAGGTCTAGAGAGACTTCCTAGCACTCGCCCCAGTTGTACAGCCGACTTTGCTAGGGATGGTTCACTGACAAAATACGCTCTCATTTGCCGAGACGATAGTTAGCATAGCCTTCAGCTACGTCATTTGCTACGACCTAGCAAGGCGCCATTACCAGTTACTATTGATGCTGTAAAACATGTACCGTCAAGAGCGATGTTCACCAATTATGGATTAAAGTTAAGTATTCCAGCAACTACGTACGTTTTTCACTAGTCTCAATTCCTTTAACTGTTCCAGACCTCACGCCAATCTGCGTGAGTTTAACGCGTGCCTTTCGGCTTCCTGTCATAGAGGGTTGGCTGTCTTGCCAATCCACAACAGTTAGGACGTTCAAACTGGACGTTGGGCCGCGGGGCATGTTGGGAACTAGTATGTGCATGCGCACCTGCGTAGTTGTTGTTGGCCATTTGCACGTGAAGATGTCTCGGTCTGAGCGTATGGCGCTTGTGAAGACCTACTGTGCCAGCAATAACAGCGCAGCTGCGGCCCAAAAGGAATTTGCGACCGGGTTCAAACTGAAGACATCAGGTCTAAGTCTTCTAACAATCAAGAATTTTTGTTTCATAAGCTTGAGACAACGGATAGTGTTCGTGATGACAGTACTGGTGATGCCGGTCGGCCAAAAAGGGTGAAAACGCCGGATAACGTCGAGAAGACACGCGCTGTGTTTCAAACCAGCCTTAGGAAATCGATCAGACGAGCTGAACAACAAGTGGAAATGAATCGGGAGACACTGCGACAAATTGCAATTGAATTGAAAATTGCAATTGAAGATCTACATGTCTTCCCATACGTGATCGAGAAGTCTCTTCATCCTCAACTGGCGACTGTGTGGTGTGCAGTGCCCAATCACGGAATAATCGGTGTGATATTAATCGACAGAACGGTGCCTGTCAAACGGTACGTGAAGGTTTTGAGAGATGATTTCACCCCCATTATCCAAAGTGACCCTGATTTCGACAGGTTGTGGTTTAAGCAAGATGTAGTTCGACCCCATCGAACCAGGAGAGAGTTTGATGTCCTGTACAAGCACTTTGGGGACCGCATTCTGGCTCTGGGGCATCCGAAGGCCACTGGCATGGGCTTCGATTGGCGGCCATATTCTCCGGACCTGAACGCATGTCACTCGTATTTGTGGGGCTATATTACAGAGAAGATGTACAGTAATAACCCCAAAACCATTGCTGAGCTGAAAACAGCCATTCACGAGGTCATCGGCAGTGTCTATATTTCGACACTTCAGCGACTTGAGCAGAATTTCACTATTCATTTGTGCCACATCATCGCCAATGATGGCAGGCATATCGAACATGTCGTAACCTAAATCCGAATATCTGTAGTGACGTTTACATGTTGAATAAAGTGTGTGAACGCCGTAGTTTGCAACTAATTTACAGTTTTTTCATGCACTCTCTAATTGTCACCCTGTATGTTCTAGATTCTATTGTCTGCACCACCAAAACAGCTGCATCAAACAGTTGGTCTACCTCAATTATTGGATCTGTCTATCGCGTATCTTGGACCACTAGAACAGCAGCAACAGATAACTATCCGATAAATTATAGTTGCTTCATTTTTGCTAGAAAATATCCCTAGCTTCTGGCTTAAGGCCTTAGTGGACTTTCTGCCTTGCTTGGTTACTCCTTACAAGTGTACACTGGAAGAGTTACGTTCTTCAAGAGCTGCTCTGTCACAGTAAGCTGAAACATAGGGTGCTGGATTCAGCGTGTGGTGATTTACGCTTGCATTTACCGTTTCTGTGTCAAGAAGATATAAATATGTTTTCTTATACCATTTAACATATCTTCTCATAAGTCTGCATGCTTTATTGTCACATCAGCATACGTTTCTTGATTCACCATGCTTTGTTGCGTACTTCCAGTTTCCCTGTCACCCAAAATGCTACTGTTTTCATCAAATGAATACTGTTTGTCGTATCATAGGCTGCACCGTTACTCGAATTATTAAAATAACTTTCTTCCACTTTGGGTGGGAATATGAAGTGGCCTAACGACTCATAAGATTTTATCATTGATCATAATGTAGTTGATGTGGAAAAGAAGGTTTCACAATGTGTCAGGACAATAATTTTTTTCCAGATTTTTGGTGCAACAAGAAACCCACGAAAGTTTTAACGATCTAGTTTCTTCCCTGTCTCACCTGATCATTTCCAGAGCTCAGGAAAAGAAATGAAATGAAGAGGCTGGCATAGAAGAAGTTATGGGGCTAATCAGACCAAGAGCTTGGTGTTGGTATACACTGGTGGAGTTTCACGATCTCCTTTGGTTTGCAGTTACGAGAACAGGAGGAAAGTCACCAAGTTTTACTTACAATCTTGACAAAAAATGGTTCAAATGGCTCTGAGCACTATGGGACTTAACTTCTGAGGTCATCAGTCCCCTAGAACTTAGAACTACTTAAACCTAACTAACCTAAGGACATCACACACATCCATGCCCGAAGCAGGATTCGAACCTGCGACCATAGTGGACGTGCGGTTCATACTGTAGCGCCTAGAACCGCTCGGCCACCCTGGCCGGCTACAATCGTAACAGAAGAAAGATACTGTGGCCATGAAATTGGTGACGGTGTTAGTATTTCTCTACATATGCACCTTTAAATGGGACACACTTTTCCTAATGAAGATCTCGCTCCTAATTCTCGGACAGGTACGCAATGGTTTAGAAAGTTACTAAATTAATTTGAGCTATATAGCTCTTAATATGGAGAGGCCTACGGAACTTACTATGTAACTGACAATAAAAATCCATTAGTCTTTCATTGATTATCGTTTTCAATGGCTCAAATGGCCCTGAGCACTATGGGACTTAACTGCTAAGGTCACCAGTGCCCCAGAACTTAGAAGTACTTAAACCTAACTAACCTAAGGACATTCACACACATCCATGCCCGAGGCAGGATTCGAACCTGCGACCGTAGCGGTCGCGCGATTCCAGACTGTAGCGCCTAGAACCGCTCGGCCACTCCGGCCGGCGATTATCGTTTTCATTCTCCCTCCTGCAAGTCGTTGTTTTCAGGTTCAACTACGTTTTGGGTGAAAAACTACTCCACTTAGTTATAATTTAATCAGTCCATTCCTTGAGAATATGTTTTTGAAGAATAATATTGATTAATAAATCAGTTTGTATTGAAGACTTGAGTTTTGGTCCTCCCAAATAGCATGCCGCTTCCAGGATTTTGTGACGAGTGTCGGCCCTAGATCGAATGCACCCGGCGGATTAACGGACGCAGGTCGGTGTGCCGGCTAGCCTGGACGTGGTTTTAGACGTTTTTCCACATCGGACTAGGTGAAATCCGGGCTGGTACCGACGTCCCGCCTCAGTTACGTGGTTCGCTTACGTATCTAAAACGTTCGCACACTTTCACATGGGGTAACACATGACGCAGACAATTGGGGTATGCTAATTCCGTTCCAGGGAGGGTAGAGGGGTGGTGACAGGAAGAGCATCCGGCAATCCTCTACCACTAACGTTACGAAAATCAATAATTAACATGGCGACCTCGTGAAGATGAGGGATAAAGGCCACGAAATTGATTTTTGACGTTACTTTTCCTTTCGTTAATATGTATCAGTAATGCAGGAAGCAAGTTCTGTTTCTTACTGTAACTTTCCTCTAAAACCCAGTATTTCAGTTCCAAGACAAAGTGTGCAACCTTTTCAGCTCTCTGTCGCTTCTGCGATTCTTCACAAACCTGCGAATATATGATGCCTTATGTCACAATTTCCCATATGTCCGATTGCCTATATCTCTGGTTCCGTTGAAGAGGTGGCAGACTGGTGCAACTGCATTTTTGAATCCTTTTTTGCAGGACTGACACGTCACTAGAAAGTTGTTGCGAATCTCGAATTTTATATACCGTTAAAAGAGCATTCATTGTTTAAGTGTCGTGTCTAAAGTTTCTTATGTTTTGCTAATGTTTTTACCATGTCTCTGCGTTTCAGACGGTTTTAGCTGTGTATTTCTACCTGGGCGACACAGGGAAAAACGTCGAAGACATCGGCTGGCTTCCGCTAACTGCTCTCGTCTTCTACATCGTCACCTACACCGCAGGTTTGTTCTTGTAACTCTGATCACTACTGACGCATATCTTCCAAGTGTAAAAAAATCCTGCAGTTCTATTCTATCAGCTGAAACATAGGAAACAGAAATTTCATTATACACTAGACAACATTCCATTGGAACTACTGACGGCCTTGGGAGAGCCAGTCCTGACAAAACTCTACCATCTGGTGAGCAAGATGTATGGAACAGGCGAAATACCCTCAGACTTCAAGAAGAATATAATAATTCCAATCCCAAAGAAAGCAGGTGTTGACAGATGAGAAAATTACCAAATAATCAGTTTAATAAGCCACAGTTGCAAAATACTAACACGAATTCTTTACAGACGAATAGAAAAACTAGTAGAAGCCGACCTCGGAGAAGATCAGTTTGGATTCCGTAGAAATACTGGAACACGTGAGGCAATACTGACCTTACGACTTATCTTAGAAGAAAGATTAAGGAAAGGCAAACCTACGTTTCTAGCATTTGTAGACTTAGAGAAAGCTTTTGACAATGTTGACTGGAATACTCTCTTTCAAATTCTAAAGGTGGCAGGGGTAAAATACAGGGAGCGAAAGGCTATTTGCAATTTGTACAGAAACCAGATGGCAGTTATAAGAGACGAGGGACATGAAAGGGAAGCAGTGGTTGGGAAGGGAGTAAGACAGGGTTGTAGCCTCTCCCCGATGTTATTAAATCTGTATATTGAGCAAGCAGTAAAGGAAACAAAAGAAAAATTCGGAGTAGGTATTAAAATGCATCGAGAAGAAATAAAAACGTTGAGGTTCGCCGATGACATTGTAATTCTGTCAGAGACAGCAAAGGACTTGGAAGAGCAGTTGAACGGAATGGATGGTGTCTTGAAGGGAGGATATAAGATGAACATCAACAAAAGCTAAACGAGGATAATGGAATGTAGTCGAATTAAGTCACGTGATGTTGAGGGTATTAGATTAGGAAATGAGACACTTAAAGTAGTAAAGGAGTTTTGCTATTTGGGGAGCAAAATAACTGATGATGGTCGAAGTAGAGAGGATATAAAATGTAGACTGGCAATGGCAAGGAAAGCGTTTCTCAAGAAGAGAAATTTGTTAACATCGAGTATAGATTTAAGTGTCAGAAAGTCATTTCTGAAAGTATTTCTATGGAATGTAGCCATGTATGGAAGTGAAACATGGACGGTAAATAGTTTGGACAAGAAGAGAATAGAAGCTTTCGAATGTGGTGCTACAGAAGAATGCTGAAGATTAGATGGGTAGATCACATAACTAATGAGGAAGAATTGAATAGGACTGGGGAGAAGAGAAGTTTGTGGCACAACTTGACCAGATGAAGGGATCGGTTGGTAGGACATGTTCTGAGGCATCAAGGGATCACCAATTTAGTATTGGAGGGCAGCGTGGAGGGTAAAAATCGTAGGGGGAAACCAAGAGATGAATACACTAAGTAGATTCAGAAGGATGTAGGTTGCAGTAGGTACTGGGAGATGAAGAAGCTTGCACAGGATAGAGTAGCATGGAGAGCTGCATCAAACCAGTCTCAGCACTGAAGACCACAACAACACAGTATTCTATTAATGAAAATTTACTCTTAATGAATTTAATACCTGGTGTATCAGGAATCAGTTAAAAATACTAAATTCATGTTCTCCTCTGGCCTAGTAATCAATTAAATATCTGTTTTTCGTTCCGCTCTTTATCCAAAACGGAAGTGCCTGATTACAGTACACTCTCACGGCGTCTGTCTAGCAGTTACTCAAATAAAGAGATTTGTGTTCGATGGTTGAAGTTTTAGCAGTTAGTCTACCGTGTAGAAGAAGGCTTACTGCTCGGAACATGAAAATGGAAATCTTCCCCACCCATAAAAATGTCAGCAGGAACGCGCATTTTTATTAGAATAAGGCGTTCGAGTCTAGTGGTATAAATCCGACTGAAAATTATACCCTTCTACAAAGAATATCAGCTACACATGGATCGTCACTCAGTCTCTATATTATATGATGATATAGAAAGAGCCAATACTATTAGAAGATATAGGGCGCAAGGGATATAACCGCAGATGTTTTTATATGCAATACCTTAATATCTACACATAGTTTTTTGGTTATTTTTCTCTGGGTCTAACAATCTTCCCGAAAACACATCGCATAAATTACTACGCGATGTTTTCTGCACGGTTGTAGCTGTACTACATGGACATACTAACCGTTTTGCGCCCTCACGTCCACATTAAAATGTGATCTGCAGACCAGGGGAAAATAAACGCTAATGGCGTGCTCTTGCCACATGTACTTCAAGGTACTAACCAACCTAAAAACATATGACTTGTAATAGCTATAATTATTAGTCTGCAAATGACGTAAATACTGATGTAATGATGTTGAGCACACCGTCCTCAGTCACCGATAGAAATGTCTGTTCTTATACCCGTTGCAGCCTGTGTAGCTTACACCTTGCAGGGTCACCAAATAACGTGAATGGTTTCGGAGATTTTTAGTTGTTGCTTTTAGTATTATTTCGTTCAAGAAAAAACCTTTTCCATTATAATTAATTGCTCGACTTTGCATCGTAAAGTCATCAGAGCTCTATTAATTTTTGTTTCTAATTTATTTCTTTATTAAAACAGTAAGAAGTATAATTTGTATTATGCGTGTGTATGCACATATAAGCTATAAGCACTCAAATTATGTTTTCTAAGGAATGGATGGCAGGGGACTCGTCATTAATTCATTTATTATCCATTTACTATTGAAGAGTATTTTTAATTTGTGAAAGTACAATTAATTACTTGATAGGATGAATAAAACAATTTCTAAGGAGACGCCTTAGGGGGGCTTTTTAATCAAGTAATAGCACTCTCGTAAGAAAAGGAGTTTTGGTTTTAAAAACCTGAAAGTTTTTCTTTAATTTTAAGAATTTAATTTTCAAGGGAAAATAGGAGTACAGTTACAGAAAACTGTCCAATGAAGGTATTATCTGGAGAGTGCGAGAACGGGCTGTAGATGCGGATGGAGGGATGGATCCCGCCCCCCCCTCCCCCCCTCCCCTCCCCCCTCCCTCTGCCCCCAGGAAAAAGGAAACCATGAGGTCGCAGGGTCGAATCCTGCCAGACGACGGAAATTTTGTCCAGCTTTAATCTAGCTGTCTCCACTTAACAATGTAAGGAGTCGCTTGGAAAAAAACATGCGGCTCGAATACCATGTAAAAATGCAGGTACCCTTTGCTCAGTTGGATAACGGAGGTAGATTAGGGGCATGCAAGTCGCCGACGTGGCATCCAACCGAAAGACTTCAATGCAAACTATTGATGTGTTTGACGTGTTATTGTGCCGAAATATGCACAAAAGTAAAAAATTATGACTTTTCCTAAAGCCGAAAGGACCGTAATTACTGATTTGCCTGCTTCCCAATTACCTCAACTCACACAAAGTCTTCAAAATGACTGGTTTTACAATAGGTTTTTTTCAGTGATCATATTATCATTTGTTTGATTTGTGCTCGATTTCGTAAAACAACTATTTCTCTTGTACATCAGAAATGGTGGCAGATGGTGCGGTCTATTTCCATGTAACTTGAGGCCTAAATCCCAGAGACGCTATGGAGAGATTTGAGCTTAACCAATCAACCTTGGCGCTGGCTCTCGAGATCCTAAACTCTAAGTAACATTCTGTTGTATTTTAAATTAAGATCTACCATTTGGGTTTAAGAGGGCTACTTCTAGGTCGACCATCGCTCCAGTGGTACACATCAGCGTCGAGTGTTAAAGAGAATAGAAATAAAAGTAAATGAAATCAAACATTACTGTCCTCGATGAATGCCACATTACTAGACATTAATTAATGAATATCACCTGTAACTGCTAAAATGTACTTCATTTTGGTCGAGGTACGGTTTTGGCTTTTATATTCAAACCATTTTCAGATCCACTAGAAAAGGCTTCAGCATAAAATCTGAAAACGTTTCTGAACTAAAAGAGAGAAAATTTTAGCTTCTGTAGCGGCTATTGGTTACTTCAGAATACAATTGCGCAACAGCAGCTCTCTCCACTCACCGATAAGCTAATAAGTATTAGACAACCATCTAACGAATATCATTATCGGCAATTTTACATCCACTGGCTGCTCTAGACTTTTCGATAGATTACAGCGTTCTACTACACACAGCAATGTTGCTCTTGCATGTTGCCTAATTTTGTACATCCACTCCCATGAGGTCTTCTCGGATTTTTCTTATCGTTTCGTATCCAGCAATCGGTCTGTCCTTATCGTTTCGTATGCAGCAGCGTCCTGGGTTCGTATATTATCCGTTCGTCTGGCTACATGTCTCATATGTCTCCATTTCATTTTCGTTGCGGTCACATTAAGCCTTCCACTCCAGTATGTTCTCTGATCTATTTCATTTATACATGGGACCATAAAAAGTATCAGTTTCTTGCTTGTAATACATTTTCGTGTTCTGTTTTAATTTATCCAGAATCTATGATCAACACCCATCTGATTTCTTAGATACCTTGAGCTTCCTTCATGATTTCGTGATTAGAGCACAATATTCAGGCAAATAAAAGCATTGCTGTTCAGGTGTCTCTAAAGCCATTGTTATTTTGCCTATATATTAATATCGCTCCTCCATACTCGCACACACTAATTACTGTTATAATCATCAGTTGCTCTTGGTGTCAAACATACTAATGTGGCTGAAAGAGCAACACTTACCAGCAAAAGCAGCTGCTGCCATAAAAAAAAAAAAAAAAAAAAAAAAAATTGGTTCAAATGGCTCTGAGCACTATGGAACTTAACATCTATGGTCATCAGTCCCCTAGAACTTAGAACTACTTAAACCTAACTAACCTAAGGACAGCACACAACACCCAGTCATCACGAGGCAGAGAAAATCCCCGACCACGCCGGGAATCGAACCCGGGAACCCGGGCGTGGGAAGCGAGAGCGCTACCGCACGACCACGAGCTGCGGACTGCTGCCATCAGCTGGCTTGTTTGCAAGAAGCATTAGCCAAATAAGGTTAGGCAACAGGTAAACCAAAATACATTAAACTACAGATTAGCAATAATAAATTACGAAAATAACCTATGCATTAAGTAACTTGAGTGTTAATATGATGTAATACAGAGTAGTCAATGTTCACCTGCGCTGATCAATCTTTGCACAGTGGTCTAGACATTAATCCAGTGAACGATAATTTCAATCGTGTTAGAATGTCCATTTTGACTCTTCTTGACCGCGATAGTAGACGCGGTCCTGATACAGTCTTGAGGTACTGTTGACACTCCGCATACTGATTCTGATAGTAACAAGGGATACCTTCGTCCTCGAACGCTCGGAACCGCATGAAACCATGCTTTGACTAATACGCGACCATAAAAACAGTAATGGTTTGCGTCATTTCCGTGCAAAACTCTGCACTTGCCTGCTAACTCCATCAGACACTGGCGCGTTGAAAGCTGCACTAACAAGTGCTCGAGTCTCGTGAAAGGTGTGGCAGCAGTGCAAATGTGTCTCTTGGAGTGTTCGCATGTCTCTTACTGTGTGTACGGTGTACAGTGATATCATAAAGAGAATTAATCCTACCAATGTGGACCAAATATTAGGGACAAAGTTACGACGTGCTGGATATGGAAATGAAATCGGGGTCGAGACTTTGCGGATATATTATATCAAATAATAGTACAGAGCCAATGGCCTTGCCGCACTGGTAACACCGGTTCCCGTCAGATCACCGAAGTTAAGCGCTGTCGGGCTGGGCTAGCACTTGGATGGGTGACCATCCGGTCTGCCGAGCGCTGTTGGCAAGCGGGGTGCAGTCAGCCCTTGTGAGGTCAATTGAAGGGCTACTTGATTGAGAAGTAGCGGCTCCGGTCTTAGAAACTGACCTACGGCCGGGAGAGCGGTGTGCTGACCACATGCCCCTACATATCTGCATCCAGTGGTGGTGCCTATGAACTAGAGGATGACACGACGACCAGTCAGTGCCTTCGTGACCTGTTGGGGTGGAGTTAATAGTACAGAAATATAATAGAGATCACACAGAAATATACGACGTTAGGCTGGATAGTTATGCTGGTTTTGGAGGACAAGAAGAACCTCAACCTGAAGGTGGCCGTTCAAGCAGTACAAGACGTTCAACTCCAGAGCAACAGGAACAGTCCAGTCCGAGAGACTAGGAACTGTCTCCGCCTAAACACTCGAGGACCAGTGTATAAAAAGATATTGATGACAGCGTACTACAGAACGCCTATGAAGACTATCAGAATCGTGGCTTCAGTATCTATAGCAGCCTTAAGAGGCGCTAAAAGCACATTTCAAATAAATAAAATAGCCGATTAATTCGGAATTACGTGTCCAGCAAAAAGCGAGCAGAAACTCGTTTCTTAGGAAACTGAATATTGTAATTAAAAAGTATAAAAGAGCATTTAATATCGCAATTAGTTACAGAAAGGTGGTATGGATCTACAGTTCCCGATTGGCATATGCAAATGGTGGCACTAGAAGCTTCTAAAATAATTGGTTTGGGCAATTTCAAAGCAGGAAAGCAAAAGAAAAATTTGGAGTAGGTATTACAATCCATGGAGAAGAAATAAAAACTTTGAGGTTCGCCGATGACATTGTAATTCTGTCACAGACAGCAAAGGACTTGGAAGAGCAGTTGAACGGAATGGATAGTGTCTTGAAAGGAGGATATAAGATGAACATCAACAAAAGCAAAACGAGGATAATGGAATGCAGTCGAATTAAATCGGGTGATGCTGTGGGAATTACATTAGGATATGAGACACTTAAAGTAGTAAAGGAGTTTTGCTATTTGGGGAGCAAAATAACTGATGTTGGTCGAAGTAGAGAGGATATAAAATGTAGACTGGCAATGGCAAGGAAAGCGTTTCTGAAGAAGAGAAATTTGTTAACATCGAGTATAGATTTAAGTGTCAGGAAGCCGTTTCTGAAAGTATTTGTATGGAGCGTAGCCATGTACGGAAGTGAAACATGGACGATAAATACTTTAGACAAGAAGAGAATAGAACCTTTCGAAATGTGGTGCCACAGAAGAATGCTGAAGATTAGATGGGTAGATCATATAAGTAATGAGGAGGCACTGAATAGGATTGGGGAGAAGAGAAGCTTGTGGCACAACTTGACTAGAAGAAGGGATCGGTTGGTAGGACATGTTCTGAGGCATCAAGGGGTCACCAATTTAGTACTGGAGGGAAGCTTGGAGGGTAAAAATCGTAGAGGGAGACCAAGAGATGAATACACTAAACGGATTCAGAAGGATGTAGGTTGCTGTAGGTACTGGGAGATGAAGACGCTTGTACAGGATAGAGTAGCATGGAGAGCTGCATCAAACCAGTCTCAGGACTGAAGACCACAACAACAATAATTTCAAAGCTTCGATTTCTTTGATCGAAAATCATAAATCTGAATATTACTACATTTCTCACACGTAAGGAGGGAGAGGACTATAACAGCATTTGTCAGATGGCCCAACAGTTTGTGGAGGAAGTGAACGTGTTTATGGCAGAGCAGGGTGTGGAGAAAGGAAATGACTGGAACAGAGTCAATTACAGTATGAAATGTCTTCATCTTCAACACTGTCTCACAAATGAAAGACAACTACAGCTAGTCTGGTGCAGTCTCTACATAGCTCTACGCACAGCCACACAAGTGATGTGGCTTTATCAATGATAGGCAGACTAGCAAACAAGTTGTGCATCTGCTTTCATGAGGCACAAGCGTCTTCGGACCAAATATTTCAAAGAAACTAAAAGATCCTGCCCACGAAACATTCACGTCGAAACAAGCAAAATTCCTTGGTGGACAATTAACAAGTGAAAATAGCCTATTGCTTTGTGATTCCTGGTCAGATCATAAAGATAGCACGATTCTAAATGCAAGGTTTCCAAACAAAGACGTAATGCTGCAGATGTTGCCACCGAAGACAACAAATTATTGACAACCCCTCGACGTTTACTTATTTGGGCAACGTAAACTCTTTATCAGAAGGATGGCTGATTTTGTAAGACTGCAGTGTGCCAACCCACAAGTGCAGATACATGATCGTTATTTCATATCAGACTTCATTCTGTGATTTACAACCAATTTTCTATACGAAAGTATACGCTAGTGTTACAATATGCTTGACGATAGGCAGTTTATGACAGTGACATACTCATATCATCATTTTAAAATGTAATTAGTGTGACTTTTGATATCGGACTGCTTGAATACGAAACTGATTTTGAATGTAAAAACGTGAGGACTAATAGAAGCACTATGAAGTGTGGAGGATATGTGTGTTTTGCGCTATTATAATTACTTTAAGCAGAGAGTTTTTGGCACTGTTTATTGAAAACGTAAGGATACTCTGACGTCACTGAATTACGTTTAATTTTCCTCCTGTGGTACTGATATCTTGTTACTTTGTTTCTATCCATTAAAAAGTGACTTGCGGTAGCACGCAACATTTCGCATTGAAATGATACACATCACTGTTTTTGTTTTTTTTTTTCTTTACGATCAAGTGTTATTCTAAGCATAATTTCGTACCATTCCGCGGGTTGAAGGTCAAAGCTGTCCTTTGTAGATGAAGCAGAACTGTGTGTCCGTTTATAATCCGCCTTTGGCGGATGGATTCCCACTTGCGTACCATTGACATAGGAGAGATGAATAAATAGACCGTGTTGCGTATATCCTTTCTGTATAGGACTGTCTCTTCTATCTTCTGGTGGACACAGCAATTTCTGTCTGTTTACAGATGATCACGATTTGTCAATCAGTCTAGCTTCGGGTCAGTAATTGAAACTTTCATACTTTTATGCCTAGTTATCTACCGTTAATTAAAGGAAACGTTAGTGTCAGTGTTTATTTCCTGAATGACAGCATTCCATTTCATTGATAATAGACGCTATCTTTGCTACTGCATAAGGCTCATAACTCAGGGGCATTAACAGTCAATGTTACAGCCCTGAAATCGTAGTCCTAAAGTGAATCAAGAGTCAAAAGCAATTTGTCCGACAGTGACAAAATTATCTCATGTGCTGAAAGAAAAAGACGTCCACGTAGTTGTGTGTGCACTGACCAGAGTTCAGTCTCTTTCTAAAAGGGGAAATAGAGACCACGGGAGAGATAAGCCGAGAATTACAGGGGATTATACTGAATGTGTGTGAAATCAGGAACAACAATTTCGAATAAATCTACACTGAGACGAAAACAGCAAAATAAAAATTTTGCTTCCAAATTCAGTGTAAGACCACTCATCGTCGAAGACTAAAGGCATGCCACGCCTAACCTCGTCTTGCCGAAAGTGCAGCCTTCGCAAACTCTTACAATAATTATAAAAAATCATTTTAAAACACATTGAGAAAGGGCATAACAGAATACAAAGAATAAATGGTGGAAACAAGAGTGTGCGCGTGTCTCAGAACACGTGTGGAATTACTGGTTGGTCGTTATACGCGTTAAAATACGTGAAAATCAACTAATAAAATTTTTGCAATCTTAATATTCTCAGAATGTAGTTTTTCCATTTTGGCCGTTTAAGAACAAATAAAAACGATCGAAGGCCTTTCGTGACGCACATATAGAAATAATGGGAGGTTTTCTTATCAACTACTTGCAGCGCAGTCTGTTCGGGAAAGCTCCTGTCTGTTCAGCGTTTACCCGAAAAATTGTCCACTGGCACAAAGGGCTATACCTACGTACCCACGTAAAAGAAAGCTTTCGTAAGATTCTCTGACCAACTCAACAAGGTCGCACGCGTTTCCTGTATTCAAGAATTTTCCAACTTCACGAATATCGATACTGTCAGGGTATCTTTGCTTCATATTTCCTCTTACTGAGGGCATGATGAAACCTGGTGTGACTAATATGGCTGGCATTTACTGCCGTACATACAGGCAACAGAACCATTTTTCATAGCACCTTTATTTATGTGTTGTTTGTTGTTCCCATCGATTAGGCAACTTTTTATCTGTATCAACAACTATCACAGATCATAAAACATTCTTGACCAACAATAAAAGAATGGAGAAACAACACACGATTTGCTTCTGTTTTGCCTGTGAAACAGCATGGACGTAGAAAAGAAATATTTGCATGTAGAATTCGATTTGTGTAGTCGATACGTGTAAATGGCAAATACTTGATAGTCCAAAACGGAAAAGTAACTCATCTTGGTGAGTTGATTAAGCAACGCAACTGATTTCGTTCCAATGCCGTGAAATTATTACCTGAATTTTACAGAATTTTATTTACCGCAGGCTTCCGAAGAACGATTAACACGCAGCTGTTCGTAAGAAAAAGTAAAGAATGGCTATGTTGGTTTTGAGTAACGGTTTGGGATGTTAAACAGCATATGATTTGCAACACACAAATTTATTTCAAAATATTGTATGTGTGTGGCGGAATCCATAAGCATTACTTCAAACTTTGCAGAAAGATTTTCCAAAAGAAAAATGTTTCAGAGGCTCGTTTTGCTGCCATCTTCGATTGCTGTGATGTCCTCCAGTGAGGTCACTACAGTGCAGCCCCCTGTGTCCTAACCACACCCTCTATTTCCGCCTAAAATACATTATCGAAGCAACATTGTTTAATCAGATTACACTTTGCCTCAGAGATACATGTATGTACCGATTATGCAGTCTGACGGCGCGAATTTGTCGACTCCTTCATAATAAGAACTCGGCAAATTGGTCCTTAAAGATAACGTTCCTAAATGAATAACGTCCACAAGACACCGAAACACTTCCTTGTGACGATTCCTTCTGCACAGACTAGAAATAACGTAAAAGCAGAGCAATTACAAAATGCCACATTTTAAAAAATAAATAATATTTTTGAAACTACACTACTGGCCATTAAAATTGTTACACCAAGAAGAAATGCAGATGATAAACGGGTATTCATTGGACAAACATATTATACTAGAACTGACATGTGATTACATTTTCACGCAGTTTGGGTGCATACATCCTCAGAAATCAGTACCCAGAACAACCACCTCTGGGCGTAATATCGGCCGTGATACGCCAGGACATTGAGTCAAACAGAGCTTGGATGGCGTGTACAGGTACAGCTGCCCATGCTGCTTCAACACGATACAACAGTTCATCAAGAGTAGTGACTGGTGTATTGTGACGAGCCAGTTGCTCGGCCACCATTGACCAGACGTTTTCAATTGGTGAAAGATCTGGAGAATGTGCTGGCCTGGGTAGCAGACGAACATTTTCTGTATCCAGAAAGGCCCGTAAATGACCTGCAACATGCGGTCGTGCATTATCCTGCTGAAAGGGATCTAATGAAGGGTAGAGCCACGGGTCGTAACAAATCCGAAATGTAACGTCCACTATTCACAGTGCCGTCAATGCGAACAAGAGGTGACCGAGTCGTGTAACCAATGGCACCCCATACCATCACGCCGGGTGATACGCAGTATGGCGATGACGAATACACGCTTACAATGTGCGTTCACTGCGATGTCGCCAAACACGGATGCGACCATCATGATGCTGTAAACAGAACCTTGATTCATCCGAAAAAACGACGTTTTGCCAATCTTGCAACCAGCTTCGTCGTTGAGTACACAATCGCAGGCGCTCCTGTCTGTGATGCTGCGTCAAGGGTAACTGCAGCCATGGTCTCCGAGCTGATAGCCCATGGTGCTGCAAATGTCGTCGAACTGCTCGTGCAGATGGTTGTTGTCTTGCAAACGTCCCCATCTGTTGACTCAGGGATCGAGACGTGGCTGCGCGATCCGTTACAGCCATGTGGATAAGATGCTTGTCATCTCGACTGCTAGTGATACGAGGCCGTTGGGACCCAGCACGGCTTTCCGTATTACCCTCCTGAACCCATTGATTCCATATTCTGCTAACAGTCATTGAATGTCGACCAACGCGAGCAGCAATGTCGCGATACGATAAACCGCAATCGCGATAGGCTACAATCCGACTTTTATCAAAGTCGGAAACGTGATGGTACGCATTTCTCCTCCTTACACTAGGCATCAGAACAATGTTTCACCAGGTAACGCCGGTCAACTGCTGTTTATGTATGAGAAAGCGGGTGGGAACTTTCCTCATGTCAGCACGTTGTAGGTGTCGCCACTGGCGCAAACCTTGTGTCAATGCTCTGAAAAGCTAATCATTGCATATCACAGCATCTTCTTCCTTTCGGTTAAATTTCGCGCCTGTAGCACGTCATCTTCGTGGTGTAGCAATTTTAATGGCCAGTAGTGTATATCGGAGATAACATAAAAATTCGGTTTGCAATGTCAGATGTGTCTAACTGTGACGTATATCCTCAGTATCGTAGGGACATGCATAAAGTGCCACCCAGGACTATCACAAATGCTTGGCGAAGGACGTAACATCTCTGCAGATCCATATACGGCGATAGACCATCTTCTTAGAAACAGATCGCCGCTGACTTTAAATACACTCCTGGAAATGGAAAAAAGAACACATTGACACCGGTGTGTCAGACCCACCATACTTGCTCCGGACACTGCGAGAGGGCTGTACAAGCAATGATCACACGCACGGCACAGCGGACACACCAGGAACCGCGGTGTTGGCCGTCAAATGGCGCTAGCTGCGCAGCATTTGTGCACCGCCGCCGTCAGTGTCAGCCAGTTTGCCGTGGCATAGGGAGCTCCATCGCAGTCTTTAACACTGGTAGCATGCCGCGACAGCGTGGACGTGAACCGTATGTGCAGTTGACGGACTTTGAGCGAGGGCGTATAGTGGGCATGCGGGAGGCCGGGTGGACGTACCGCCGAATTGCTCAACACGTGGGGCGTGAGGTCTCCACAGTACATCGATGTTGTCGCCAGTGGTCGGCGGAAGGTGCACGTGCCCGTCTGGGACCGGACCGCAGCGACGCACGGATGCACGCCAAGACCGTAGGATCCTACGCAGTGCCGTAGGGGACCGCACCGCCACTTCCCAGAAAATTAGGGACACTGTTGCTCCTGGGGTATCGGCGAGGACCATTCGCAACCGTCTCCATGAAGCTGGGCTACGGTCCCGCACACCATTAGGCCGTATTCCGCTCACGCCCCAACATCGTGCAGCCCGCCTCCAGTGGTGTCGCGACAGGCGTGAATGGAGGGACGAATGGAGACGTGTCGTCTTCAGCGATGAGAGTCGCTTCTGCCTTGGTGCCAATGATGGTCGTATGCGTGTTTGGCGCCGTGCAGGTGAGCGCCACAATCAGGACTGCATACGACCGAGGCACACAGGGGCAACACCCGGCATCATGGTGTGGGGAGCGATCTCCTACACTGGCCGTACACCACTGGTGATCGTCGAGGGGACAATGAATAGTGCACGATACATCCAAACCGTCATCGAACTCATCGTTCTACCATTCCTAGACCGGCAAGGGAACTTGCTGTTCGAACAGGACAATGCACGTCCGCATGTATCCCGTGCCACCCAAGGTGCTCTAGAAGGTGTAAGTCAATTACCCTGGCCAGCAAGATCTCCGGATCTGTCCCCCATTGAGCATGTTTGGGACTGGATGAAGCGTCGTCTCACGCGGTCTGCACGTCCAGCACGAACGCTGGTCCAACTGAGGCGCCAGGTGGAAATGGCATGGCAAGCCGTTCCACAGGACTACATCCAGCATCTCTACGATCGTCTCCATGGGAGAATAGCAGCCTGCATTGCTGCGAAAGGTGGATATACACTGTACTAGTGCCGACATTGTGCATGCTCTGTTGCCTGTGTCTATGTGCCTGTGGTTCTGTCAGTGTGATCATGTGATGTATCTGACCCCAAGAATGTGTCAATAAAGTTTCCCCTTCCTGGGACAATGAATTCACGGTGTTCTTATTTCAATTTCCAGGAGTGTATGTATGACTGTAGGGCGTCAGGAACCCAGTTCTATATTACTCTATGGAATCTATTAGGTTTCAGCAGCCGATGACTGTTATCGTATCTAGTGCCTCACCATTACTTTGGTAAAATAATTTTATAGCAATCGTAAAGTTGATGCGCGGTTTTAGAAAGTCAGTTACGAAATTTATACGAAAAGCACCATAAATGATGATGGTATACATGTGTATTCAGAAATGCTTGTTCCTTATCTACGGCACCATTCTCTTGTTCCAGGCTACGGCGGTCTACCGTTCACCGTTACAGGAGAAATCTTCGCGCAGAACGTCAAGTCAGTGGCTCTACCCGCAGCTGTCTTCGTTTCGTGGACCATGTCCTTCCTGGTGACGAGGTTCTTCGAGGACATTTCCGTCGCCGTTGGCAATTACGGGCCCTTCTTTCTGTTCGCAGCTTGCTCCTTACTAGCCTCCCTCTACGTGTACTTTTTGCTGCCTGAAACGAAGGGGAAGACTTTGGAAGAGATACAGGTTATCCTTGAAAGCGATAGGCCCGTCCGAGCATGTTGCTGAAGAGATACGAGACTGACAAATATTTTATTTTGGAACAGCTTCGCCTCTGGTGCTCGATGAAATCGTCCACGACAGAATCGGAAGGAGCAAAAGTTAACGCTTGACACCGAGCACATTTCTTAAAAGGGGTCTGACGCTGTTAGAAGAAATGACGGCGAATGTCATTCACCTTTATTTTGTGAAAACTGTTTGTAAGGGCATTGATCAGTATTAATTTCTATTAATGTGTCGTTGACCGAGAGCAAGGCGAGAAAATTAACGTTAACACTCAGGGCTTATAGTGAAGAAGTATTCTCTTTTAGGCGAAGAGGATGAATAACGCTAAATCAGAATTCACTCGTAGTTGTTCGTCCGAATGTGAAGCGATGTGAAGAATGCGACACACTATTGATGAACTGCAGTGCATTCTCATCACATTGTGTTGGATATTTTGGACTAAAATATGGGTTAAGCATTCTGTAAATGTACTGATTGTGAGAAAGTCTGTGACTACTATCATTTGAGAAATGTTTAACAGAACATGGCATTTCTGTTTACAATTATTTTTATTGAGGTAAATTTGAACATAAGTAAGAGCATATGGACTATCAGACCAATTGTGTGATTGGATTGAGGAGTTCCTAGATAACAGGACGCAGCATGTCATTCTCAATGGAGAGAAGTCTTCCGAAGTAAGAGTGATTTCAGGTGTGCCGCAGGGGAGTGTCATAGGACCGTTGCTATTCACAATATACATAAATGACCCTGTAGATGACATCGGAAGTTCACTGCGGCTTTTTGCGGATGATGCTATGGTGTATCGAGAGGGCGTAACAATGGAAAATTGTACTGAAATGCAGGAGGATCTGCAGCGAATTGACGCATGGTGCAGGGAATGGCAATTGAATCTCAATGTAGACAAGTGTAATGTGCTGCGAATACGCAGAAAGATAGATCCTTTATCATTTAGCTACAAAATAGCAGGTCAGAAACTGGAAGCAGTTAATACCATAAATTATCTGGGAGTAGGCATTAGGAGTGATTTAAAATGGAATGATCATATAAAGTTGATCGTCGGTAAAGCAGATGCCAGACTGAGATTCGTTGGAAGAATCCTAAGGAAATGGAATCCGAAAACAAAGGAAGTAGGTTACAGTACGCTTGTTCGCCCACTGCTTGAATACTGCTCAGCAGTGTGGGATCCGTACCAGATAGGGTTGATAGAACAGATAGAGAAGATCCAACGGAGAGCAGCGCGCTTCGTTACAGGATCATTTAGTAATAGCGAAAGCGTTACGGAGATGATAGATAAACTCCAGTGGAAGACTCTGCAGGAGAGACGCTCAGTAGCTCGGTACGGGCTTTTGTCAAAGTTTCGAGAACATACCTTCACCGAAGAGTCAAGCAGTTTATTGCTCCCTCCTACGTATATCTCGCGAAGAGACCATGAGGATAAAATCAGAGATATTAGAGCCCACACAGAGGCATACCGACAATCCTTCTTTCCACGAACAATACGAGAATGGAATAGAAGGGAGAACCGATAGAGGTACTCAAGGTACCCTCCGCCACACACCGTCAGGTGGCTTGCGGAGTATGGATGTAGATGTAGATGTAGATGTAAAAGTAAGTAAGAAAACCACATTCAACTACGAGGTGCATTCAAGTTTTTTTTTTCTAATTAACTACTCACCCGAAATCGATGAAGCTGGCGTTACTTCTCGACGTAATCGCCCTGCAAACGTACACATTTTTCACATCGCTGACGCCATGATTCCATGGCAGCAGCAAAGGCTTCTTTAGGAGTCTGTTTTGACCACTGGAAAATCGCTGAGGCAATAGCAACACGGCTGGTGAATGTGCGGCCACGGAGAGAGTCTTTCATTGTTGGAAAAAGCCAAAAGTCACTAGGAGCCAGGTCAGGTGAGTAGGGAGCATGAGGAATCACTTCAAAGTTGTTATCACTAAGAAACTGTTGCGTAAAGTTAGCTCGATGTGTGGGTGCGTTGTCTTGGTGAAACAGCACACGCGCAACCCTTCCCGGACGTTTTTGTTGCAGTGCAGGAAGGAATTTGTTCTTCAAAACATTTTCGTAGGATGCACCTGTTACCATAGTGCCCTTTGGAACGCAATGGGTAAGGATTACGCCCTCGCTGTCCCAGAACAAGGACACCATCATTTTTTCAGCACTGGCGGTTACCCGAAATTTTTTTGTTGGCGGTGAATCTGTGTGCTTCCATTGAGCTGACTGGCGCTTTGTTTCTGGATTGAAAAATGGCATCCACGTCTCATCTATTGTCACAACCGACGAAAAGAAAGTCCCATTCGTGCTGTCGTTGCGCGTCAACATTGCTTGGCAACATGCCACACGGGCAGCCATGTGGTCATCCGTTAGCATTCGTGGCACCCACCTGGATGACACTTTTCGCATTTTCAGGTCGTCATGCAGGATTGTGTGCACAGAAACCACAGATATGCCAACTCTGGAGGGGATCTGTTCAACAGCCATTTGGGGATCCCCCAAAACCATTCTCTCCACTTTCTGGATCATGTCATCAGACTGGCTTGTGCAAGCCTGAGGTTGTTTCAGATTGTTGTCACACGATGTTCTGCCTTCATTAAACTGTTGCCCCCACAAACACACTTTCGACACATCCATAACTCCATCACCACATGTCTCCATCAACTGTCGATGAATTTCAATTGGTTTCATACCACGCAAATTCAGAAAACGAATGATTGCCCGCTGTTCAAGTAAGGAAAACGTCGCCATTTTAAGTATTTAAAACTGTTCTCATTCTCGCCGCTGGTGCTAAAATTCCATCTGCCATCTCTGGGACGTATTGACAATGAACGCGGCTTCATTTTAAAACAATGCGCATGTTTCTATTACTTTCCAGTCCTGAGAAAAAAAAATCGATACCTTAGAACTTGAATGCACCTCGTATATAAGAAAGTGAGGTTTCAGATACATTGCTATCGTTTGTATTTATTGTACCGGCAACTTACTTTTAAGTGGTTATTTTGCCAAGTATACATAATCAAAATAGCCTTCTCCACTACTAATAAGTAGCACAAAATATTGTTGCCTTTCTCTTACCAGTCAAATACTTCTCCACATACATCTCTTCTTTAGTGATACCAACACTTCTATTAGAAGCCATTACTCACATTGGCTCTGAGCACTATGGGACTTAACATCCGTGGTCATCAGTCCCCTAGAACTTAGAACTACTTAAACCTAACTAACCTAAGGACATCACACACATCCATGCCCGAGGCAGGAGTCGAACCTGCGACCGTAGTGGTCACGCAGTTCTAGACTGAAGTGCCTAGAACCGCACGGCCACACAGGCCAGCTTACTCACATTCTACAAACATGGAATTAGATATTTCTTAAATCATTATGGGCAGTCAAATTATTCGCATCATCATCAACATTGTCATCATCATCCACGAGAAGGCTTACCGGGATCTAGCAGTCGATTACACACACTATACCTTGCATCTGGATTACTAAAACAAACAAAACAACTACCCTTATTAAGTATACATCAGAATAATAGTTTGTTTTAGCTTCAGACAGCTAAATATCTCGAAAACGACTCAACGTACGAAAAAAAAGTTCTAGGTGAAAACTTAGTATCAGTAAAGGTGACATCTGTCTGTGCTACAACCTCCTAAACACCTCTCCAACGTGGGGGGGATAAGCCTACATTTTTTACTGCGTATTCTAATTCTACACCAAAAAAATATGTACGGTTTACTCAAACCATTATTTCCCTTTCTTGGTAGATGGTGTTATAATCAACAAATATCAAATGTACCTGTTTCTCCAATTAAGAACCGAAGCATTTCATCCTACATTTCATTTACGGTGTACATGTAAACTTTGTGTTGAAACATCCCCTTAGAAAAATTTTATAACTGACAGTGCTGGAAAACCTCTACGTTATTTGATTTTCAAACAGCTGAGCAGAACTGAACGTACTCAGACATTTCTCTCTTTACTTATTCTGATCAACACGAAACTGACACACAATAATTTTAGCGCAACGCAATCTGACTTTCAATAATCCCTACAAAAGAATGGCCCTGACTAACAATAACCTATACCTTTCATGAATCACTTACCTCACAAAAATCTTCTTTACTCGAACTACTGCAGTACAGCGAGCGGCGATACTGCCAGCCAAATAAAGGATTCTAATTATTGAAGGCACTAACTACTGATAGGCATAGTTAGCAAATGAAAGATATTTTGATAGAGAACAAACAATGTATTTGCCTTAATAGTATTCAAAAGTTATATATAAATATCAGTTCATGGCATCCAGTCTTACAAATTTCATTTTCTGACCGACAGAGGTCCAGATCGTCCGCTCTCAAAACTCTGGCATCTCTCTTCCCACATCCACCACTGCTGGCGGCTCACCTCCAACTGCACAAAGCTACGTGCTGTTCACAGCCAACTTCCCAACACTACAATAGCATATACTTCAACATTGCAAACCAACCACAGACTGCACACAGCACAGTCAGTGATTTTCATACAGAGCGCTACGTGGCGTTACCCCAGATCACGTAAGAAACAGATTGACCGTCCTTACGGCAGAACAGGCAACCGTAAAAATAGTTTTCCCGTCGGTCAACAGATGTCGCAGGCGACGCTACAATGCTAACTGACCTGTCCATGTCGCGGAATTGGCAACGCTGTATCTTCGGTGACGTCAATGACGCTGATTTGCGTTCGGCTAGAGCGCTGCGCGCGAAATGCATTCGTCACACTGCTGACTGTAGACCATGATCGGCTGTGGTTTTTCCTGAGTCTTCAATCTAAGAATGTAGATTAGCTCCTATAATTCTACAAACCAAGTTTATTTCACACAATCATATGCGAAATGAAATAAATGAAAAGTAACACACAAACATTTCTCGCGAGTTACTGTTTAAATGCATACTGTATTGCAGTCGCCAGGGTTTTACACTCGCCTTCCATGCCGTCTTTTTCTCTTTGCTATACAGCTCTTCTGATACGGATTATGGTGGTAAAAAAGATCTCCACGTGCAGGTTAACACTAGAAAGTGTTCAAAATCCGCACTCGGATATGATGCGACTTAAGGCTGGACATATTTAAGTGACAGTCATTTCAAATTTAAATTCTTTTACTTTGCATGTAACTTAGCGTAAATGATATAAGAGTGGCACAAAACGATGAATTTTGGATTGTTGTTGAAAGGGGGCTGCAAACGCGGTAATATACAAATGAAAGCGTGTTTCTCGAGCACATTTTGGCGGTGTCAACTTTGAAGAGCCACAGACGGCAAACCATAATTATCTTAAAAATTTACTTTGCACAGTTTAAAGATAACCCGCAAATATTCGCAACAGACGTACGCTTTTATCTGCAACACAGTTGCTACTGGGGATATCCACACTCGCGCAGACCTGTTACTATAAGTAGTGTTGTTTTCGAGTGAAAGCTGTGTGAGGATTATTAGCGCACAGATAAAAAAAATTAAAATAGGCAGCGTCTATAGTTTGTATGTTATGCTCGTTCTCTTCCATTCTCCTCCCTTCATTCCAGTATAAACACTTGTTCACAAGTATAAACGAATGGCAGTGAACATTGGCGAATTATCTATGAATACTCATTTGCAGCAGTGTAAACGAGGTTTTACACTCGTTCACTTCGTTCGCTCTAGTATATACCAGGATTTAGAGGGACAGATGATCTAGCAGTTAGATGATGGCTGTTATTCATTTATTTCACTGCTGCGATTTCAGCTCTAGAGCCATTTTCAAGTACCAAGGGAAAGGTCTTGTAAGGCAATGCTTCTGAAATTGTTTACCAAATGCTTTGCATTTTGTTATCCATATGTTATATTGGTTTCAGTTTTCACATTGCACACAAAAATGCCTCTACACTCAAAATTACGATAGTGAAGTGAATAAACAGTTTTAAAAAGTCCAAATCGCAGCAAAGATTTCATTTAAAAATTATATGATATGATTCTTGTACAGGAAGGGCTGCCACGTTATATCGAATATAACATCGACAAAATTTAAATAGGATCGAATGCTTATGGCTCTTTATTAATTCTTACTCGTAACAAATGTATTGATTTACCTGAATTTAAAATCCACTCACGTAACCTTTCTTTATCTTTGACGGGAAATCTGAACATTTTTAGTTCAGGATTTGTTCGTCTACTCTCTCCACAGTTGCTATACTCGTAGGTCCTCGGTATTACGCATGGAGGTAAGAATTCTTACCTCCATGGTACGACGACTCGATCTACTACCACCGGTATGTCAGAAACAGCTGTACTTCACAGACGCTAAATAGTCGAAAGCTGCACGCGTTCGGCCGATGTTGCCACATATTTCACAGAACGGAGTGCCATCTAGTGGTTGATTCCAGAAGTAAGGGTGTGACGCTGTTGCCGCCTAGTGGCCGTTCCCTGACAAGGGTTGCCTGCTAGACCAAGCGGTCGGGCAATCTGTTTCTACGTGATCCGGGGCGTTACCAACATAAAAACCTGAACAGCCTACTTACAATGTTAGCGGTTGATTGTTTACGTTCGGAATTTACTTTAGTATGGCAGAGTTCGTTGTACAGTACAGTATGGCTAGACGTTTCAATGTCTGGTTAGAAACTTCCTTTAGCATGATTCAGGAACAACGATGTGGGTGTAAAGTTTTCTGTTCCCATCGGGGTGGTTGATTTCGGCGAGTCCCCTTGCCTCTGACCATTGGGTTGCTTGATTTCAGTGAGTATCCATGGCATGTCCGCCTGTGACTATCATTTCATGGACATTGTACCTTATATCAGTGGTTCTGATTTTTATTCTGCCAGCAGACGTATAGCGGCCAGCGTGAGAGCTACTGTTCCTAGATGGAAATACACACTCGTATCAGCCACCCTGATAGCGGCGTTCGATAACAGCCTCTGAAATCAAGCATTCCAATGGTGTGCAGACTGACATTCAACCCCTTTAGTAGGCCATTAAAACAACATAATGTGAAGGTAATAAGGTGCATTACTCTAGCAGTTAAGAGAAAATTGCAAGAGAAGTTTCACGCGTCTATTATGTGAATCATGTATGAGTGCAAAGGCGCCCACCGTAAAAATACCTTGTGGTCACGTGGTTGGCGTTCGCGCATGGCTGGCAGGTCCTGGACGAGGCGACAGCTCGAATTTTAACCCATATTTTTTTCATTCCTGGTCTCATTATTTAATTTATATGACATTTGAGAAGTAATTTTTTTTCTTTTTTCTTTTTTTTTTTTTTTTTTTTTTGTTATCAGTCTACTGACTGGTTTGATGCGGCCCGCCACGAATTCCTTTCCTGTGCTAACCTCTTCATCTCAGAGTAGCACTTGCAACCTACGTCCACAATTAGTTACTTGACGTATTCCAATCTCTGTCTTCCTCTACAGTTTTTGCCCTCTACAGCTCCCTCTAGTACCATGAAAGTCATTCCCTCATGTCTTAGCAGATGCCCTATCATCCTGTCCCTTCTCCTTATCAGTGTTTTCCACATATTCCTTTCCTCTCCGATTCTGCGTAAAACCTCCTCATTCCTTACCTTATCAGTCCACCTAATTTTCAACATTCGTCTATAGCACCACATCTCAAATGCTTCGATTCTCTTCTGTTCCGCTTTTCCCACAGTCCATGTTTCACTACCATACAATGCTGTACTCCAGAAGTACATCCTCAGAAATTTCTTCCTCAAATTAAGGCCGGTATTTGATATCAGTAGACTTCTCTTGGCTATAAATGCCTTTTTTGCCACAGCGAGTCTGCTTTTGATGTCCTCCTTGCTCTGTCCGTCATTGGTTATTTTACTGCCTAGATAGCAGAATTCCTTAACTTCATTGACTTCGTGACCATCAATCCTGATGTTAAGTTTCTCGCTGTTCTCATTTCTACTACTTCTCATTACCTTCGTCTTTCTCCGATTTACTCTCAAACCATACTGTGTACTCATTAGACTCTTCATTCCGTTCAGCAGATCATTTAATTCTTCATCACTTTCACTCAGGAACAGAAACCCACGTCACCATACAAGTAGCTCATTTGCTAGAAATGCGACTGTCTAGCCATATTATTTGTACTGTACAATCACATTTGCAACACTCAAGCAACCTTTGAACATCAATATCAACAGTTAGAGCACAAAGGTTTACATTTACATCGCGTATGGAATGTAGAATCAAATGCGTCATTTCTTGATTGCAAAAACAGGCACACCTGATATTTATCGTTTACAGCGCCATCTACAAGGAATGGAAAATAATGGCGTAGAATCCGAAAATGCAATAAAAATGGGAGGGGGGGGGGTTCCCATTTGAAAATAGAAATTTGATCCCACCCACGCATTAGGGGTGGTTAGGAGGTGGCCAGCGTAGCACAGACAGATGTTCCCTTTACCAGTATTAACTTCTCACCTGGAAATCCGTTTCGACATATTTTGTTGTCTGAAGTTAAAACAAACAGCCTGTATACAGTGTGTACCATAATTAATGCCGTAAACGCATACAGTTGAAAGTACACTATACTAGAAGCAAAACAGACTCACAAGGGGAGGCCGCCAATTGTGAAATTCAGATTTAATTCATACTGCGCATGATAAAAGCTCATGGCCAGAGGTGTAATGTGGCAAAGCACCAAGATGCACTTCTCAGCCGTAGTCGAGAAAATCGACAGTTAAAATAAACCGTTGTGGTGAAATACTCTCAACGATTAATAATTATCGACAGCGTCGTGGCGCAGCGGTAAGCGCTCAGGTTCGTAATCCGAAGGTCGCCGGATCGAATCTCGCGCCATGCAATTTTTTTTTTTTTAGTATTTGTTTTTTGTTATTCAAATGTGTCTATACACACACACACACACACACACACACACACACACACACACACACACATATATATATATATATATATATATATATATATATATATATATATATATAATTCCCGGCAATCAGTTGCAACAATTATGCATATAATAAGTTGTTGAAGGTCGTTTGTCGTGGAAAAACTGGTGACTTCAAACATCATTATGTTTTCCGCAAACAAAATTGTATTTCACAAATGTTATTAATTGTCTTCATAATGTTAACCACGTATAGTTAACGGAAGACGTAGAAACGATATTCCGAAACGAATACGTATAGCGTAAGTCAAACGTTCGAATTAGAATAGAGACCCCACGAACACAAATTTGCTGTGGCAGGTGTGAAATATAAGCTCCGTTACTCGCTCGTTACACTTGAAGGACAGATGTTGAATGGCCGAAACGAGCCGCCGCATAACAGCGTAGTTGCCTGCTAACTTCGAAAGAAGGTAGATGCGGTCCCTAGCGCAACTTATAACATCGTCGAAAATCAGTGCGGACGTGAGAGCTTTGGTACACCCTGTTAAACAAACTGAAAAATGGAGGCGGTACAATTAGAGAGCGATCCGCCTTCACCAAAATGCATAAGCAATTCATTAATAGTTTATATATATATATATATATATATATATATATATATTTGAATTACAAAAAACTAATAATAAAAAAGAAATGTTGCATGGCGCGAGATTCGATCCGGCGACCTTCTGATTACAAACCCGAGCGCTTACCGCTGCGCCACGACGCTGTATAAAATTATTAACCGTAGAGAGCATTTCACCGCAACGGTTTCTTTTAACTGTCGATTTTCTCGACAACGGCTGAGAAGTGCATCTTGGTGCTTTGCCACATTACACCTCTGGCCATGAGCTTTTATTATGCGCAGTATGAATCGAATCTGAATTTCACAATTGGCGGCCTCCCCTTGTCAGTAAACATAGGGTCGAAAATGCATACCTTAAGAGCTACGAGCAATTTTTTATCTTTGATACTGTGAAATAAATTTCTTCTACTGCAAGTTCTTTGCTTTCCATATTTTGGAAGTGGTAGTATGGACCGAAATAAGAAAAAAATGTCCAGCAAACATCTACTCTAGAACGCATACCTTAAAAGTTACGAGCACTTCGTCATTAGAGGAGTTGTGTTTCAAACTAGCAAAGATGAACAAGTGCTCGTAACTTTTAAGGTATGCGTTTTAGAGCACATGTTTACTGGATATTTTTTTCTTGTTTTGGTCCATACTACCACTTCCCAAAATATGGAAAGCAAAGAACTTTCAGAAGAAGAGATTTGTTTCACAGTATCGAAGATGAAAAATTGCTCGCAGCTCTTAAGGTATGCATTTTCGACCCCATGTTTACTAAGAGTTTCTTGCTTCTAGTATCGAGTACTTTCAACTGTATGCGTTTATGCCTTTAATAATGATACACCCTGTATATTACTTGTAGTTACTGTCATCATCATTAGGGTTCTGAGATGGCGTATCTGACATACCTGTGCACCTATTATTGTTAAGGCGCCAATCCTCCGAAGACGACGAAGCCAAGAACTGACTCGGTATACAGACATAAAAATTCATCGTTCTTATCAAGACGACACTGGGTAAGTAAAATGCGAATAAAGTCCAAACATACACGTAGAAAGTAACTGCTGTTTACGTGCAAGATTATCATTTTTTACACATTCCCTTAAAAAAGCAAAGGTGTCCTCAACAAAGAGGTGTAGTGGCGTGCTAACATCATGTTCATCAAAGAGAGGACGCATACTGCTGCCACATCCACTTTTGCTGAGACTGGCTGACCTCTTCGTGATGATACCGTTGCTGATACTGACGTCACACATGAATGCTACGAACAGACTGATGTGAATGATGGGCTGGTAGCCTACCTTATACAGCTGACACCCGGGGACTGCTGGTGGGGGAAGATTTCGGGTCGCAGCGTTGCAGCAGTAGACAAGACGCTGAGGCTCCAGGAGGAATGACAGCAGTAAGGCCGTGTTCGTGAAATGAGAAGGCTTGAGAGACTGCTTTAAATAACTTATTTGTAAACTAATTTAATAGTAGTTTTACATTATCTAAAGCACACATGAAACAAGTAATCTTCGTATTATTCTTCAGCCTAAGAATCTGCGGCAGAAGACATTCATATGTTTAAAAATTTCTAACAGTGGCATTCTAGTAAATATCATGTATCCATGAAAATTTGTCACTACTTTTCACGTAAACTATCGAGTGAATATGAAAAGCGCTTTGTGTTGATGTTACCGTATCTTCGTAAATCATCCTGTGTTCGTCCCTGTTCACTCCATGTACTTCTATGCATTTTGAGAAATTTCACGTCTCTGAAAGATTTCAAGAAGTGACTGTTGTAGAAAATGTTGTGCTAAATTACCTAACGCCCATGGAGGTGATAAACGCGATGTCTTTAAATAAGTGTCGAAGCTCATTGAAGAAGCTTTGGAGATCAATTATGATGTTCGCAGTTCAAGGTGCCATCACGAAATGATTCAGCTGTCACGTTATACCTATTACATTGCACAGTCTTTCCATAATTCTGTTAAGTGGACTTTAACTGCTGATGCTACCATGTAATGTTAATGGGAATGTTGCTGTGTCTGCTGGCAAGTTTTGAACGGCTTCAAATTCTATACTGACGTCAGTTGGCCCAGATTTTACACTTTCATCCCTCTTTTGAACAACCTGCAGCGACATTTGGGGCTAACTACTTAACTTCCTTTCGGTTGAGCAGACACATATAATTTTCTTCACTTCCGTAATGTGTTGGATGAAGCCTTGCATGCATATCGAAAATCAGTCTGTCTACATTATTAGAAAACTCTTGTGGATGTTGTCTTATGGGTAAAACTCAGAAATTTTGGTAAATTTTAGCATTAAATTATAAATGTCGAATTCACTCGAATCACATTTCAAGTTGTTTCTCTTATTGGATTGACATGCAACGGTGTTTCTAGTTCAACTGATGCTTTAATAATCCACTGCTGTCAGGGTGGACTTATAAGTAGAGGATATTCAAACATCTGCCGGCACGGTAGCTGAGCGTGTTCGGTCAGAGGGTTAGCTGCCTTCTGTAATAAAAAAAACTGAGTTAATCGATCAACGACGAACTGAAATGGGTGTCTTACGACGTCCGCCCCGAGCAGATTCTACGAACAAAAGCGAACAAAATGAGGAGATTTTTTTTTTTAAAAAAAAGAACACCTTTCATGAACTGAAATTTAAAGCCGAGTACTTTTAAAAGTTTCAAATGTCCTTCACCGGATGCAGAGATATGGAACAGTTTCCAAATTAATTCCTAAAGACAGTTTTGCTCTCTTGTGGATTGTCACCTTCGATATGTGCATTACCATCTGTTCCGCTTCATGCTGACATAAGGTCGTGCTTCACATCAACCGAAATATGTTTCTTATCTTGAAGGTACCCTATCGACATATTTCAGAGGTGTGCATGTGGTAAATCACTTGTACTCGTCTGCTGGTGCCAGTTTCTGGATAAATCATCTTCCATTTTCTAAACCAGTCAAGTCTACTTTTGATGCTGAAATGTATATTTTTAGTTGATGTGATACCTACAGTCCAAGTGTGGTTAATTTCAAAACCATTAAGATCGCGTCTTATTTCCTGAAACGGGAAAGCGGATGTGTTACATGCAATCTGGGACGATGCCGTACGATCTCCATCTTTTTTCATGAATTTCCTCTCCAACTGAACCAATCTGCTCCTTGGAATAATCAGAGTTGAATGACCATGTGGATCTTCTCGTTGTTCATTTCTGTTAGAAGCATTGCTAATGAATGATTCGTTCATCATATTTGACTGAAGCGGTTATGTTGAGCGATCATATTGTTATTTCGGGGTTTTAAGTCAAAAAATTTAAGGAACTGATGGCTACGTGCTGCTGACACATTGTGATTTCATCGCAAAGTGACACGATGTTGGTTGCCTGTGCTGGTTATACAGGGTGTCACAAAAAGGTACGGCCGAACTTTCAGGAAACATTCCTCACACACAAAGAAACAAAATATGTTATGTGGACATGTGTCCATAAACGCTTACTTTCCATGTTAAAGCTCATTTTATTGCTTCTCTTCAAATCACATTAATCATGGAATGGAAACACACAGCAACAGAACGTACCAGCGTGACTTCAAACACTTTGTCACAGGAAATGTTCAAAATGCCCTCCGTTAGCGAGGATACATGCGTCCACCCTCCATCGCATGGAAGCCCTGATGCGCTGATGCAGCCCTGGAGAATGGCGTATTGTACCACAGCCGTCCACAATACGAGCACGAAGAGTCTCTACATTTGGTACCGGGGGTGCGTAGACAAGAGCTTTCAAATGCCCCCATAAATGAAAGTCAAGAGGGTTGAGGTCAGGAGAGCGTGGAGGCCATGGAATTGGTCCGTCTCTACCAATCCATCGGTCACCGAATCTGTTGTTGAGAAGCGTACGAACACTTCGACTGAAATGTGCAGGACCTCCATCGTGCATGAACCACATGTTGTGTCGTACTTGTAAAGGCACATGTTCTAGCAGCACAGGTAGAGTATCCCGTATGAAATCATGATAACGTGCTCCATTGAGCGTAGGTGGAAGAACATGGGGCCCAATCAAGACATCACCAACAATGCCTGCCCAAACGTTCACAGAATGACGTGATTGCACAATTGCGTGCGGATTCTCGTCAGCCCACACATGTTGACTGTGAAAATTTACAATTTGATCACGTTGGACTACATACTGACGAAACTAAAATGAGCTCCAACATGGAAATTAAGCGTTTCCGGACACACGTCCACATAACATCTTTTCTTTATTTGTGTGTGAGGAATGTTTCCTGAAAGTTTGGCCGTACCTTTTTGTAACACCCTGTAAACTGTACGCCCATCTTGCTGCAAACGTAGTTTTATTATAATTTCTTCACCGCAGAAGTTGACAAGATGATTGTTTAGGTGCACAATCCTCAACTCAAGCTGATTTAATGTCCAAACAGTCATTGGTGTTGCTTAGCATCTCTACAATTTTATGTCCCAGCTGGCCACACAGAAGAATCTCTAGGTTGGATGAATAAACCTGTCGTTCTGATATGAATTCGTTGGAATATTGCGCTTGAATCGAACTGTACTAAACGGTAGTATATCCAGTGAATAAGTAGATTTGTAAAACTTCTTCTGATCGTTCTGTAGAATTTGAGCCTTTGAGAAAACTAGTAACGATCCTACAGGGGAATTTCCCCTGTAAAGTCTATTAAATGCCTGGTCGTTCTTGTTTTCGTTTTAAACCTATTGACGTTCACATGCAACATCAAATTAGGTACAGCTGATTCTGTGAAGAAAATTCGCCCTCGAATTTTGCTCAAACACAGACACTCGTTTATTTAAGACTATCTACAGCTCACATTTCCCCCTCCACTTACGACGTCACGTTGTCCTTTGCGACTGATTCACTTTTAGTCCTTCACATCATAGGGAGGTAATGGGAATGGGCTTAGTGTCCTACTTACTCCTCGCACGCTAAATTCGTGTCTTTCACATTCCCATGCTACTTACACAACGTTTCTCTAACAACTCGAATAGAAGTCCAAAAAACAACGTTAAGTCGCACCTCGCAGGTACACAAACAATATGACACATTATCCGACGTTAAAAAAGCAGGCGCTCTCGACCTGTTAAGGTATCTTTTTGTTGATCCTTTTACTTTAGCAATAGAACTTAGCTGGTTTACGATAATATGTTACAACTTGTCGCTATTAGCTAACACGGCGAATACATGATTTGTGAACTAAATGTTACCGTAGCTTAGATGAAGCAGAATAGACCAATGCAAATAAAATCTTTTGTGTATTGACCTATTGTTTGTCGATTCTAGCCTGTGTGAAATCTGTGGTCTGTATACTGACCTTTTGCTCCGTATTCTTGTGCCTTAGCAATTCGGAAAATTTTATTTAAAACATTAGGAATAAAATGTAAATGTCGTGTGACTAGGGCCTCCTGTCGGGCAGACAGTTCGCCTGGTGCAAGTATTTCGAGTTGACGCCACTTCGGCGACTTGCGCGTCGATGGGGATGAAATGATGATGATTAAGACAACGTAACACCCAGTCCCTGAGCGAAGAAAATCTCTAACCCAGCTGGAAATCGAACCAGGACCCTTAGGATTGACATTGTGTCGCGCTGATCACTCAGCTACCGGGAGCAGACAAACAGTAGGAAATCCATGGTAACTAAGCTTTGGTCAAGTTCCAACGGCATCGTGGCTGGGAAATCTATCTGAACATCCATAACTCAATTGCTCTTTTCTCCAATACCACTGACCCAGCTTGTGGTACCATACCAGCCCAACATGTGCTGTACAGTGATCCTAACATTTTCCCAGTGGCAGGCGCTATAATAGCTTCACATATGCCGCGTGCGTTAATTCTCGACTTTAGGCACTATGTCAGCCCCACCTCTGTCATAGCATTTCTTTACTTCCACATTTCTTCCAAATTCTTACATGTTTAGCGACTGTGTCATTACTTTCAAGTGGTTGGCTGTTTCTGGTGGATTTATCATGAACATCGCTTCTTGAGTGACTTGGAGCAATTTATCGACGACGTCACAGCCAATAACGAATCTCGCATCAGCGTTGTATCTTAGTGCTTTGGCTATTTTGAGAGACAATGCCGCATGATGTGAAGACAGTAAAACCGAACCAAACAATACCATTAGTACTCTCTATTCCAGTTCTAATTTATCGGCGTTGTACCATGGCTTAAACCTGGCTTAACTAGCTAGGTAATACCTGTGAACTATTTCTCTTGTTGCCAGATTATATCTTCTTATAATCCTGGCTTTGCAATGACCTTTAATCCTGTATTATGTCCATCTCTAATTACTGATATATTTACTTTATACAATTCGTATTCATCTTAAGGTCATTGTTGATTACCCTTAAGAAAAATACCGAAGTTTTCGGGGTATCCACTGTTTTCCATGCCCGAGTCAACTCTCTACACTCTCTGGCAGTATACCCTTTTTATGATAAACCCAAAAAAGTTTGGGATGTGGCTCAGCGCTTGGAGCAGAATTCCCAAGTCAACTACGCTGGGTGCATATTACTGGAGATAGCGTTTCAGCTCTCGCTCCTTTACAGAACACTACAAGACAACCATGACCCCATGAGAAAAGTACGGGGAGGTGAAACCAAATAATATAGGGAATCGCACAAGTGAAAGTAAAAATACATATGTGCTGCTGGGCAGCTGTGACTGCTGAATCACTGTTTACAATCTTCTACTTGGTCGTTGTCGGGCCATCTGTCCCCAATCCACTCATACTTCTGTCACCAAAATATATCGGTTCACAGATCGGAAATGCGCCAAAATATATCCATTCGCAAATGGTACATGAAACGTTATTGCTTACAAGGACGTGCTCAAGTCTTCTTGTGGCGTTGTAGGGTCCATAAATGGACCCTAAATGAGAACTGTGACGTTTGGAGATGCTGCGGACCAGCAGTGACCACACAAAAAAAATTTTTTTCATTTATGCAATTTAGGGAGTGTTCTGGGTACACTCAATTTTCCGTCACAGTTCGGTTTTCCCTAATAATCTTCTGGCACTGTGGCTGCAGGTGCGGTAGCACAGCAAGTGGGGGATGCATGTTGCCCAGGTAACGGTGCACTGAGCTGGCGTCTGTGGTATGCTGATAGCAGTGGTCGAACACCGCTCATGGCCTTCTGCCGTGGACGATGCTGGTGGGGTCAGCAGCTACACGGTGATGGCGTTTACCTTAGCCGAAGTCAGGACTGTTGGTGAAGAATAGGGATGGGCGTTTTGTGCAGCGTTGGCTGCCCATGGTGTGCAGGAAGGCAGAGGTCGCTTGCCTGGCAGTGGTGACAGCGACAGCTCTGGGTGACACACACTGGGCGTCACATAGTGCCCTGCTGGACGAACAATGATGTACTCGTCTTGGGAATTTAAATCCTGCTGGTCAGTGCTGACTGCTGGAGAAGAGCCCTGATTCAGGGCCGAGTGACTCGTTTTGAGAGTTTAAATCCTACTGGGCAGTGCTGACTGCTGGAGAAGAGACCTGATTCAGGGCCGAGTGACTCGTTTTGAGAGTTTAAATCCTACTGGGCAGTGCTGACTGCTGGAGAAGAGCCCTGATTCAGGGCCGAGTGACTCGTTTTGAGAGTTTAAATCCTACTGGGCAGTGCTGACTGCTGGAGAAGAGCCCTGATTCAGGGCCGAGTGACTCGTTTCGAGAGTTTAAATCCTACTGGTCAGTGCTGACTGCTGGAGAAGAGCCCTGATTCAGGGCAGAGTGACTCGTTTTGAGAGTTTAAATCCTACTGGTCAGTGCTGACTGCTGGAGAAGAGCCCTGATTCAGGGCCGAGTGACTCGTTTTGAGAGTTTAAATCCTACTGGTCAGTGCTGACTGCTGGAGAAGAGACCTGATTCAGGGCCGAGTGACTCGTTTTGAGAGTTTAAATCCTACTGGGCAGTGCTGACTGCTGGAGAAGAGCCCTGATTCAGGGCCGAGTGACTCGTTTTGAGAGTTTAAATCCTACTGGGCAGTGCTGACTGCTGGAGAAGAGCCCTGATTCAGGGCCGAGTGACTTGTTTTGAGAGTTTAAATACTACTGGTCAGTGCTGACTGCTGGAGAAGAGCCCTGATTCAGGGCCGAGTGACTCGTTTTGAGAGTTTAAATCCTACTGGTCAGTGCTGACTGCTGGAGAAGAGCCCTGATTCAGGGCCGAGTGACTCGTTTTGAGAGTTTAAATCCTACTGGTCAGTGCTGACTGCTGGAGAAGAGACCTGATTCAGGGCCGAGTGACTCGTTTTGAGAGTTTAAATCCTACTGGGCAGTGCTGACTGCTGGAGAAGAGCCCTGATTCAGGGCCGAGTGACTCGTTTTGAGAGTTTAAATCCTACTGGGCAGTGCTGACTGCTGGAGAAGAGCCCTGAATCAGGGCCGAGTGACTTGTTTTGAGAGTTTAAATCCTACTGGTCAGTGCTGACTGCTGGAGAAGAGCCCTGATTCAGGGCCGAGTGACTCGTTTTGAAAGTTTAAATCCTACTGGTCAGTGCTGACTGCTGGAGAAGAGCCCTGATTCAGGGCCGAGTGACTCGTTTTGAGAGTTTAAATCCTACTGGTCAGTGCTGACTGCTGGAGAAGAGACCTGATTCAGGGCCGAGTGACTCGTTTTGAGAGTTTAAATCCTACTGGGCAGTGCTGACTGCTGGAGAAGAGCCCTGATTCAGGGCCGAGTGACTCGTTTTGAGAGTTTAAATCCTACTGGGCAGTGCTGACTGCTGGAGAAGAGCCCTGATTCAGGGCCGAGTGACTCGTTTCGAGAGTTTAAATCCTACTGGTCAGTGCTGACTGCTGGAGAAGAGCCCTGATTCAGGGCCGAGTGACTCGTTTTGAGAGTTTAAATCCTACTGGTCAGTGCTGACTGCTGGAGAAGAGCCCTGATTCAGGGCCGAGTGACTCGTTTTGAGAGTTTAAATCCTACTGGTCAGTGCTGACTGCTGGAGAAGAGACCTGATTCAGGGCCGAGTGACTCGTTTTGAGAGTTTAAATCCTACTGGTCAGTGCTGACTGCTGGAGAAGAGCCCTGATTCAGGGCCGAGTGACTCGTTTTGAGAGTTTAAATCCTACTGGGCAGTGCTGACTGCTGGAGAAGAGCCCTGATTCAGGGCCGAGTGACTTGTTTTGAGAGTTTAAATACTACTGGTCAGTGCTGACTGCTGGAGAAGAGCCCTGATTCAGGGCCGAGTGACTCGTTTTGAGAGTTTAAATCCTACTGGTCAGTGCTGACTGCTGGAGAAGAGCCCTGATTCAGGGCCGAGTGACTCGTTTTGAGAGTTTAAATCGTACTGGGCAGTGCTGACTGCTGGAGAAGAGCCCTGATTCAGGGCCGAGTGACTTGTTTTGAGAGTTTAAATCCTACTGGTCAGTGCTGACTGCTGGAGAAGAGCCCTGATTCAGGGCCGAGTGACTTGTTTTGAGAGTTTAAATCCTACTGGTCAGTGCTGACTGCTGGAGAAGAGCCCTGATTCAGGGCCGAGTGACTCGTTTTCAGAGTTTAAATCCTACTGGTCAGTGCTGACTGCTGGAGAAGAGCCCTGATTCAGGGCCGAGTGACTCGTTTTGAGAGTTTAAATCCTACTGGGCAGTGCTGACTGCTGGAGAAGAGACCTGATTCAGGGCCGAGTGACTCGTTTTGAGAGTTTAAATCCTACTGGTCAGTGCTGACTGCTGGAGAAGAGACCTGATTCAGGGCCGAGTGACTCGTTTTGAGAATTTAAATCCTACTGGGCAGTGCTGACTGCTGGAGAAGAGCTCTGATTCAGGGCCGAGTGACTCGTTTTGAGAGTTTAAATCCTACTGGGCAGTGCTGACAGCTGGAGAAGAGCTCTGATTCAGGGCCGAGTGACTTGTTTTGAGAGTTTAAATCCTACTGGTCAGTGTTGACTGCTGGAGAAGAGCCCTGATTCAGGCCGAGTGACTCGTTTTGAGAGTTTAGATCCTATTGGTCAGTGCTGACTGCTGGAGAAGAGCCCTGATTCAGGGCCGAGTGACTCGTTTTGAGAGTTTAAATCCTACTGGTCAGTGCTGACTGCTGGAGAAGAGCCCTGATTCAGGGCCGAGTGACTCGTTTTGAGAGTTTAAATCCTACTGGTCAGTGCTGACTGCTGGAGAAGAGCCCTGATTCAGGGCCGAGTGACTTGTTTTGAGAGTTTAAATCCTACTGGTCAGTGCTGACTGCTGGAGAAGAGCACTGATTCAGGGCCGAGTGACTCGTTTTGAGAGTTTAAATCCTACTGGTCAGTGCTGACTGCTGGAGAAGAGCCCTGATTCAGGGCCGAGTGACTCGTTTTGAGAGTTTAAATCCTACTGGGCAGTGCTGACTGCTGGAGAAGAGCCCTGATTCAGGGCCGACTGACTCGTTTTGAGAGTTTAAATCCTACTGGTCAGTGCTGACTGCAGGAGAAGAGACCTGATTCAGGGCCGAGTGACTCGTTTTGAGAGTTTAAATCCTACTGGGCAGTGCTGACTGCTGGAGAAGAGCCCTGATTCAGGGCCGAGTGACTCGTTTTGAGAGTTTAAATTCTACTGGGCAGTGCTGACAGCTGTAGAAGAGCTCTGATTCAGGGCCGAGTGACTTGTTTTGAGAGTTTAAATCCTACTGGTCAGTGCTGACTGCTGGAGAAGAGCCCTGATTCAGGCCGAGTGACCCGTTTTGAGAGTTTAGATCCTATTGGTCAGTGATGACTGCTGGAGAAGAGCCATGATTCAGGGCCGAGTTACTCGTTTTGAGAGTTTAAATCCTACTGGTCAGTGCTGACTGCTGGAGAAGAGACCTGATTCAGGGCCGAGTGACTCGTTTTGAGAGTTTAAATCCTACTGGTCAGTGCTGACTGCTGGAGAAGAGCCCTGATTCAGGGCCGAGTGACTCGTTTTGAGAGTTTAAATCCTACTGGGCAGTGCTGACTGCTGGAGAAGAGCCCTGATTCAGGGCCGAGTGACTCGTTTTGAGAGTTTAAATCCTACTGGTCAGTGCTGACTGCTGGAGAAGAGCCCTGATTCAGGGCCGAGTGACTCGTTTTGAGAGTTTAAATCGTACTGGGCAGTGCTGACTGCTGGAGAAGAGCCCTGATTCAGGGCCGAGTGACTCGTTTTGAGAGTTTAAATCCTATTGGGCAGTGCTGACTGCTGGAGAAGAGACCTGATTCAGGGCCGAGTGACTCGTTTTGAGAGTTTAAATCCTACTGGTCAGTGCTGACTGCTGGAGAAGAGCCCTGATTCAGGGCCGAGTGACTCGTTTTGAGAGTTTAAATCCTACTGGGCAGTGCTGACTGCTGGAGAAGAGCCCTGATTCAGGGCCGAGTGACTCGTTTTGAGAGTTTAAATCCTATTGGGCAGTGCTGACTGCTGGAGAAGAGACCTGATTCAGGGCCGAGTGACTCGTCTTGAGAGTTTAAATCCTACTGGGCAGTGCTGACTGCTGGAGAAGAGCCCTGATTCAGGGCCGAGTGACTTGTTTTGAGAGTTTAAATCCTACTGGTCAGTGCTGACTGCTGGAGAAGAGCCCTGATTCAGGGCCGAGTGACTCGTTTTGAGAGTTTAAATCCTACTGGGCAGTGCTGACTGCTGGAGAAGAGCCCTGATTCAGGGCCGAGTGACTCGTTTTGAGAGTTTAAATCCTACTGGTCAGTGCTGACTGCTGGAGAAGAGCCCTGATTCAGGGCCGAGTGACTCGTTTTGAGAGTTTAAATCCTACTGGGCAGTGCAGACTGCTGGAGAAGAGCCCTGATTCAGGGCCGAGTGACTTGTTTTGAGAGTTTAAATCCTACTGGTCAGTGCTGACTGCTGGAGAAGAGCCCTGATTCAGGGCCGAGTGACTCGTTTTGAGAGTTTAAATCCTACAGGGCAGTGCTGACTGCTGGAGAAGAGCCCTGATTCAGGGCCGAGTGACTCGTTTTGAGAGTTTAAATCCTACTGGTCAGTGCTGACTGCTGGAGAAGAGACCTGATTCAGGGCCGAGTGACTCGGTTTGAGAGTTTAAATCCTACTGGTCAGTGCTGACTGCTGGAGAAGAGACCTGATTCAGGGCTGAGTGACTCGTTTTGAGAGTTTAAATCCTACTGGTCAGTGCTGACTGCTGGAGAAGAGCCCTGATTCAGGGCCGAGTGACTCGTTTTGAGAGTTTAAATCCTACTGGGCAGTGCTGACTGCTGGAGAAGAGCCCTGATTCAGGGCCGAGTGACTCGTTTTGAGAGTTTAAATCCTACTGGTCAGTGCTGGCTGCTGGAGAAGAGCCCTGATTCAGGGCCGAGTGACTCGTTTTGAGACTTTAAATCCTACTGGTCAGTGCTGACTGCTGGAGAAGAGCCCTGATTCAGGGCCGAGTGACTCGTTTTAAGACTTTAAATCCTACTGGTCAGTGCTGACTGCTGCAGAAGGGCCGCGATTCAGGGTCGGTGAAGCGTTTGAAGCGGGACAGCGACTGAGGCATGGCGTAAACGGCAGTAGGTCAGCCAAGCCACAGTGAAAACATAACGCAAGTGTCGACGGCGGAAGCGTCGATTCCAGAAGGAGCGCCTCTGCTGATTTTGATGTGTTAGCAGTGGCACTGGTGCTGCCGTGTTGATTCCAAGGCTAGTTTATACTTTTTAGAAGTAGCGATAGAATATCCTGAGAGCATTCAAGATTTTCATCCAGATGTGTCCTGAAAAAGTAACACCACCATCTGACAGTAACAAAAAAAAAAAAATTTATTTTGACTGTATATGATAAGAGAAACTGTTTTCCACTGCAGAAATCTAAAAGAACGTTTGCAGAATAAATTGGTATTAAAAAAAATTCACCAAATTATAATTTAGATAAACTTCCTGGACGAAGAAATACACTGAGATTAATGCACAGGAATATATGAGGGTAAGCAATAATTTTGACACAGATGTTCTTCAAGCTGATGAATACGTCCGTGGTTGGTAAAACATCGCAGAATGTGCGAAAGGTGAGTGGCATAAAACAGGCGACATCCTGGAAAGGCAGGTAAGCACCAACTGCATAGTGTGAAAAATCTAATTATCATATTAAAAGCCGGCCGGAGTGGCCGTGCGGTTCTAGGCGCTACAGTCTGGAGCCGAGCGACCGCTACGGTCGCAGATTCGAATCCTGCCTGGGGCATGGTTGTGTGTGATGTCCTTAGGTTAGTTAAGTCTAATTAGTTCTAAGTTCTAGGCAACTGATGACCTCAGCAGTTAAGTCGCATAGTGCTCAGAGCCATTTGAACCATTTCATATTAAAACACCAAATGTTTATGAGGATATCAAGAGCGATTCAAACACATTGTTTGACAGCTATAGTTTCTCTGTAAGTAATAGATATACCATTCCATTTCAAAATAAAAATAGGATTGGATTAGTGGAAGACGAGTTGAATGGTCAACCTGTTATGGAATATGTCCGTCTACAAGCTAAGATGTGTGCACTTGAGACCAATTGAGGACGTTTAGCCAATTTTATTGTGTAAGTGTGAAATATATAAAAGTTATTTTAACTGATTTTCGTGAATGTGTGAAAGATGTAAAAACATCAAATGTGAATTGTAATTGATGTGAATACCTTAATCTCACTGTCACTAACACCTGAAAAAAAAAATGATGATGATTGATTTTATTGTATATGTGTAAACGTGATTTGTAACTGAATTTAGCTTGCGTGTGGAAAACGAAATTTATGTGACTTGTAACTGCTCCATGTCACTACCATCTGAAAAATGTACAAACATTAAATGTGATTATTAACTGATTTTTGTGTACATGTGAAAATGATAACCATTAAATGCGATTTGTAACTAATGTGCCTAGTAACCGATGAGAATGCTTTAGCTTTAGGTCACTTCCGCTCAAAAAAGTAAAATATTAAATGTTCTTTGTAACTCTTTTTTGTAAATAAGTAAAAATGTAGGAACTTAGTACAATTTAATTTCTGAATACCCATAATCATAGGTACGCTACATGTAACAAGCTATACTGAATGCTGTATGTGAACGTACTTGATCGCAGTGAGAACTAGAGTTGATACTACGAGGGAAAGTAGCAGCTCATTTAGCTGTCGTTCTGTAGCAGCGTAAATTATAAAGGGCATATTAGCTTTTTGATAAACGTGGTAAGTTTGATTTATTCATTCCTGCCACTAGGCATGATACTCTTGATTGGCTTAAATAGTGAACAGTCAAACAAGTGTGCAGCAAACTTTTCTTTGGAATGTCATCCTTTTTATAATAAAACCATAGTTTTTTAGTTTGTTCCATTCCCCTCTTGTAATATATGACGATGTGCTAAAACTAAGGAAGAAAGTAACTTCCGTGTGATGTATCACTGGCAAGAAACATACCTCGATGAAACTTGGATCATACATACAAAGAACTGCTACACAATAATACGAAAGGTAACAGAAAGTGATATGCAGTGAAAATACGAAATGACACTTTTATTGAAAGACAATAGGTACAATGCAATCATCGCGATTTATGATGGCCACCTGGACATTACAGCAAACTTTTCTTTGGAATGTCATCCTTTTTATAATAAAACCATAGTTTTTTAGTTTGTTCCATTCCCCTCTTGTAATATATGACGATGTGCTAAAACTAAGGAAGAAAGTAACTTCCGTGTGATGTATCACTGGCAAGAAACATACCTCGATGAAACTTGGATCATACATACAAAGAACTGCTACACAATAATACGAAAGATAACAGAAAGTGATATGCAGTGAAAATACGAAATGACACTTTTATTGAAAGACAATAGGTACAATGCAATCATCGCGATTTATGATGGCCACCTGGACATTACAAAAGATTTAATCGTGTTTGTGGTCACCATGGGTATCAATGCATGATCTGAAACATGAGGACGCTAAGGAGTTCCTTTGATAGGGCGTTCCATTCCTCAACCAGAGCAGTTGATAACTGTTTGATGGCTGGTTGTGGACATGCTGCAATATGACCCCTATCGTAAGCCACACGTTCTTGATGGATTTGAGGTCGGGCGAGCGAGCGGGCCAGTCCATTCGTCGAATATCTTTCCGATCCAAAACCACAGGGAACTGTGAAGGACGCTAGTATGGGTTGGACACAACGTAGTCTGCTAGCAAGAGCATGTTTATAAACACAAGATACAGCTACGAGTTTGCGTTGTATCCTTAAAGCGCTGTTCATACCGGTGCGACGGAGTCGTGTTTCTTTAGTCAGCAACTATCGTTGTGCGCCATTTGCTTGGATTTTTCCAGATGGGCGTAAATTCCTATTTCTTTATATGTATTCATAGTGTATCCATTTTTAGTGGTAAAGGATGCACTCCGAAATTTTGAATATGTCTCAATGTAACACCTTTTAAAGTGAAAGAGTTTTGATTCTTTTAATGGATAGAACTATACAGTTTTATAAGCAAAACACAATCATTTTTCTGACGATAACATCGGGCACATTAACTTTTTAAATCCAGCCGAATTCGTTTGTCGTCTTTAGTCTCGTAAAATTATCATGTCATAAATTAAAATCGTTATTTCAGATCTACTTGAAAACAGCTTACCTGTACTTGCTTGGTGCATAATTCCTAGCATTTTTCCATATGTTTACTGAATGCAACATATACATGTACATCAATAATATATCATCCTTCACTAATTACAAGTCTGCCAATTCTGGGGTGACTTTTCGATTTAGAGACTGTAGAAATTATGTGATTTTGAGGCGAAGGACTTGTGAAGCGCCGGCCTGTGTGGCCGAGCGGTTCTAGGCGCTTCAGTCAGGAACCGCGCGACCGCTACGGTCGCAGGTTCGAATCCTGCCTCGGGCATGGATGTGTGTGATCCTTAGGTTAGTTAGGTTTAAGTAGTTATAAGTCTAGGGGACTGACGTCAGATGTTAAGTACCATAGTGCTCAGAGCCAAACGCTGAAATCTTGCTAGTTCTTGTTTGGTAGCTTCCCTCGCTTACCGTTACGTGGGCCGCGGTTATCGGAACGTGTCACACGTTCCTAGTAGCCAGAGCTTGGGGCGTCTCAAGTGCATTTTCACAGCTCACTGACAACCGTTGACTTAAGCATTCTGCTGACCACGGACAACAACTAGTCAGCAGATATACTTATACGGATATGGTGTCTGTTCATTCGGACATGTCCAAAAGAACAGACACCATATCCATATAAGTATATAGTTCCGGCAACACCGGCCATGACCTCCTTCTTCTGTGCGGACGCACACATATTCCCCGAACTCTTACGGGACTTGGTAAGAATGTCTTCCACGAGTAATGAGTGTGTTGGGCTGGGACACTACGAATGTAGTGTGTGGACATACGAGGTGCGGCTAGAAAAAAACCGGACTGATGCTGGAAAAAACATTTATTTACAATTTCATGTTATCTCCTTCAATGTACTCTCCTCCTCGGTCTCTACACCGCTCCATACGAATTTTCCACTGTTCATAGCAATGCTGCAGATTATTTTCGGTAAGTCCATACATTACTTCCGTCGCTTTTTCTTTTACTGCTTCAACAGTCTCAAATCTAGTTCCTTTCAAAGCTCACTTGACTTTAGGGAAAAGAAAAAAGTCACAGGGGGCCAAATCACGTGAGTAGGGTGGATGATCTAAGATGGGAATGTTGTGTTTTGCCAAAAACGTCTTCACTGACAACGCACTGTGAGCTGGGGCATTGTCTTGGTGAAGGATCCATGACTTTTTTCTCCACAAATCGTTCCGTTTTCTCCGTACTCGCTCACGTAGGGTAGCCAGGACGCTAATGTAGTAATGCTGATTCACTGTTTGTCCCTCTGGTACCCAATCAATGTGCACAATCCCTTTGATGTCAAAAAAAACAATCATCATTGCCTTGAATTTCGATTTTGACATTCGTGCTTTTTTTTGTCGTGGAGAACCAGGAGTTTTCCAATGCATCGATTGGCGTTTAGTTTCGGGATCGTAAGTAAAAAACCACGATTCATCGCAAGTAATAACATTTTGTAAGAAGGTGGGATCACTTTCAATGTTTTCCAGGATGTCAGAACAAATCATTCTTCGGCGTTCCTTCTGTTCAATTGTGAGACACTTTCGAACCATTTTTGAACACACTTTGTTCATGTTGAAACTTTCATGAAGAATCTGCCTAACACTTTCCTTGTCAACTCCTGTTAACTCAGACACTGCTCTGATTGTTAAACGGCGATCTTGTCGAACAAGTTTACCGATTTTTTCAATGTTTGCATCAGTTTTTGCTGACAATGGTCTGCCAGTGCGAGTGTCATCACTGGTGTCTTCGCGGCCATCTTTAAATCGTTTAAACCACTCAAACACTTATGTTCGTGATAAACAATCATCGCCGTACACTTGTTGTAACATTACAAACGTTTCACTTGCAGATTTTCCTAGGTTGAAACAAAATTTGATGTTAACACGCTGTTCTTTCTGTACACTCAACATTTTCCGACGCACAGACAAAACGTCAACTACTTAAAACAGACGCCACGGGCAGACTGAGTGCAGGAGGCAGATGAAACTCGAGCAGTAGGCGGAGCGAGAGTCACGTGACAGGCCACGCGACTTTCAGCCTTATTGCATTCGTTTTATTGTTTCACCAGTACTAGTCCGGTTTTTTTCTAGCCACACCTCGTACAAGGTGAGAATGTGGGTCTCGCGGGAGGCGTGCGCGAGATAGTCCCTGCAGTCGCGCTATCCTCTGTGCCCTCGGTGGCTCAGATGGATAGAGCGTCTGCCATGTAAGCAGGAGGTTCCGAGTTCGAGTCCCGGTCGGGGCACACGTCTTCACCTGTCCCCGTTGATATATATCAACGCCCGTCAGCAGCTGAAGGTATTAATACAATTCTAATGTCTCGCACGCTGGCTACTGCAGAGCATCGTTAGCTTGAACAATACCGCTCACCGAGAGTCAGAAATATTCCTCTGTTCTTCCAAAACATATCGCTTCAAACGAAACTAAATTGAAAACAAGGGCTCTGCTGTTAACTATAGGCAATTACTTGCCGATTCTTGTAACGCATTACAGTACTAGGGACTTAAAAATAATTTACTGTTATCTAATGAAGTTATTATCGCGACTGTCCGCCCCCGGTAGCTGAGTCGTCAGCGCGACAGAATGTCAATCCTAAGGGTCCGGGTTCGATTACCGGCTGGGTCGGAAATTTTCTCCGCTCAGGGACTAGCTGTTGTGTTGTCCTAATCATCATCATTTCATCCCCATAGACGCGCAAGTCCCTGAAGTGGCGTCAAATCGAGACACCCGGCGAACGGTCTACCCGACGGGAGGCCCTAGTCACACGACACATTATCTCGACTTGGCAATCAGTTTCCGATACTTGGAACACATTAAAATAGTAAAGACACAAAATAATGTTATTCTTTGTTTGATGAAATTCCTGTCACGACATCGACTGCAACAATATGAGGGCACAGTCCTGGTCACAACTCAACCATCCAACATATTAATCGTGCCTTTTAACACATTTGCACCATCGTTGATCTCAGCCATGAAAACCAATTTGGAATATTCAGAGTTTTGCTACCAATGCCACGATTTTGTATCTGTATCCACATAGAATGTCTTTCAAGGATCCAAACTGGTAAAGTTCAGGCGGAGACAGATCAGCGCTGTAGGGTGCATGAGACACCAATGACCATATCATTTTTGCAATCAGTTGGCTTGTGGAGGTGAATTGTTGCTTCTTTAAGTTTCCTACGTGTGGTCACATAGGTTTCCTTGTTGACAGTTAAATCTTACTCGTCTGTCTCCTCGGATCACTTCATCAGAAAGTCGTCGACTGGCATCTGTGGGATGTTGTCGGCCGGCTGATGTACGGTTTGTCTGCAGTGTCCGTTTCTCCATTACCAAACTCCTTCACACGATGCTGCACTTTCTTCATGGGTGAGTTTAAAAAAACTGTAAAGTCAAGAGTCAAGAATTTTTTCAAACTGATTTTGATATCTGGTTTCAACTACATCGCAAATGTGTACATATGCGTGATAACTATTAGTAATATATGGCATTGTCAGAAAAGGAGAAAGCGATTTTATATAGATTTCTTAAAACTGAAAATAAAATTAAAAAAGTTTTTAAATTGTCTAGATCGCGTACATTATAACTCATGAACTCTACCTATACTGCCTGTCTTTACTTTCTTCCCTATAGAACCTGCCTTATGCACATGTACGACCAGCTCCGTGCAATGTTCTTAAATCATACATCAGAATCACAGACAGAAAAATACCTGTTTTGCAATACAACATCGCCAATGAGAAAACAAATTAGGAAACAAGGGGTTATATTTATTTTTAGACGGTTGCCTAACCAGAATCGTTTCAGGACAATAGCTTGGTTCTGGGATTCAAATAAAACCCGAGTTTATTGAATCACAGATTTACTCTAAGATCTCGCCACATACGACTTTAAAATGACGGAGAGTAAGTAAGTTGGGAACAAAATGAACGTAAAGTCTCGTGACGTTGGCTGAGGAATTGTTCTAACACAAATTCCCCTAAAATATTGAAACACAAGCTTTCTAGAGGATCAGTTTAACCACAAATGTCCAGCTAACATTGCGGGGAGGTGTCTCATGTACGTGTAAGACTGATTCGGAAATTGTAAATGTTTCCCTAATCTGTGCTGCTGGCAATTGCAAAGTATATGAGTCTGTCCCACGAAGTAAAACAGGGTGCCCGTAAATATACTCTGAAAGGTGGCTACACTGAGCCACAGCGCCAGAGATTGCGCCAAAGAGTATTATTCAGCCGCCTCCACGGTGCCTGTTGGGAACTCGTAGTAGTCAGTGCCTGTTAAGAACTCGTAGCAGTCAGTGTTTGTAGGCAGTGCTTGCTGAGATGTGATATTGGAGAGTTCTGGTTGAGATGTGATAGTAACGAGTCGGTGTGGAGAGATTGTAGTGATTAGAGTGCTTTTCATCAATATAAATTAAGGTAACAAACTACTTTTCTTTTTTTTCTCATTATTTCAGTGTCCTAAATAATGCGTCATTACAGGTTCAGTCAACAAAGCATCTGGCGTGTGTTCTTGTATTAGAGTGTAATTCTGGTCTTCTTGCGCAATTATAGTATTTCTAATTTTCTTTTATCACGTCAGTATAATTGGTATTTAAAAATTCTTGTCTTGTTGAAGAAGAACCGTGCCAGATGTGTACGTTGAGTCACACTCCCACACACAGAACAATTACACTTGTGCTTTGGTTTAGTAGGTTTTATAGTTGCTGGGGACTTAATTAATTAACTGTGTTAACGAAAATTTCATTCCATTCTTTGCTGTTGTTCTTTGCAGTCAGATAGCGTAATAATACTAGTCAGGGCCAACCGTTTACGAGACACAGCGTAATCGGACATACAGCGACGAAAAATAAAAAAAATTATTTTCAAAAATATAATTAAGCCCCCATGCACGTGGCGACCGCTGCTTCGGATCGTCCCTTGGAATCTTCTGATTATAAAAATAGTAGACAGTAGTATTGTTGTAGTAATTTGTAGTTTAGTAATTGTAGTCTATTTTGCATGTGTAGATTTGGTAATTAGCATTCTTCTAATGGTATTTTTCAAAATTTAATTTTTATTGCCTTGTATACGCATTTGACAATCTAGTGCAATTATTTCAATTGTTCGTTAATCGTGTTTGAAGGAAACATTTCGTGTGAATGATATTGTTGATGATAAAGTGTCATTGTGTGTAATTTTCATATAGTGACAAGTTTTGTATATTTTGTAAATGATTACGCGATCAATGAAAAAGGCAAAAATGATGGATAGTGAGAATGACGAAATTGTTAACATGGCGAACTCGCCAACAGAGGAAAACAATATCATGAATAATGAAGTGGAAAACAATTTAATCAGTCGAGAAAATAGTCCGGAACCATTTCAAAATTTTTCTCAATCAGAAAATTCACAGAATCCGAGATTAACGACAGAAGATTCTGGAATAGTATCGAACACAGATAGCCTTATGGCTATGCAGAAGGAAGTTAGTTTTGCGGGAAATGTTAGGGGCGAAAGGAATTTTGAACTAGTTCATATGGAGCAGTTGATGGGTGCAATATTAAATTTGGCATCTCGGTTAGACTCACAAATGGGAACAATGGAGCAGTTAGGATCTGAATTAAAAACAGTGGGATCACAAATAGGAACAATTAAAACTGAGATGGGAACTTTGAGATCTGAATTAAAAACAGATAGGGGAACAATGGAGCAGTTTCGATCTGAATTTAAAACAGAGATAGGAACAATTAAAACAGAGATGGGAACTTTGGAAACACGGTTAGATTCACGAATAGGGACATGTTTCAAAAATATGAAAGATGAATTAAAGAAAGAAATCAGAGAAGAAGTACAACCGATTTTGAATTCTCACAATAATAGATTAATTGCTGTAGAGATTAGACAAAGGGAACAGGATAGAGAACAGGAGGAAAGAGATCGCGTGATAGTACAGAAATTTTCAGAGTTAAATTTACAACGTGCACACGATAAGAAAGAAATATTTGAGAGAATCGAGGAATCCGTACCAAATGACAGATTAAATAACCTAACACAACAATATGAACAGTTAACTACCAAATGTGTCAATACTGAAACCCGAGTCACGACACTTACGGAAGACGTAAATAAACAGAAAGAACAAATAGGTGACTTATCGGAAAGAGTTGAGGAGATTTCAGATAAATTGACAAATCTTAGTTTACATGGGGACAGAGATTCGGATGATACAGCTCCATTACCATTTGCAGAAACCGAAGAGTATCAGAACATAAATAAGCATGTTGAGAATCAGGGAAAATTTAATGAACGCGTTAAAAGGGAAGTTGAGGCATTACGAAAGCAAGTCAAACAAATCGAGGGCGAAATTGTAGGAAAAGACAGTAGAAGAAATTTAGAATCACAGATACCAGAGGGGTTTGAAGAAAGTAATTTATTTCATTTACGAGAAGCAACAAGAGAGCGCCAGGCGCGCGAACTTGATAATAATCAACATTGGGACTGGGACAGACGCGGTAGGTGTGCATGGTTAGATCAATTTATGTACGCACTTCCGCCAAATTGGCCACTAAGTCACAAACTGGAATTTATGTGTGGATATTTAGAAAACGAGGCGAAAACTTTGACTATAAACACTTTTTGACTGTTCGGAAATTTAAGATCTTCCGCAATTCTAAGAATGACATACATCCATGTGCATGGTTAGATCAATTTATGTACGCACTTCCACCAAATTGGCCACTAAGTCACAAACTGGAATTTATGTGTGGATATTTAGAAAACGAACCGGCGACGTGAATGCGCGCACTCATTAGAGATTGTAATAATCTGAATGATTTTTATCATGCATTTCTATCGGCATATTGGTCCGAAAACACACAAGACAGAGTCAAACATAGTCTTATTATGCAGCGTAATTTTAAACAGTCTGAGTTCCGCACGCCAGCAGAATATTTTGAAGACATGATTCGAAAGAATCAGTTCCTTTCCAACCCTTATAGCCCGACTGAATTAATTCGCATTTGTTTAACTAAGCTGCCACGATCCATAAGACAAATTGCTTTAGCCGGAAGATGTAAAGACGACATTGAGACTTTTAAGACTTCGTTGCAAGAACTTGAGTATGACAACGACGACGGGACTTCTTGTAACTTTTTCAGTAACAGTATTTACAATAGATTTTCAGAGAGAAGAGATAGTGATCGGAACGGGCGTTATATGGGTAACTTTGAGAATGACAGACGTAACAGACAGGACAATAGATACCAGCCTTATGACAATAACAGACGTTCCAACAGAAATTACACAGACAATTATAATAACGGTAATTCGTACCGGAATGATCATTCATACGGAAACAGTAATCGGTACCATCAAGACAGAAATTATTCATCCAGTAATAGAAATTCTTACTACAGAAATAACCAGGGTAGTAGATACAACAATAATTTCAGAAGTGACAGTCGAAATTACGCAAGAAGTAGTTATGCAGGCAGACAGGAAAACAGAAATTTTAATAACAGACACAACCAAGAATTTGCATCTAACAGACAGGAGGGACCTAATTGGCATCCTCCACGTGACAGAACTTCAGAGAGACAAGTGCAAATAGTAGAAATTGATCCGCGAAATCACGCGAATACTCAGAGACGTGACGCAAACAATCGACAATGACTTGCAGCTTCGGCTTCTGGCAGCAATATAGACGGTTCAGAAAGTAATGACACTACGACTTTACACTACGTACGCCTGGAAGACATGAGAGACATTTTGCTAGACGAAAAGGAAAATAATGTAGACGCATTTTTACATCCTGTTATTGAAGTATGTGTCGGTAAGAATAAGTTCACTGCAGTTTTAGATTCTGGGAGCCCATTGAACGTCATTAGTGAATCAGTTTTTCGTATATGTGAAAGAACTATTGCCTGTCCTGTGTTACCTATTTCTAAAACTACAATTCGAGGAGCGATTTCTGGAAAAAGTGTGGAAGTCAAACAACAGACCAACTTAAATTTCATTTGTCAAGGATACGAATTTTCTGCTAATTTTTTTATTGTTCCATTACTCAGTACACAAATTATATTAGGTATGGAGTTTCTTAAGGCAATTTTGAACTTTAAAGAAGGAGGTGTGAATTTGACTGTTGCCGGAATGCCGAAAAGTTTGAAATTTTTCGAGTGTTTAACAAGATCTGAGTCAGATACAAAATGTTTAAGGTTTCTTACTTCTGATGTTTTCGTTGAGCATTATGACGACAATGTGTTTATTCATGACAATGACAATAGATACAGAGACGCGATGGATGATATAATTAATAGCGAAGAATTAATTAATGAAAAGGTTAAGAAAGCTGAAGTGTCAGATGACGTTGCAAGAGAAGAGCTGCACCACATTTTGACTTCACATGCTACAGTATTTAGTCATCACACAGGAACTATACAAGGCTTACAATATTTATTTAAAGTAAAAGAACACACACCATTTCGAGGAAAAACGTACGCTATTCCTCTGGCTTACAGAGACAAGGTTAAGAATGAACTTCAATACATGTTAGATCAGGGCATTATTGAGCCTGCAGTCAGTCCTTATACTAGCCCATTACACGTTGTTCTTAAAAAGGATGGGTCAATTCGTTTGGTTCTGGATTCCAGACAGATAAATAATATCATCATTCCTGAAACTGACCGTCCACAAAATTTAGATGAACTTCTTCAAAATTTCCATGGAATTAAAGTTTTATCCACGATTGATATGCGCGCAAGTTTTTGGCAAATAGAACTCCACCCTGACTGTAGAAAATATACTGCCTTTTTAGCCTTTGGTAACTGTTACCAGTTTCGTAAATTACCGTTTGGACTTACTGTATCTTCAGCAGCATTCATTCGTAGCTTAAACGAAATTTTACCTGTTTATCTTCGTAACAATATTACTTCATATGTTGACGATATTCTTATTGCTAAACGTTCTTGGAGTGAGCACAACAAAATTTTGGATTCATTATTAAGTATCTTTGCAAGCGTTGGCATTACAGTGAACTTGGAGAAATCTGAATTTGGTCGTTCTCAGGTGAAATTTCTCGGTCACATTATTTCTACAGAAGGTATTCTTCCTGATCCAGAGAAATTAGACGCTATTTGTAACTATGCTGTTCCTACCACAAAACGTGATGTTCGTAGTTTCCTTGGTGTCTGTAATTTTCTTCGACGCTTTGTTAGATTGGACGATTTGGCCACACCTCGTTTATGTGAACTATCTGGAAAGAAATCTAATTGGTGTTGGGATGAGGAAGCTCGGTCAGAATTTGAACAACTTCGTGATGCTTTAGTTGCTGCTCCACTTCTTTCACATCCGGATTTATCTAAAGATTTTTGTTTGGCGACGGACTCATCATACAAAGGCCTAGGTGCACACTTATTTCAAGAGATAGAAGAAAACGGCGTTGTAGTACAGAAGACTATTGCATTTGGAAGTCGTGTTCTCTCTAAATCAGAAACGAATTATTCGATTACGGAACTTGAAGCTTTGGCTGTTGTTTGGGCTTTCACAAAATTTCGCACATTTTTATTTGGCAGACATACTAAGGTTTACACCGATCATCGAGCTCTGGAATTTCTTATGTCAACAAAATTAACTCACGGCAGATTGTCACGATGGGCGTTATACCTACAGGAGTTTGATTTTAGTATTGTTTACATACAGGGTTCTTCAAATATTGTTGCTGATGCTTTATCACGTGCACCTATGAGTTTGAAACAAACTGCTGAAGAGGACCGCATGGAAAACAATTATTGTTTGATGTATATTCAAGGTGTTGCGTTTGAGAACTTTATTTCGTCTTCGCTCCAGGACATCGCTAAGGAGCAAAATAAGGATCCAATCTGGAAGGACATTAAGGAGAAGAGGAGGAAAAAGGAAAGCGTAGCGATTAGACAGCATTATTTAGTTCGCAATGACATTCTTTTTAAACGAAAATCGGTCGACAACTCTGTTTGATTAGTTTGTATTCCTGATGAGTGGGTTAATAAGCTGATTTGGTATACGCATTTCAGTTATGCACACTTTGGTCCCAGAAAATGCTTTCATAAATTACGGGAAAATTGCTACTTCAGTAATATGGAAAAACGTATTCGATCTGTTCTGGCCAAATGCAAATTATGTCAAAAGGCTAAGCAGCCAACAATTTCTCACAGAGCACCGTTGTTTCCTATCATTCCAGCGAAATTAAAGGAGATGGCTGCAGTCGATTTGTTCGGTCCAGTGGTTCGTTCTACTAATGGTTTTGCGTACATTTTCGTAGCAGTGGAGTTGACGTCAAAATATGTGTGTTTTACACCTTTGCGCAAAGCAACAGCTCGTTCAGTATCTAACGCTTTCATCAAATATTTTCTTAAAGAAGTGGGTCATGTTGATAAGGTTATATCAGATAATGGATCACAGTTTCGCTCTAAAATTTGGCTTCGTACTCTATGGCGTAGTAAAATTAAACCAATTTTCATTTCACTTTTTCACCCTCAATCCAACGCTTCTGAGAGATGGATGAAGGAAATCAATAAATTGTGTCGTCTTTATTGTCATCAGAATCACAGAACGTGGGATCAGTATCTTCATATTTTTCAAAACATTCTGAATGAACTTTCTAATGACTCAACTTCTTTACCGCCTATACTGATATTAAAAAACAAAGCACCGACAAATCGCATTTCTGAAATCGTTCCTTTTCCGCCTTCACGGAAACTGCGGCATTCTGAAGTTGTGAACCTGGCTCTGCAAAATATTGCATCTGCGGCTGCTAGAAGAGAGAAATCAGCTAAACATCCTGGTCGTTTAAAAACCTTGTCAGTTGGTCAAAAAGTGTTAATTAAGTCTCATCGTTTGTCTCACAAAGGCAAAGGCTTGTGTCGCAAATTTTTTCTGCTTTATAACGGTCCATATAGAGTTCGCAAAATTATTCATGATAACACTGTTGAAGTAGAAACTCTTAAATCTCGACGCTCTAAGGGAATACATCATATATCTAACGTTAAAATTTTTGTGGAATGACATACTTTAGAGAAACTAACAGCTACATGTAAACTTGCAGAGAATACAAGGATACCGCGCTGTGTTTTGGCGGCGGCACATACTCAAAGCAACAGTCAAGTCTGCGCGCCGCACAAGGCAGTCGTTGACCGCAAACAATTGCTTCCTACGTCACGCGCCTACAGCTGATCGAGCGCTCAGTGCGAATGCACTGACAGCCGTAAACAAATACACAGTCTAATTTCTCCGATTAAATTCAGTATAAAGCTATAGTGACTTGATGAATTATGTTATTAACATTCAGTATTTTTCAGGATACGGTTCTATAAAATATTTAAGAACTTCAGGTAAATACTGTGTGTCTCCGACGTTAAGAGGTCTTGCTATCGAGAGAATTTCGGAAAGAATGTAATTTCGAAGAAGAAACTAATAAACTAAAAAGGTAACTATTAATTGAGTTTATTTTTCAGATAACATATTTCCACTTAGGTACGTACTTTAAACGTAATTTGCTGCTCGCGATTATGTGATTCATACTTTGTGCTAATTTCATGTTCTATGAATTTACTTGTGAAGCGATGTGCTTGCGTACGTTAACTGATTTTGACAATGATTATTAATGAACTGGGTTGTAACTTGTATATATTATGCATCGCTTGGCTGCACTGCTTTTTCACTGATGTCATATTTTTTAATTATGTGCCTGCTGTGCTTATTTATTTAAATTATAATTGTAACCTGATTTATTGTGCTGATGTGATTATGCATGTAAGTTATACTTTGTGATTTATCTGCTTGCGCCTTCATGTTTACTTATTAAGATGACATATGAACATTTATTTGCTTATGCTGATATGATGCTAATGACCTGTTTATTATGTAAGATATATGTTTACTGCTATGCGTATGGATTGCATATTTACACATTTCCGTTTTGTCGTCACAATTACTCTTTAATTGGTACATAGAAATGCTGATATACTGTGTATGAATATAGAGTTTAGGTCACATTATGCTATTAATTATAGATTGTTCGCTTGGCAAAGCCTCGTTGTAAGAATTGTGCTGCATCCACTTGTTGACATTCTGTTCACTACTGGTATATTTACTCGCTATTGCATGTTTTGCTTACGCTCAGCGCCTTATATTTTTAAGATAAGAAAATGAACTGCTGTAATCCGACGAACAACATTAGTACAAGAAACTTCATAGAAGTCACATGAGCTGAAGGTTTTATGGAAGCTGTATAAATTTATGCTAATAGGAAGGAAGCTAACGATGTGACATACCAACACTAGGTTTAGACCATTGACAGTCATTACACTGCATTTTTCGTGAGCAATTGAAATAGCAAGTGACACTTGACACAAAAATACTCCACATGTTTGCTTCTGCCATAATTCTTGAAGTGGTGTACACACTGTGAAATATTATGATCATTCACACTCCGTAATCGTACTTAATTACTGAGAGTTATTCGAACTAAGTCTGTTAGAGGTCATGTATGCATTTCTTTTGTTTATAATTCATAATGAGTAGAAGATTTGGGTCAGATGGATTACACAGAGGTGGTGTGTTGACAGTGTGTCTTCGGATTGTATGGGATGATGAGGTTTGCATTAGGATTTTATCTGTACTTGTTCGAGGAGACTGACTAGAGGAAAGAGTTGTTATGGAAGTGAAATGATATTGGTGCTAAGGTTTATATGTATCGATGTAATGAAGAGGTATTATTGAGGTATTATTGAGATTATATGAAGTTGATGATTATTGGAGTTTTGGTGGACAAGAGGTAAGGTAAATGCTATTAATGATAAGATTTGTATGTATCGACATAAGAGGTATTATTGAAGTATTGAGATTATGTGATGCTGATGATTATTGGAGTTTTGGTGGGTAAGAGGTGAAGTAAGTGAGGAGCATATTTTTTTTTTTTTTTTTGGTCTGTATGGAACAAGGAGGATGAAGATAGCAGACTACAACACTAAAGTGGAAGGAAGATTGTCTACACACACTTTGTTAAATCACGAAGCAGTATTTTTTTTTTTTTTTTTTTGAAGAGAGGAAGTATTTGCATATCTTGGCTCACTGACAGTTGTTCAGCAACAGTACATTTTGATCTGGCTTGGCAAACATTGGTCTTGACATGATGACTATGACGTTGACTTAACTATTATTGATTGTTATACATTGCTGCCACTACTACTTGATACACATGATGAACATCAAATTTTGACAGAACAGCATTTACACAGTTAACACTATTCAGTAACACAGTAGTACTTAATGTGGATGAAAGATGAGTGAGTGTGTTTTGTGTGTTTTCCTTTCCTAATCCTACCCACCTATCTCCTAAATATTATTTTATTTGTTTGTAGTGGCTTGCACTGACACCCATAAATATTATAGGTTTACTGATATTTGTGTATTTGTAATAGTTAATATGACAATTATCTGACATCATTTGTGTGTTTGTTATGATTTGTATGTTTAGTGTAAAAGCATTTGTATGTGTATTCAAACTATTGTTCATGCCTGAACTGTCTGATTAGTGATGGTGAATATTATGAACTGTTACCTGCACCTGTTCAACATTGCTGGGTGCCACTGATGGAATTGCTTCAACTGAGAAGATGTCACCTGTTGGTGTCTGCACCTGCTCAACATTACTGGGTGCACAGATGGAGCTACTTCTACTGAAATAATGTCACTTGTTGGTGTCTGCACCTGCTCAACATTACTGGGTGCCACTGATGAACTGCTTCTACTGAAATAATGTCACCTGTTGCTGTGTGCACCTGTTCAACATTGCTGGGTGCCACTGATGGAATTGCTTCAACTGAGAAGATGTCACTTGTTGATGTCTGCACCTGCTCAACATTACTGGGTGCCACTGATGAACTGCTTCTACTGAAATAATGTCACCTGTTGCTGTGTGCACCTGTTCAACATTACTGGGTGCCACTGATGAACTGCTTCTACTGAAATAATGTCACTTGTTGCTGTGTGTACCTGCACAACTTTACTGGGTGCCACTGATGAACTGCTTCTACTGAAATAATGTCACTTGTTGGTGTCTGCACCTGCTCAACATTACTGGGTGCCACTGATAAACTGCTTCTACTGAAATAATGTCACCTGTTGCTGTGTGCACCTGTTCAACATTATTGTGTGCCACTGATGAACTGCTTCTACTGAAATAATGTCGCTTGTTGCTGTGTGTACCTGCTCAACTTTACTGGGTTCCACTGATGAACTGCTTCTACTGAAATAATGTCACTTGTTGCTGTGTGTACCTGCTCAACACTACTGGGTGCCACTGATGAACTGCTTCTACTGAATTAATGTCACTTGTTGCTGTCTGCACCTACTCAACATTACTGGGTGCCACTGATGAACTGCTTCTACTGAAATGAAGTCACTTGTTGGTGTCTGCACCAGATCAACATTACTGGGTGCCACTGATGAACTGCTTCTACTGAAATAATGTCACTTGTTGCTGTGTGTACCTGCTCAACATTACTGGGTGCCACTGATGAACTGCTTCTACTGAATTAATGTCACTTGTTGCTGTCTGCACCTACTCAACATTAAGGTGCCACTGATGAACTGCTTCTACTGAAATGAAGTCACTTGTTGGTGTCTGCACCTGCTCAACATTACTGGGTGCCACTGATGAACTGCTTCTACTGAAATGAAGTCACTTGTTGGTGTCTGCACCTGCTCAACATTACTGGGTGCCACTGATGAACTGCTTCTACTGAAATGAAGTCACTTGTTGGTGTCTGCACCTGCTCAACATTACTGGGTGCCACTGATGAACTGCTTCTACTGAAATGAAGTCACTTGTTGGTGTCTGCACCTGCTCAACATTACTGGGTGCCACTGATGAACTGGTTCTACTGAAATGAAGTCACTTGTTGGTGTCTGCACCTACTCAACATTACTGGGTGCCACTGATGAACTGCTTCTACTGAAATGAAGTCACTTGTTGGTGTCTGCACCTGCTCAACATTACTGGGTGCCACTGATGAACTGGTTCTACTGAAATGAAGTCACTTGTTGGTGTCTGCACCTGCTCAACATTACTGGGTGCCACTGATGAACTGCTTCTACTGAAATGAAGTCACTTGTTGGTGTCTGCACCTACTCAACATTACTGGGTGCCACTGATGAACTGCTTCTACTGAAATGAAGTCACTTGTTGGTGTCTGCACCTGCTCAACATTGCTGGGTGCCACTGATAGACTGCTTCTACTGAAAAGAAGTCACTTGTTGGTGTCTGCACCTGTCAACATTACTGGGTGCCACTAATGGAACTGCTTATACTGAAATAATGTCTCTTGTTGGTGTGTGTACCTACTCAACACTGCTGGGTGCCACTAATGAACTGCTTCTACTGAAATAATGTCACTTGTTGGTGTGTGTACCTGCTCAACATTACTGGGTGCCACTGATGAACTGCTTCTACTGAAATAGTGTCACTTGTTGCTGTCTGCACCTGCTCAACATTGCTGGGTCCCACTAATGGACTGATCCTACTGGAATAACGTCACTTGTTGGTGTCTGCACTTATTCAACACTACTGGGTGCCACTGTTAGAACTGTTTCTACTGAAATGATGTTACTTCTTGCTGTCTGCACCTACTCAACATTGCTGGGTGCCACTGATGGATTGCTTCTACTGAAAAGATGTCACCTGTTGGTGTTTTTTTTTGTATAAACTGATTTTTTGTGTATTGTGTGAACTCTTATGTAAAGTCACATGTATGAAAAGAAGTTGTATTGCTTACTGTATTTCATATATTAGGTTATTGAAAGGTCAGTGCAAAGCCTAAATTTTAACTAATTATGTGATATCTAGGTATTAATATTATCTTTTATTTTTGTCTGTATTTTTGTGGACGAATTTGGTGGTATTTTCACCACCAATGCTGGCAAAAATACCATAAAATTGTGGCCCGTGGAGGAGGGGCATATGAAAGGTGGCTACACTGAGCCACAGCGCCAGAGATTGCGCCAAAGAGTATTATTCAGCTGCCTCCACGGTGGCTGTTGGGAACTCGTAGTAGTCAGTGCCTGTTAAGAACTCGTAGCAGTCAGTACTTGTTAAGAACTCGTAGCAGAGAGTGTTTGTAGGCAGTGCTTGCTGAGATGTGATATTGGAGAGTTCTGGTTGAGATGTGATAGTAACGAGTCGGTGTGGAGAGATTGTAATGATTAGAGTGCTTTTCATCAATATAAATTAAGGTAACAAACTACTTTTCTTTTTTTTCTCATTATTTCAGTGTCCTAAATAATGCGTCATTACAGGTTCAGTCAACAAAGCATCTGGCGTGTGTTCTTGTATTAGAGTGTAATTCTGGTCTTCTTGCGCAATTATATTATTTCTAATTTTCTTTTATCACGTCAGTATAATTGGTATTTAAAAATTCTTGTCTTGTTGAAGAAGAACCGTGCCAGATGTGTACGTTGAGTCACACTCCCACACACAGAACAATTACACTTGTGCTTTGGTTTAGTAGGTTTTGTAGTTGCTGGGGACTTAATTAATTAACTGTGTTAACGAAAATTTCATTCCATTCTTTGCTGTTGATCTTTGCAGTCAGATAGCGGAATAATACTAGTCAGGGCCAACCGTTTACGAGACACAGCGTAATCCGACATACAGCGACGAAAAATAAAAAAAATTATTTTCAAAAATATAATTAAGCCCCCATGCAACTCTTCATTAGATACAGTAAATGAAACATGCATTATACCACATAAGCCTCTAGTCGTTACGTTTTGAACCTTACATAAACATTTAATACAGATAATGCACTTCAACATTTAAATCACTTCAACTTGTGCACCCCTGGTAACACTCAAAAATCGATCCAGTAATCAAAGTCTTACAACACAGTCTGCAAATGTCTGGTGCGATTGTGTCGATGGCATCTCTGATACGTTGCTGCAATGTCAGAATTTTAGGAACTACTGTTTTATACACAGTATCTTTTACATACCAGCAAAGAAAGAAATCTGAGGGATTAATGTCAAGTGTTTTTTTTTCTTTTTTTTTTCTTTTTTGAAGGGGGTGTGAGGATGATGGAATTGGGCCGTCCCAGTTAATCCACCTGTTGGGGAAGGTTTCATTAAGAAAAGCAAGGACTTCTAGACCGAAAAAGCGGGAGGGTCATATTGCTGAAAAGTAAATGAGTAAACACATTGTTTCAAGGACGAAAAATGGGCCAATCACTCGATGACACATTAACCCACGCCACACATTGACCTTTGGACTGTCCCATATGTGTTCTCGTACGACATAAGTGTTTTCTGATCCCCAAATACGGACATTATGGCTGTTAACTGAGCCGCAAACATGAAAGATAGCGTCATCATAAAGCAAACATGCTTCAAGAAATCATCGTCCTCATCCATACGGTTCAGCATGTCTATTGCAGATTCTTCAGTTTTTGGAATATCATCTAATTGCAATGCCTCAACAATTTGGATCTTGTGCGCACACAATTCCTTGTATGGAAGACTTTCACGAACTACTTTATGCACTGTGCTCTTTGGCACTTGAAGCTCCCGAGAAGCTTGTATAACCGCTTTATGCGGCGATCTCTTGAATGCGTTTTGAGCTGTCTGCGCAGTCTCCTCGAAAATAGATGGTCTGCCTATGCTTGTCCATTTCTGAACCGACCCCGTTGCTAAAAAAGTTTCCATCCAAGTTACTATTACCTTAACATTAGCTGCTTCCTTTTTGTATAATGGAAAACAAGCTTTCATTGCCGTGTAGTCTGTGGTTTGGCTTTCGCTAGCTGTACAAGATACTGAGCTTTCTCCTGACGGATACTGAGCTTCCTCCTGGGGGTGGGAATCTATTTTTACGATACAGCTCAGAAAGCGCTCCTTGTGACGAAAGTGCAGAAAGAGAAAAGCTGCACAGAAAGTTCGTGAGTCCCATAGTACACATGAAACAAAAAACAAAAGTTACCAACAAAACTATAATTAATATTTAATCTCGAAATCACTGTTGACATTTACGGACACCTTGCACAACTAATCAAGCAACTCAGGCAGTGTAGCAGTTCCCACAAATTGTGAGCTGCTCAGAAAGTGGATAGCGCTAATGCGAAAAGCGTCAGTTATTCACAACTCAGCAAAAATGCCAGAACGCAGCGGACAGCACCGCAAAAGACCGCCGACAAGGGCTCCAGATAAAGGCTGCCCCCGATGATTTCTGAAGGACCAGGAGTGTGCCAGACGCCTTGCCCATGACAAGCGCCCAAAAATCTTCTTCTCTAAACCTCACTCCCGACTTTTTGAAAAATTCTACATAGAGGGGAGGACACCGACTCATTGCTACAATGAACAATGAGAACCATGCACAATCGGAAAAACCGAACGAGGTGGCGCAGTGGTTAAACACTGGACTCGCATTCGGGAGGGCGACGGTTCAATACCGCGTCCGGCCATCGTGATTTAGGTTTTCCGTGATTTCCGTAAATCGCTCCAGGCAAATGCCGGGATGGTTCCTTTCAAAGGGCACGGCCGACTTCCTTCCCCGTCCTTCCCTAATCCGATGAGACTGATGACCTCGCTGTCTGGTCTCCTTCCCCAAAACAACAACAACAATCGGAAAAGTTTATGTTGGAATGACTGGACAATCAGTCAACACCAGGCTCAAAGAGCATAAGCGACATTGCAGGTTGGGGCAGGTGGAGAAATCGGCCGTGGCAGAGCACGCACTGAGTGAGACCGGCCACGTAATAAAATTCGCCGACACGGAAGTTCTGGCTGTAGAGAAGCACTATCACACGCGCTTGTTCAGAGAAGCTGTAGAAATACAAAAACACGCGAACAGTTTCAACAAGAAAGAGGAAAGCCTTAAGGTAAACGGATCCTGGCTTCCCGTATTGCAGCGAACGACCTGCGGCCGCGAGCGCGGCTCCAGTTCACCACCGGCAATGGAGGGTGAAGCTTTGACAATGCCAGCCACTTGTGGTGGCGAAACGACAGTAAAATGATTAGATGAACGTCGGCCGAAAAATCCGAGACAGAAGCCAATAGGCAATTTGTCAACAAGTGGCCACGAAAGCCTTAACAATTTTGTAACAATGAGAGTATCGCTTAAGTACGTGTATACGGGAAAAATTTCCCATTCTTGGCTTATAGAATGCATCTTAACATGTGAAAGGTTGGTATCGGCTGCTAGCTAGAAACTTCTAATTGGTCAGCCCTTCGCACCTAATCATTATTGAGGACAAGGCTCAGTTGATTGGATAACAGGATTTAGGGGGGAAAAGCAACGTATTTTCCCACAGGTGCCGTTCTTAGAACTGCGTACAGAGTGGTATGAAATGAAATGTCGTGTGGCTAGATCCTCCTCTCTTTTTAGTTAACGCCACTTGGGCGACTTGCGTGTCTATGGGGACGATATACTGATGAAGACAACATACCACCCACTCCCTCAGCGGAGAATATTTCCGACCCAGCCGGGATCGAACCCGGGCCCCTGTGCATGGAATTCTGCCGCGCTGACGACTCACCTACAGAGGGGAACTACGGAGTATTGAATTCATCATGCACAGTTACACTGAGGTGACAAAAGTCGTGGAATAGCGATATGCACATGTACAGGTGACGGTAGTACTGCGTACACAAGATATAAGAGGGCAGCGCATTGGTGGAAAAGTCATTTCTACTCACGTGAGTCATGTGGAAAGGTTTCCAACGTCACTATGGAGACTCGACGGGAATTAACAGACTTAGAACGTGGAATGGTAGTTAGAGCTACAAGCACAAGGCCTTCAATTTCGGAAATCGTTAGGGACTTCAATAATCCGAGATCCACAGTGTAAAAAGTGTCCGGAGAATATCAAATTTCAAGCATTACCTCTCACCATGGACAAAGCAGTGACTGTCGGCCTACACTTGACGACCGAGAGCAGCGGCGTTTGCATAGAGTTGTCAGTGCTAACATTAGCACACTGAACTCGCATTCGGGAGGACGACGGTTCAATCCCGCGTCCGGCCAACCTGATTTAGGTTTTCCGTGATTCCCTAAATCGCTTCAGGCAAATTCCGGGATGGTTCCTTTGACAGGGCACGGCTGACTTCCTTCCCCGTCCTTTCCTAATCCGATGAGACCGATGACCTTGCTGTTTGATCTCTCCCCTCAAATCAAGCCCTCAACCCCTATATCTCTCCGTACTAACTTTCAGTGCCAACAGCCAAGCAACACTGCTTGAAATAACCGTAGAAATCAATGTAGGAGTTACAACTAACGTATCCGTTAGGAGAGTGTGCAGAAATTTGTCGCTTTGGGCGATGGCAGCAGTCGTCCGCCCCGATAGATGAGTGGTCAGCGTGACGGATTGCCGTCCTACGGTCCCGGGTTCGATTCCCGGCTGGGTCGTGGATTTCGTCCGCTCAGTGACTGGGTGTTGTACTATCTTCATCATCATTTCATCCCCATCGGGCGTGCAGGTCACCCAATGTGGCGTCGCATGTAATACAGGGTGTTTCAAAAATGACCGGTATATTTGAAACGGCAATAAAAACTAAACGAGCTGCGATAGAAATACACCGTTTGTTGCAATATGCTTGGGACAACAGTACATTTTCAGGCAGACAAACTTACGAAATTACAGTAGTTACAATTTTCAACAACAGATGGCGCTGCAAGTGATGTGAAAGATATAGAAGACAACGCAGTGTGTGGGTGCGCCATTCTGTACGTCGTCTTTTTGCTGTATGCGTGTGCTGTTCACAACGTGCAAGTGTGCTGTAGACAACATGGTTTATTCCTTAGAACAGAGGATTTTTCTGGTGTTGGAATTCCACCGCCTAGAACACAGTGTTGTTGCAACAAGACGAAGTTTTCAACGGAGGTTTAATGTAACCAAAGGACCGAAAAGCGATACAATAAAGGATCTGTTTGAAAAATTTCAATGGACTGGGAATGTGACGGATGAACGTGCTGGAAAGGTAGGGCGACCGTGTATGGCAACCACAGAGGGCAACGCACAGCTAGTGCAGCAGGTGATCCAACAGCGGCCTCGGGTTTCCGTTCGCCGTGTTGCCGCTGCGGTCCAAATGACGCCAACGTCCACGTATCGTCTCATGCGCCAGAGTTTACACCTCTATCCATACAAAATTCAAACACGGCAACCCCTCAGCGCCGCTACCATTGCTGCACGGGAGACATTCGCTAACGATATAGTGCACAGGATTGATGACGGCGATATGCATGTGGGCAGCATTTGGTTTACTGACGAAGCTTATTTTTACCTGGACGGCTTCGTCAATAAACAGAACTGGCGCATATGGGGAACCGAAAAGCCCCATGTTGCAGTCCCATCGTCCCTGCATCCTCAAAAAGTACTGGTCTGGGCGGCCATTTTTCCAAAGGAATCATTGGCCCATTTTTCAGATCCGAAACGATTACTGCATCACGCTATCTGGACATTCTTCGTGAATTTGTGGCGGTACAGACTGCCTTAGACGACACTGCGAACACCTCGTGGTTTATGCAAGATGGTGCCCGGCCACATCGCACGGCCGACGTCTTTAATTTTCTGAATGAATATTTCGATGATCGTGTGACTGCTTTGGGCTATCCGAAACATACAGGAGGCGGCGTGGATTGGCCTCCCTATTCGCCAAACATGAACCCCTGTGACTTCTTTCTGTGGGGACACTTGAAAGACCAGGTGTACCGCCAGAATCCAGAAACAATTGAACAGCTGAAGCAGTACATCTCATCTGCATGTGAAGCCATTCCGCCAAACACGTTGTCAAAGGTTTCGGGTAATTTCATTCAGAGACTACGCCATATTATTGCTACGCATGGTGGATATGTGGAAAATATCGTACTATAGAGTTTCCCAGACCGCAGCGCCATCTGTTGTTGAAAATTGTAACTACTGTAATTTCGAAAGTTTGTCTGCCTGAAAATGTACTGTTGTCCCAAGCATATTGCAACAAACGGTGTATTTCTATCGCTGCTCGTTTAGTTTTTATTGCCGTTTCAAATATACCGGTCATTTTTGAAACACCCTGTAAGACCTGCACCAAGGCGGCCGGACCTGTCCCGCAAGGGGCCTCCCGGCCAATGACGCCAAACGCTCATTAAATTTCCATGGCAGCAGACGACCGGACGCGAGTGGCTTTGCCAACGGCGCATCACTTGTAGCGCCTCTCCTGGGCCCGTGACCATATCTGTTGGACCCTAGACGAATGGGAAACCGTGGTCTTGTGCCTGGTCAGATGACTCTCAATTTCAGTTGGGAAGAGCTGGTGGTAGGGTCCGAGTGTGGGGCAGACCCCTCGAAGCCGTGGGCCCACATTATCACGAAGGCACTGTGCAAGGTGATGCTGGCTCCATAGTCGAGTGGTCTGTGTTTACATGGAATGGACTGGGTCCTCTGGTCCAACTGACCCGATCATTGACTGGAAATGGTTGTGTTCGGCTACTTGGAGAACATTTGCAGCCATTCATTGGCTTCATGTTCCCAAACAATAATGCGCCATGTCAATGGATGACAATTGTTTGCAACTGGTTTGAAGCAAATTCTGGACAATTCGAGCGAATGATTTGATCACCCAGATCACCCTACACGAATACCATGGAATATTTACGGCATACGAGGTGTGGCTAGAAAAAAAACCGGACTAGTACTGGTGAAACAATAAAACGAATGCAATAAGCCTGAAAGTCGCGTGGCCTGTCACGTGACTCTCGCTCCGCCTACTGCTCGAGTTTCATCTGCCTCCTGCACTCAGTCTGCCCGTGGCGTCTGTTTTAAGTAGTTGACGTTTTGTCTGTGCGTCGGAAAATGTTGAGTGTACAGAAAGAACAGCGTGTTAACATCAAATTTTGTTTCAAACTAGGAAAATCTGCAAGTGAAACGTTTCTAATGTTACAACAAGTGTACGGCGATGATTGTTTATCGCGAACACAAGTGTTTGAGTGGTTTAAACGATTGGAAGATGGCCGCGAAGACACCAGTGATGACACTCGCACTGGCAGACCATTGTCAGCAAAAACTGATGCAAACATTGAAAAACTCGGTAAACTTGTTCGACAAGATCGCCGTTTAACAATCAGAGCAGTGTCTGAGTTAACAGGAGTTGACAAGGAAAGTGTTAGGCAGATTCTTCATGAAAGTTTCAACATGAACAAAGTGTGTTCAAAAATGGTTCCAAAGTGTCTCACAATTGAACAGAAGGAACGCCGAAGAATGATTTGTTCTGACATCCTGGAAAACATTGAAAGTGATCCCACCTTCTTACAAAATGTTATTACTGCGATGAATCGTGGTTTTTTACTTACGATCCCGAAACTAAACGCCAATCGATGCATTGGAAAACTCCTGGTTCTTCACGACAAAAAAAAGCACGAATGTCAAAATCGAAATTCAAGGCAATGATGATTGTTTTTTTTGACATCAAAGGGATTGTGCATATTGATTGGGTACCAGAGGGACAAACAGTGAATCAGCATTACTACATTAGCGTCCTGGCTACCCTACGTGAGCGAGTACGAAGAAAACGGAACGATTTGTGGAGAAAAAAGTCATGGATCCTTCACCAAGACAGTGCCCCAGCTCACAGTGCGTTGTCAGTGACGACGTTTTTGGCAAAACACAACATTCCCATCTTAGATCATCCACCCTACTCACCTGATTTGGCCCCCTGTGACTTTTTTCTTTTCCCTAAAGTCAAGTCAGCTTTGAAAGGAACTAGATTTGAGACTGTTGAAGCAGTAAAAGAAAAAGCGACGGAAGTAATGTATGGACTTACCGAAAATGATCTGCAGCATTGCTATGAACAGTGGAAAATTCGTATGGAGCGGTTTAGAGACCGAGGAGGAGAGTACATTGAAGGAGATAACATGAAATTGTAAATAATTGTAAATAAATGTTTTTTCCAGCATCAGCCCGGTTTTTTTCTAGCCGCACCTCGTATTATCGAGAGGTCAGTGCGTGCCCAAAATCCTGCACCGAAAATAGTTTCACCATTATGGTAGGCTATAGAGTCAGCATCCAGGAAGGCTCAATATTTCCGCGAGGAACTTCCAACGACTTCTTGAGTCCATGACATTTCAAACAGCTGCACTATGCCGGGCAAAAGGAGGTCCGACATCACATTACGAGGTATCTCAAGATTTCTGTCACCTCAGTGTATACTGTAGGATCTCACAGTGCCTTAGCTGGCTTCAAAACCGAATTCGCAACCAAAGTGAGGGCCAGGAGCTTATCGAAATGCTTCCGAGGAATGCAGTGCCCAGGTGTTCCATGTTCCTCCAGCAGAGCCTCTGTGAATGACCTCCTGTGTTCAGGACAGACCACTTGGGCCCGCTCGTTTGTTAAGGCGACAATTAGAAGCCTTCCTCCAAAGTTATCAGGCCCATAGACAACAAATGAACAGACTAAGCAAACATCTTAAGATCTGAGAACAAGCAAGAAAAAAAGAAAAATGAAAAATGCAGAAAATTGCCTTGATTTAAATTTTACGGACTAACCTTGAATTTATAAATGCTTTAAAACGAAAAAGTAAATAGAAGTAATAACATACCACTCATGATAGAATATATGTCAACACGTAGTGTATGGGAAACCTTGCATCGTCTACATATCTGAGGAAAAGACCATCAGGTAAGTGTGCACTATACAGAATTAACAATATTAATGGTAAAACCAACTAGTCCAAAACCTATTGGAACATAATTAATAAAACACATATGTTACATACTGAAAATTATTATGAAGGTAAAAATGGCAATAATATAAAAAGGATTACTATACAATGAAATTCCAGCCAGTTACAAAACAAATAGACAACATTGTTACATCGAGTAACGTGTCAAAGCTGAGAAATGTTTGTGTGTCCAGTAGATCATTTCCCTGTGTCCTATACATAGTTGTAGCAAGACTAACGACTGTGTGTGTACTTATGAAGGCTAATCTAAGCCGGCCGATGTGGCCGTGCGGTTCTAGGCGTCTCAGTCCGTAACCGCGCAGCTGCTACGGTCGCAGATTGGAATCCTCGCTCGGGCATGGATGTGTGTGATGTCCTTAGGTTAGTTAGGTTTAAGTACTTCTAAGTCTAGGGGACTGATGACCTCAGATGTTAAGTCCCATAGTGCTTACAGCCATTTGAACCATTTTTTAGCTAATCCAAACGTTGCCGGATACACCGGTAGTTCGCACTCAGTTATATACAGTTCTATCCTACGCTATGAAGAAGAAGAAAAATCATTTTGACGTGGATTAAAATATGTACAACATGAACACTGCCACAAAGAAAATATAAGAAAAATACAGAGGAGAAAAAAAATGGAAATTTGTGGTAAGGTCTTATGGAACCAAACTGCTGAGGTCATCGGTCCATATGCCTACAAACTACTTCATCTAACTTTAACTTACGCTACGGTCAACACACACACCCATGCCCGATGGAGGACTCGAACCTCCGACGTGTGGACCCGCATGGGCCGTCACAACGCGCCCTAGGCCGTACGGCTACTCCGCGCGGCTGCAGAGGAGAAATTCGTACATTGTAAAATAGGGTCATAAAAATCGGGTCGATAAAGCTAAGTAGACGAAGCCACAAATGGAGTACACTGTACTGTAATACGCTTCGGTCGCAGGTTCGAATCCTGCCTCGGGCATGGATGTGAGTGATGTCCTTAGGTTAGTTAGGTTTAAGTACCTCTAAGTTCTAGGGGACTAATGACCTCCGCTGTTAAGTCCCATAGTGCTCAGAGCCATTTGATTTTGTACTGTAATACGAGATGTCAGAAAATTAGAAGGCTTCTAAATTACAGTACATGCCAATATCTAACATCAAATAAATAAAATAGCAATAAGGTAAGAAGAATACTGATGCGGACTAAGTGCCACCTCCTGTAACATGAAGGCCCGCGAAGTTCGTCGTTGAACACGCAGGCGCCGCTAGATGGTGGAAGACGGAAGGGAAGCTCACTGTCTTTGGCCGGAATTGCCTCAGCGTGTATCTTCAGGGGGTTTGCCAACAATAACTAAAGTGGTACATCAAAGATGCCAAAGAACTAATTTTCATTAAACTCTGTCTGCTTGCTCCAATACACGATCTGGAGCACTCTTCCTACTACTGTAAAACACCAACTCTGCCAGTAAACTTTACGTCCTTCATTTGGGAGCACTGTGCAGCACATTGGTGCGACGTCCAATATCTTGCACTGTGTGTCCCTCCACAGTTATGTGTGCACCGAAGGCTGGCCTATTTTGGGAGCATGTATGTTCTCTAAAGCAGACATCGAAGGAATGATCCAGTTGACCAACGAAATAACGGTCAGAGTCATTACAACTGATCCTACGTCCTCCCGACCTGTTGAACGTATCTCGTTTTGGGTCTATTCAGTGACGCAGGCGAGTTTTTAATTTACTGATTGCCTGGAAACCAGTCCTTACATCTGTCTTACGAAAACGTTGTTCGATTTTATGTGAAACTGGACCATTAAAGGCCACTGCTGTAAACCGAGTTTTAGTGTTCTGATTGCTGTCTTTAGTTGGCGAGGCTTTGTTATTATTATATGTACATTTCTGTGTTATTATTTTACTGTACATATTGTCGTGTTACTAGGGCCTCCCGTCGGGTAGACTGTTCGCCGGCTGCAAGTCTTTCGATTTGACGCCACCTCGGTGACTTGCGCGTCGATGGGGATGAAATGATGATGATTAGGACAACACTGCACCCGTTCCCTGAGCGGAGAAAATCTCCGACCCAGGCGGGAATCGAACCCGGGACCTTAGGATTGACATTCTGTCGCGCTGACCACTCAGCTACTGCGGGTGGACACTGCAAATATTGGTAACATGGGATATTTTACATGAAATGGCTAGTGCAACCTGCTTCAGGACACCAGTCTCTTTATTAATCTGATCCTGTTGTAATGGCAAAAGTAAAAAAAAGATGAATCATAAAGCAGAAGAAGCCATTTTTACCTCTTTGGATGGGAGGATTGGGCATTTATAATTAGATCAGTGGAAGCAGGTTTCTGTAAATTCCAAATACATGTTTGTTGCTCTTCCATGTAACGGTCAGGTCGAGGTAATTAGTAGAGCAACCTTGTTCCAGTTCTAAAGTGAAATTAATTTCTGTGTGAGCAGGGTTTAATAGGGACCCCAAACTTATTTAAGTCACATTCATCTCCTTTGAATAGAACTAGTACAGAAGCTGCGTAACTTTTACAATATATTGTTTTTTCTTTTGAAATGTCATACTTTCGAAACAATTTTTCTATGTCATTAACAAAAATTTCTGCCAGAGCACCTTGCAGGCTATTTCCCATGGTAAGCCCATACTCTTGATGGAAAACTTTGCCATTAAATTCAAAGGGCTCAGCAGCTCTGTCATTTCCATCACTTCTCCAATATTAAATTTTTTTATGCAACAGTAAATTGTATTTAATAATAGATATTTTTTAATAGGGACGTTGATATAGAATTTTTGCTCAATAACCGCTCTGGTGTAAAATTGTTAATTCATATATAGTCCACGCTTATCTGACGGTCAATTTTGTTCTCTCAAACAGCTTTCAGCTATATTGACAATGTGCCGTTGTGACCGAGCGGTTCTAGGCGCTTCAGTCTGGAACCGCGCTGCTTCTACGGTCGCAGGTTCGAATCCTGCCTCGGGCGTGGATGAGTGTGATGTCCTTAGGCTAGTTGGGTTTAAGTTGTTCTAAGTCTAGAGGAGTGATGACCTCAGATGTTAAGTCCCATAGTGCTTAGAGCCATTTGAACCATTTTATATAGACGATGTAAGATTTTCCATACGCTATATGCTGACATACGTTTTACCATGAGTGGCATGTTATTACTTTTATTTATTTACTCATATTCAAAGTATCACTTGAGGTAAACAAGTAACACGTGGCGGACCAAGTTATCAGGTATCAAGTGTTAGTTACAAATCGAGCTAATTCAATGAAACAGGAAAATGGCAATGAGAATGATTGTAAGGACTATTTAAAAATAAATTCATATAACGAATCTCAAAAGTCGCAACAACGCAGGCATCATTTGTGTCGAAAGAAAACGTAGCACACGCATAGCCAAAGTGTAAGAAAATCTACCAGAGTATGACAGAATATAATTCGCGAAAGGCTTACAAATCTTCGCTAACAGCAAGTGTGATTATACTGATTGTAACACCATTTTGTTCAGTTGTTAGGGAGCAGATTCTGTTGGTTGATTGGGTGGAGAGGATTAAATAGCGAAGTGATCGGTCCCATTGGATTAGGGAAGGAAGTCGGTCATACCCTTTCAAATGAACCATTCCGGCATTTGCCTGAAGCGATTTAGCGAACTCACGGAAAACCTAAATCAGGATAATCGGACGCGGGTTTGAACCGTCGTCCGACCGAATGCGAGTCCATTGTGCTAACCATTGCGCCATCTTTCTCTTTGCAGATTGTGCACCAAGCCTCGAAATACGCTAGCCTCACAAAGACACAAAAAGCCAACAAACACGTGTGAGATGCAGGCCGAACACCTGAATGTCGTAGGAATTTCACGGCGCGAATCAAGGAAAAGTTAAGCATGAATTAAAAGTACGTCATTTTGCAAGTGTGCACTGCCTACGTGCAGTCCACCTACGTGTTACCATCTCGTCATTCGGAAACTCGGCGATCAGCGGCATTCGACGCCAAAACATCTTCTTCCTCTACGAGATGGAACGTTAGATAGTGCTATTCAAACGCAAGCCCCCAGCTTTCCCAGTGAGCGAGCGGTGATCTCATTGGCTGGTCCACCCGGAAACCCAATTACAAATGGTTCAAATGGCTCCGAGCACTATGCGACTTAACTTCTGAGGTCATCAGTCCTCTAGAACTTAGAACTACTTAAACCTAACTAACCTAAGGACATCACACACATCCATGCCCGAGGCAAGATTCGAACCTGCGACCGTAGCGGTCGCGCGGTTCCAGACTGTAGCGCCTAGAACCGCTCGGCTATTCCGGCCGACAAACCCAATTACAGCTTCCACGGTGCCTCATAGGCTAATTCTCAAAGATCATTAAATTGTTGGTAGTCGATAATAGGTCTAGATGTAGATCTTTGCAGTATCTTTACGATGACTAGTAAAGGAAAATTACTGAACTGTAAATCAGCAAAATTGAACATTAAAAGTCGCAATTCAAAAACCAACTTTCACGACCAACAGCCTCTAAGATCTGCTTTGGGCATTCCAGTCTTGATCTGATTGTGTTATTTTTTCTCTCCCTGCTCCCTCTGAAGTCAGGTTATTCCTGGATGCCGTAATAGATGTCCCACTGATATATCTCTTCTCCTGGTAAGCGTTTTCCACAGGCTTTTATCCTCACCTCCTTCTTTCAATATACCTTCGTTTCGTACTTCATCTTTCCACTTGATTTTTAACATTTTTCAGTAGTCCTGGATTTCCGATCCTACATGTTCCACTTCCATACAGTGCTGTGCAAGAGACGAACACTCTCAGGAACTTTTTTCTATCAATACCTGGTATGAGTAGAGCTCTTTTGTTGTTTTTCCCATTTCTGATGTGCAAGTTAATTACGATTCTCCTTCCTACTATTCCTCATAACATTTGTCTTTGTTCTGGTTATCCTTAAGCTACATCCCATATTAAGCCTGTATCACATTCCTTTCAACATGTCATTGAATTCATCTGGTCTGGAAGGCCAGCTCAGATCCTGGGTACGCCATTGCGTAGGTGTCCTTCTGCAACTTCCTCTACATCTACATCTAGTCTTCAGCGAGGTTGTGAGTGAAAATACCTAGTAAGTAACAGAATGGGTGGCGCACATTACGATGTCAGACGTTGTTGGAAACAGTAGCTGAAGGCATGCTGGGAGGAGCGAATTGGACCGGCAGACCTATACATAGTACTTCTGCTGCAGTTCAGAGCTAAGCATTAAAAACTTTTACAAACTGGAAGTGACCGGAGCAGCCATATTATAAGGAAATCGGAAAAGTTCTGGGAAAATAAAATGGTTTTAGAGGTCAGTCATTAATAGGATGAAAGTAGACAGTGTTTCGGTAGTAAAGATTTGATTCGCCAGTGCTGGCGTACATAAAATGCGTACTACAACTGTAACCGTACTTTGTAAATCATGAAAAGATAATGATGGCAGGTTCTGTGATTGATCATCCAAGTTTGCACGTTGGCTGCTACAATGGTAACCGATGAAGTGCATCACCTTATCAAGACTTCCACGTCGCCTCGTTTCAAATTAACGCTGAAACAAATAAGTACGGGTTAGGACAAGGTAGACGCAGTAATTCAATTTAAATAAGAACATTTCAGAGTTTGATTGATATATTGACATAGAATCTGTAATTAAAATACCGCAACTCCTATTAAAGCGTGCATCTAATCGGAATTAAAGACAGAAGACAGTGAGACGATATTGCTCACTAAAGAAACTAGAATCACTTGTTTCAACAGACATTAGTTCACATCTGAATTGTAACGGATTACCCTTACATTTTTATTTATTTACTTTTTTACTGCGTTGCGTCGTTCCATCTGTGGTGCGGTAGGTTGTCCAACTAATTTAGAAAAAGAGGTATTATAAGGTCCCCTTGAATGGCGTTGACATAATTTGTTGTGGGTTGGCAGGAGACCCAACACCGGTTTTGAGAGGAAGCCGAAAGGCACGCGTTGTAGCTTACGCAGGCTGGCGTGAGGTCTGGAGCAGGTCAAGGAAATTAGACTTTAGCAAAAAACGTACGTAGCTGCTCGAATACTTAACTTTAATCCATAAATGGTGAACGTCGCTCTCGACGGTAAATGTTTTACAGTATCAATAGTAACTGGTAATGACGCCTTTCTAGGTCGTAGAAAATGACGTAGCTGAAGGCTATGCTAACTATCGTCTCGGCAAATGAGAGCGTAATTTGTCAGTGAACCATAGCTAGCAAAGTCGGCTGTACAACTGGGCGAGTGCTAGGAAGTCTCTCTAGACCTGCCGTGTGGCGGCGCTAGGTCTGCAATCACTGATAGTGGCGACACGCGGGTCCGACGTATACTAACGGACCGCGGCCGATTTAAAGGCTACCACCTAGCAAGTGTGGTGTCTGGCGGTGACACCACATAATTTAGCACCTAATTTGGCGATGCCATTTAGTAAGTAGTGAGATGGATGCTGTCAGCTGTCTGTCACCTTCATAATCATTTCTCAATAATAGATATTAATAACTCAATCACTTCCTTTACAATACATCGTACAGAGTTTTCGCCTCTTGTAAATGTGAGTTCCTAAGTAACAAATGGTAGTTTTATGTACAGATGTACTGTCTTTTCTCACTTTGGAGCTGCGTGGTCCTTTTCTCCTTTTCTTTTGAGTTCAACGTTCTCAACGCACTCATTCTTTGACGATATTTGATGCTACATAGTCACTGCCAACAATAAGAAGGGTTTGCGTAAGGAATAAGGGTTGATATTTTAGAGTCTTCACTGATTCTTTGTCACAGTATGTTATGTGTATCACAATATATTATGTCCAGCCGGCGTAACAAGACCCTGAGAGCTAGCAGCACTGCTGCCAGCTAACAACTGCACCACTCATCGCAGCTGACTGTTTGTTGTAGCATTTGCTGTCTGCTGTGTCATTGTTACTTGTAACCAGCATTACCGTAAGAGGTAGGGATGGTGATTATCGATTAAACAACCAGTTTTCGGGTATACCAGTTTTTTTCCATGCCAGTTTAACATGAGTGGTAAAACCGCTCAAAATAACAGGTTTCTAACATAATCGATTTTCTATCATTTCCTAGAAATAGAACAAAGATTGAAAAATTTTGCCTCTCTCATTTTAGGCACACATAGAATCGAAATATTAAATTAAATAGGCAAATAAAAGAAAACTTAGTCCATCCACAGCTCTCTGCTTTTGTCGAATGGTGATAGTTGACTGAATACCACAAAAAAAAAAAAAAAAAAAAAAAAAAAAAAAAAAAATCAGTAGTATTCTACTAATTATAATTTTATGAAACCCCGATCAAAAATCATGTTGTCATTGAGCATCATATCAATATTTAGGCATTACGAATAATCAGTGCCAATGGGTGAAAACTAAGGTTTTGTTAATTTGTCCATTTCCAAGGTTTAAAAGCAGATAAAGGTATATTACGTAAACACAGGCTACAGATCCGCTACTTTCTACTTTTATTATATACTGTGAATGAATTACTGTTCATTTTTTAATTTATTGCTATTACCATAATGTCCTTCGTCTTTTATTACTTCATAGATATGGCAGACAAGTCTTTAATCTTTTAAAGCAAATGAAGCATTATACTTCGTCGCCGCGCCACTTCATAAAATTATTTCCAGATTAGGGATGTCCGTCAACGAAGGCGAAAAGCTATTATGTAGACCAGTTGGAGACAAGTCTTGGACACTGCACGTTCACGCTTACCAAAACCGATATTTTAATAATCTAACCCCTGAAATGATAAAAATAATAATCACTATCAAATTTAATAGATATTAATTTTATTAAATTAAGATCTTAAGCTACGACACACGGCAACAGGAACATTACTGTCTCAGGAATGCTGTACCAATTCTTGCGCCATGTGGTTGGTGCTTGTTTCTATCGGCATTCTTCATAAAATATCACCGATCGCTTTTCTCGTTTACATATTTCAAAGCAATGCAGATTTTACGAATAAAAATTATACTTTTTTTGAAACAGGTTTATTTAAAAACGAAAAATTTTAGGATTGCTGCTATGACTAACTGATATTTAGTTTTTTTACTCTGTTATTAGAAAAAAATAAAAAGCATTTGTTATAACCGAGACCAAGAAAATACCACGAAATATCGGTTATTCAGAACTAAATTACCAATATCGGTTTTAACCGGTCGGATTTTCCAGTCCCTAATATGAGGTGGACGCAGAAAAACTCCCACAAAGTGTCACGTTAAGGCGCGATTTACTGAGTGGCTGCGACGTATACATTTCCCTTGCGATAACTTTTATCTCATTGTTAATTTATACAAATGAAATAGCCAAGAAGTAGTATGCCGTTGACGTGTTGCCTCAAAGCAAAGAGTATAATGACGTTTGATTGCGGCCTTATGATTACTATCTAAACACCATAGTATTAGCATAATCACACGGCATTTTGGAGAGACCTGTATATCAGGGGACTCTGCCACAAATACGTATGCGGAATCCTGCAGACACTTCCAGTCTGCTACTGCCGAGAACTGAGAATAACACATAGGAAGAATAGTGTTCGTTCAGTGATTCCTTCGAAATGGCTGTCAAGGAAACTGTAATAAACACAGGTTTATCTGGTGCAACTGGCGAGAGACGACCGCGTGCTCGAACGATAGCTCTTAGATATTGACCAGGAAGCGCAAAGACCAAGAAAGTTACGTGAGAAACAACAACGATGACCTTACCTTTAATTTTCCTGCGGGAGAACGGCAGCTCTAAGATCGTCATAATTAGTTTGGCATTCTTATGTTAAAGAGCGCTCTGGCGTCGTTACCTTCATTGCTATCATCGTCCCAGAAAGAGATAACTATACAGGGTGTCTCATCTGAAACTTACATCTCAAATACTGCGGAAACGGAAAGGCTATTGACGTGCAGTTCTCACATAATAGATTATTAGTGACCCAATAAACAGACTGTAATAACACTTACAAGGGAACCTCCCCATCGCACCCACCTCAGATTTAGTTATAAGTTGCCACAGTGGATAGACCTTGAAAAACTGAACACAGATAAATCGAGAAAACAGGAAGAAGTTGTGTGGAACTATGAAAAAAATAAGCAAAATATACAAACTGAGTAGTCCATGCGCAAGGTAGGCAACATCAAGGAGAGTGTGAGCTCAGGAGCGCCGTGGTCCCGTGGTTAGCGTGAGCAGCTATGGATCGAGAGGTCCTTGGTTCAAGTCTTCCTTCGAGCGAAGAGTTTAATTTTTTAATTTCAGACAATTATCAAAGTTCAGGCACTCACACATAATCAACTTCGCTCTCCAAAATTCCAGGACATGTTCAGATTTGCTTGGACATATGCAAGATTTGACGGTCTACACACGGAAAAATTTGAAAACGTTAAAAACATATGTTTTGACGGAGCACAGGGAAAAGTGTGCGACTGTGTGACTTTTGTATTCATTTGTTGCAGTTTATGTGACAAACTCTTATGTTTTCATCACTTTTTTGGGAGTAATTATCACATCCACAAGAAAACCTAAATCGGGCAACATAGAAGAATCTTTTTACCCATTCGCCAAGTGTACAAGTAAGGTGGGTCGACAACATATTCCTGTCATGTGACGCACATGCCGTCACCAGTGTCGTATAGAATATATCAGACGTGTTTTCCTGTGGAGGAATCGGTTGACCTGTGACCTTGCGATCAAATGTTTTCGGTTCCCATTGGAGAGGCACGTCCTATCGTCTACTAATCGCACGGGTTTGCGGTGCGGTCGCAAAACACAGACACTAAACTTATTACAGTGAACAGAGACGTCAATGAACGAATGGACAGATCATAACTTTGCGAAAATAAAGAAAAGTTTCTCGCTCGAGGGGAGACTTGAACCAAGGACCTCTCGTTCCGCAGCCGCTTACGCTAACCACGGGACCACGGAGCTCCTGAGCTCTAGTTATCCTTAATGTTGTCTATCTTGGCGTAGACTACTCAGGTTGTATATTTTGCTTATTTTTTTCATAGTTCCACACAACTTCTTCCTGTTTTCTCGATTGATCTGTGTTCAGTTTTTCACGGCCTATCCACTGTGCCAACTTATAATTAAATCTGAGGGGGGTGCGATGGGGAGGTTCCCTTGTTAGAAAATATACTTTTGTTGTGTAAATATACAGTTTTTTAAATGGAACAATGCTTATTGACATTAAAAAACTAAAAATAGGGTAAACTAGAATGTCAGTAGCACTTGTTGCAGGAGCCTTGTGCCAGTTGTTTACGAGATACCGTATTTTGAAAAGTTTCCACATGGACACTTGTTGTGCCATTCAGCCTACGTTGTTGCTAGGTACTATGTTACTAAGTTTGCCTACAGTAGGCTTTTGTGTTCCTTGAGTGCTCTGCGACTTGCTAGACAGTTAGTGTGTGACCTTCCAAGCAATAGGTCGTGATTCGATGATGGGATTTACTAATACAGAAAAAGCCGACATTCCTGTGGTGTACGGAGAGTGCAGGAGGAATGCAGTTCGTTCTTGTATGGTGTATGCGCCAAGACATCCCAGTAGACGTCAACCATCTCGGCAGTTATCTATCAGCGCCTTCAACCAGTTGCGCAAACGTGGTAGATAACGCAACATAAGGAACCAAGTGACTACAGAAGAGGGGGAAACTAATGTTCTTGCTGGTATTGCAGTTGATTCGCTCGTTAGCCCGCCCCGTAATCGCACGAGGAAGTGACATGAGTCAGGAAAGCGGCCTCCGCATTCTTCATCGACATATGTTCCATCCCTATCACATCTCTCGCCATCAAGAGCTCCATGGAAACGGTTCTCCCCAAATATCACGTTTTAGTCGGGGATCAGGTTGAAGAACTCTGTTTTCCGTGTTAATTTGTCCGTTTTCAAGGGTCACAAGCAGATAAAAGGCATACTATGTACACAGAGGCAACAGGTCATCTGGTTTCTATTTTTCTTGTAAACTTCGGATGAACTGTTAAGTTTTAAGTTTTCTTCTTATATTATGTCGCAAGGATGTTGTGGCTCCTCTAGTTTTTAATCTTTTAAAGCAAATGGAGCATCGTACTTCATTGATACTGCCTCTGCAAAATACTTCCAGACTAGAAATGGTTCAAATGGCTCTGAGCACTATGGGACTCAACTTCTGAGGTCATTAGTCCCCTAGAACTTAGAACTAGTTAAACCTAAGCAACCTAAGGACATCACACACATCCATGCCCGCGGCAGGATTCGAACCTGCGACCTCAGTGGTCTCGCAGGTTCCAGACTGCAGCGCTTAGAACCGCACGGCCACTTCGGCCGGCCCAGACTAGAGATGGTGTCATTCTGTAGTATATCTGCTGTCCGACGACGACAGTGAGAAATTAAAATGTAGACCAGATGGAGCAAGTCTCTTACACCGCATGTCGATGTTACATGCGTACCGTCTAAGAGCTACGCCACGTGGCAACAGGCACATTATTGTCTCAGCAGTGCCGTACGAATTCTTATGTCATGCGTTTCTTTCTCGTTTCTGTCAGCTTTGTTATAGTAATAGTACTGTTATCTTAATTCCCATATTCTATAATAAAGAAATATTTCGAAACGTTGCAAATGACACAAATAAAAAATACCTGTTCTCTAAAAAAATATTTAAAAATGAAAAATTTTAACAATGTTGCTATGGCTAATAGATATTTCGGTTTTTTACTCAATTATTAGTAAAAAAAGAAAAACATCCGTTATAATTGAAACCAAATACCGAAATATACCGGTGATTCAGAGCTAAAATACCGGTATTTTTTTTAACCGGTCGGTTTTTCTCACCCGTAAGGCAGAAGATTGTCGCGGAGCGTGCAGACGGGGTCGAACCAGTCACTGAGTGCTGCCGCATAGTGTTTCATGCGTTCCTGAGTGAGAAATGCGAAGATGATGCCGCTGTGAAGAGCCCATAGGCATCCAGCGTCTCATATCATAACCCACAAGTAGTCAACTGCTCATAGGACATAGTTCAGGTGACCAAAACGCTTGTTATTTCTCTGAATGTCAGGGATATAGTTCGCTCGCAGGTAGCATCTTACACCAGACACTCGACCCTCTCCATGTTTAAATCTTTACTTGCACGAACATGTCACAGGAGACACACACTCGCAAAATGGTTCCCCATAGACTTTATTGTTGTTCCCACACAGTATTTTCACTTTGTAGCTTGTTGCAGTTGTTTTTACATGGCACAGTAACAGTTCAGATTCGTCCCTGCAGATTGTGAGTTAACGGTAATGTCGCCGTCATTTAAGTATATGGCCGAAAGAGTCAGCCCTCAGGAATTGTGAAACGAAACCTGTCGTCCAGGACCGTGTGCCACAAAGAGCGCAGATTCACCACGAGATGGGGAAACTCACAGGCGTCTATTGTGCTGAATGATGCCTAGGCGCTGTAGTCTGTGAGTGAGACAAACGAGAACCTGTGTCATAGGGAAACCCCATAGAAGCCGTTTGTGGCCAGGGAGACGTAGCAGTGTTCGAATATGGCAGACCTAAGATCGGCCATAAAGGGAAATATTTATGAAAACTATTTAATGATATAATAATTCAGGGAATGAAGCCACAGTAATTTTAATCTACCATCCTCCATAAATTTTCGTGACGATCCCTATAAAACCTGAATATTGATCATATCTGAATTAGTTTAGGATTTACTGTTAAAGAGAAATTAACAACTTTTGTAACAAAACCTGAATGCTAAGATCAGAACGCTTTGGTAGATCTTAACGATCGACATTTCATATAGAAGCCCATCATTAAATTGACAAATGTTGTAAATATCAACTCTGTAACTTTATTTATATAAAAGATATAAAGAATTTAAATTATCAGTATTTTCAGTTAAGCATCAGATCATCATTTCCTCCACACAAAACACATTGAACGATGACACCATGACAACTTATTGAATCATTAGGTAATAGAATATTTGTTGTAAAGTTTAGTGCATAATAGTTACTTTTGTTCTTTATTTATTTGTCAGAAAGCAAATTGGTGCAATGCTGCTTCCTGTGACATTCAAAGTTAAGAAGAAAATTTATTGATTTTATGTAAAAGAATTATGTAATGTGCGGCGGCGCGGTTCTTACCGTCCCTTTGCGACGTACCTGCACCCACCTGTGAACATTGTCTCAGCATATCATCAGAAGGGAAGCTGAGTGAAACCTACTGTACTTCGACGTGAACCAGGCTGCAATTAAAAGTCACTAAATCTACGTTTCGGGAGAAAGTTTTCACACGAAATGAATGGTTGGAAATTTTGTCCTTAATTAATATATTCTGAAACTTAGGTGAACAAGTATCACTGCCAAGCCCGTGATAGTCTTAACACAATCCCTTGGTGTTGCATTTCCCGAAAACGTAATAGCTACAAAAATACGGATTGTTTTTGATTGAGAATGCTCGCCAAATATTAAGTCTGTCGGTATATAATGCAGTCACAGTTTTTAGCCATCGACCTGCTCAATACGCCACGTGGAATATATGTCTTTTCCCGTCACAAAATTCACTTAAAAACTCATACATTTCTACACGCCCATCGGAATAATTAGGCCGTCACTTTACCACACTTTTGAAGTAAGAAACACTGCTAGATCCGGCAACTTATCATTTCCATCGGAACTACTACTATACACGTCCGAAATGTTTCATGGCTATTGGCTAGGCTCCGACTCTACTCTAGAATACCCTAACTCTTCTCTACCAGCAGAGAAAGGCGCGCGAAGAATATTGCTTTACCATTGGTCAGTTTACTCAACAGCCAATAGCAAAACAACATTCTCCCGCGTCAATCCGCGCTTTTCATCAATAAACAATCGCAAAATAGTGAACTTAACGACTGTAATTTTTACCGACGTAATTACCTAATATGCTGAAGTTTTGCTTATGCATAAAGTTATTTACTGTTGTTACCTATACCTGAATTAATTTTCCCTTTACCATAAACTTACTTTACAAATTTATTCTACAAAAATCCTCTTTGTCCACATCCATACTTCTTCGAAATGTTCCCGCACTAAATCCTACTACATAACTCGTTAAACAATTAACTTCATATTAACCTTAAACCACACTCACGCATCATTGATATTGTTAAAAGACATTTATGACATTTTAAATACACAAAAAGACATAACAATACTTTATGAAAATACTAGAACAGTTTATGAAAAACATTCTATTACTTTAGTGCACTCTAGTGGGCACAATCGAAACTAAATCAGTCCTCTATCCAATATTGTCCTCTATCGGCTGATACATAAACTACGTGCGCGTCCAGTCTCGCGTGACCAGCTCTGAGACAAGACAGGATCGTTATACGGCGCTACGCCGCAAATGGATATTATTGTTACTTTATTTAGGACGTGAAAGTGGTGAAGCTTTGATTATTTAAGTACATTAAAATGTAAAATAATGTAGAATAAGCTGTAGCCAAGCAGATGGACGTCTTCAGGGAAGGGAAGTACTGTAGTCAGTTGAGCGACGACGTTCGGCACGCTGTGGACGCGGTCGGGTTCGGGCAGAGGGACAGTTCGTATTGAGAAGCGAAAGTGGACGGTCGGTCTTTAGGCAGCTAGGAAGTGAAACGACTTAGCAAATTTCGCGTTGTGTGGTATCGCGGGACTTAGTCTCTGAGCGGTGAGCAGCCGCGCGCCTGGTGTGATGAACTCTTAACTTTTCGTGTGAATATCGAGGTGGAGTATTGGACTTGTGTTTCACGATTAGATTGCGAATGATCGAACTGTATCAAATGGATATCCGCTCGAGTGTAACAGTAACCCTAAATGCGACCATTTTCGCTACTTGCTTATTTTCGAAATAAACATTATTCTAACCAAATCGCAACTGTGTGGCCTACATCATTTATGGATCGTTGATTTAGGTCCCGATATTGTTATTACTGTTGTTATATGTTATATTAACTTTGTATTTCGCAAACTTGCCATTAGCCATACAGTTTAACCAAAGAGTCACAAGTGTCTAATTTAGGGCGTGTAATGCGACACATGCGGTTCAACCCCTAGACGAGTTTGAGCCAAGACATTTCGACGAAGAGGAACCGCATGTGAGCCAGAACATCTCAGGGATGATAGTTCGCAAGATCTCTGGAAGAAATAGATTTACTTGTTCCGTGCATTCTACTTTGAATCAGTTTTCTTTTGTATGTATGACTCTACTCTTGTTCTTTACAGAAGTGTATAATCTGTATCTCATTAAACCATGTAAAGACTAGTAAATAGCAGTTAGGCCGATCTGCGTTTCTATATGCTCGTTACGATACGGGCACCACACTATTTCAATTCAGACATAAAGGCATACCCTACATCACGCATGAAACGTCTGCACGCGGTAGAGCAAGAAAACCCGTAATCGTGCAAAATCACTCCTGAGTTAAGTCAAAGCAAAGAAAAGCTCAAACATGGAGCATCACTGGACAGTGTACCTACAATCCACTTCAATAAAACGTTCGTCCACCAGATTCTACTAGTGTTTTACTCTACCTAAAGCTATCAGAATAACGCCTCGAATAGGTTCTGAAGTTTCTTAGAAAAATTACACAAGAACAAATAAGTACTTTTAGAATACTGCTTCAATGTAAAACGTTTACACAAAGAAAATTTCTTTGGTGCTCGCCATAAGAACTTACGTCATTTGTAACCATGGGCCTTTAGCAGTTTAGTCAGCACTACTCTGCATAGTAAAACTTATATATTAGAATGTACAACCATAGTCATACTAGTCTTCAACGTAAAGTCATAGTAGTCACTAAAGACAGTCTAACTCACGCCTCTTTTTCATAGAGCACAGTGGTCACGTATTACTCATACAAGTTGCTCCTATTGCTCAGTGTCCACATTGGTTGTACAGTAATACCATGGAAACAATAAACCTTTTTTCACATTCAAGTCTCGCTTCTCATCACAGTTGGTTTCACGATGTCGTAAATAAATAGTGAAACTGAGACTGATATCTCAGAACATAAGTCCATGTCTTTTCTTACTAAACAAAATAATAGAGGTAGAGAATAGACGTTTAGATATCACACTGCTCCTTACTCTTTCATATAAACAATTCTACTTCTTCAGTATACCGCCAATAATGACTTTTCACAGAATGTATAGTTATATGTAGAAAAACGTGAAGTTATTCGTAATAAATAGATATTTTTACGATGTTCCTCGTCTTGAAAACTTGGTGGCTAATTGCGTAAATATCTGTTCAGATCCTGGCGGGAATGTAAACGCTTAATTTTCTCTGATATTGCCAAAGCCAAAAAATTACTGCCAACGTTATGCACACTAACGATATTATACGGACAGGGCAGCGGAGCAGTTGCCATTTGTTATTGCGTTCATGCACTGCAGAATATTTCGGATGTGACCTCAGCAAAATTATTTGTCCGACAATGTATGACTGAACTCGTCCTAACGCTTTATCGTGTGTTTTCTTTCGAATTCCGGCGTGTCCTGCCAGGGAAATTAGTGTGTCTCTTACCTTTCCTTGTAGAGCGACTTCCTCTTTCGACAGACGTGGCAGTGGGTTTACCTAATCGTTTGTTTCTTTGTTGTTGCTCAGCAACTCAGCAGGCGTGTTCGGTGTGGTGTTAATTGGCAGTTTATTTACTATTTGCTCAAGAGATTGTATAAACTCTACCCAGCGTGTGTGTTACGTAATTGCACATGTTTTTATCAATCGGTTAAATTCCCTACAACTGACTTCGACGGGGTTAGATAACATTCCATGATAACATTCTGCTAATCTCGCGACATACAGCCTCACGTTTCGACCACGGGATGCGGTACGATTTCCTACAAAAATTATCATGTGGGGCCACGTCCATATCGTAGACGTAAGTGTTTGTTACTCCAGGTTTTTCATCGAATATGTATAAATGTGCCATTAGTAATTCTATCAGCTGTTGTTGTTATTGTTGCTCATCAAGATGTGGTGATTTAAGTACATCATCAAGCACATTAGTGTTGTCAGTATAATTACTAGAACATGAACCCGATGTATCTTCTACAGGTGCACTCTTAGTCTTTAAAAATCGTACTTCTATTCCTTGATAGCGTTTACCAGGTTTAACCGGAACTCATATTAAGTCGACTCCAACATGTTCACTCCCACTTAGAAGCAGCACTTATCTTGGCAGAAGCCTACCGTTGCGTCCTTATCCCTCAAAAACTCAATGCGTATCAAATAGTCAGCTACAAAATTCTTTAAAATTAGCAGTGGGGGTATAGTCAGAGCATTACCTATAGACCATTTACTTGAGTTTGCCATTTGACAGGCTGCGACCTTGAACCAAAAGCTCCTATTATCCGACAGTTCTGTACCATGCATGTTGGTACTTTGTTTATGTCTTTAATTCTATTAAATTGATTTTGTGATATGACAGTCACAGAAGCAAGGGCTCTAGAACTGTTCCTACAGTTGCACTTATAGCCGGCCGGGGTGGCCGATCGGTTATAGGCGCTACAGTCTGGAACAGCGCGACCGCTACGGTTGCAGGTTCGAATCCTGCCTCGGGCATGGATGTGTGTGATGTACAAAAAAAAAAACTAGAAACCCTCCTCGATTGCGAAAAAGCACCTAGTGTTAACCTAGGTTTCGGCGTATATAACTACACCTTCTTCAGAACAATAAAACCCACAGGTGCCGAAGAAGACCTATGTCAATGATTAAAAGAACACCATAGCTGTACATTCTTCTTCATGTGCCGTCTCCTCTAAGAAGGTTGGCTGTCATCATGGCAATTTCTGATCTTGATTTGGCTGATCTAAGGAGTTCTGACGTTGAACAGTTGTACCAATTTTTTAAATTGTCAATCCAGGATGTCCGTCTTCTACCCCTCGTTCTCTTCCCACAAATTTTCCCTTCTAGTATTATTTGCAATATTTTGTAATTTACTCCCCTAATAACATGGCCTAAATATTGTAGCTTCCTTACTTTAATAGTTTTAATTAATTCTTTTTCCTTTCCCATTCTTCTTAGGACATCTTGATTAGTAATCCTCGACACCCAACTAATTCTAAGTATTCTTCTATATGCGCACATTTCAAAAGCTTCTAAACTGTTCATGTCCTTCTTTTTCAATGTCCACGCTTCCATTCCGTATAATAATTTTGAGAATACATAGCATCTTAGCAACCTCATTTTTGTGTTTAAACAAATGTCTCTCGAACAGAATGCATTTTTCATCTTATTAAAGATACTTCTGGCCTGTCCTATTCTCGATTTAATTTCTTCTGAGCTTTCAATCTCCTCATTTACAATTGTTCCGAGATATTTAAATTTACGTACTTGATCGACTCTTTCCCTATTGATTGTAAGATTTTCTTGTTGGTGTGTTTTAGATATCACCATGAACTTAGTATTGCTTACGTTAAGAGTCAAGCCAAATTCTTCACTTTTTTCTGCGACTTTGTCAAGAAGTAATTGTAGATCTTTGAGGTTTCCAGCTAGTAGTGCAGTGTCATCAGCAAACCTAACATTGTTAATGTTTAGCCCATTCACTTTAATGCCAGCTATTTCATCTGATAGAGCTGCCTGGATTATGTCTTCTGAATATATATTAAACAATAAGGGTGAGAGGACGCAACCTTGTCTCACACCCCTCTTTATTTCTATATCATTCGATAACTCATTTTCTACCTTCACGGTTGCGGTTTGATTGTAGTAGAGGTTATATATAATGCGGATGTCTTTCTTATCAAGTGTTTTCTTTTCTAACAATTCTATGAGATGATCATGACGAACTTTGTGAAATGCTTTATTATAATCCAGGAAGCACACATATAGTGGCTGGTTAACCTCCATACATTGTTGCGCTAATATGTTAAAAGCAAACAATGCTTCTCTTATACCGAGGGAACTTCTAAAACCGAATTGTGTTTCACTTATACCTTCTTCTACTTTTTTGTATATTCGTTGGTGTATAACTTTTAGAAATATCTTTAAGGTGTGACTCATTAAGCTTATTGTACGGTGATCATTACAAGTTTTGGCATTAGCCTTTTTGGGTAATGTAACAAAGGTAGATGTCAACCAATCCCTAGGAATAATTCCCGAATTATAAATATCATTAAACAATTGTACAAATATATCTATATGGTCTATTCCTATGAGTTTCAGGATGTCATTTGGTATCTTATCCGGTCCAGGGGCTTTTCCTGTCTTTGATTTGTTGATAACATGTAATATTTCTTCTTTCGATATGCTTGGTCCTCGTTCTCCGATCATGTTATCATAAAATTTTTGATCTTTTCTTGTATCTTCAAATAGTTCTTTGACATATTCTGTCCACCTGTCCAGTTTACCTTTAACATCAGGAATTATTTTGTCATTTTTATCTAACAATAAACTTGTACTTTTCTTTTTATTAAGTCCAGCTAAATCATTAACTTTTTTGTGTAAGTTGAAACTATCATGTCTTGTTTCATAACTCTCAATTTCAGAGCATTGTTCCTTGTACCATTCTTCTTTTGCTCGCCGTGTTTCTTTTCGTATTTCTGCATGTAATCTTTTATACTCACTTTCATCTCTATTTTTAAGTATTCTTCTTTGTTCCATCAATTGTAATATCTTCTCTGTCATCCACTTCTTTTTCATGTTGTCGTGTTTGGTCGCCATTGTGTTTTTACATGCATTATTTAATGTGTCTTTTATAAGTTCCCATTTGCCATCAATGTCTTCTGTTTGATTATTCTTTATCCTAACTAATTCCTTATTAATCTCTTCAGAAGTCTTTTGTTTAGTCAAGGGGTCTCTTAGAATAGTTGTATTTATATAGTCCTTCTTTTGTTTCTTTTGTATGGCTTTCAGTTTCACATGGAACTTTGCTACTAAAAGGTTATGATCAGAAAACATATCAGCTCCTGGATATGTTTTCACACCATGAATAGAATTTTTGTACCTCTTGTTTATAAGTATGAAATCAATTTGATTTCTGCAAACTTCTTCATTACAGTCTCTTGGTGATTTCCAAGTATAAAGTCTTCGTTTAGGGAGTTTAAAAAATGTGTTTGTAATAGACAGATTGTTTTCCTGGCAAAATTGTGACAGCAAATCTCCTCTTTCATTTCTTGTTCCTAAACCAAAAGGTCCAATAAGATCACCTTCACTTCCTTCACCTATTTTGGCATTAAAATCTCCCATGATGATAATAATGTCTCTGCTTTTTGAGGTTCCTATTGCTTGTGTTAATTCTTCATAAAATTTTCCTATTTCTTCTTGGTCTTTGTCGGCTGTTGGAGCATAGATTTGGATTAAATTAATATTTGTTTGTTTCGTTTGTAAATGTAGACTGATTATCTGAGATTGGTAAAATGCTTTTGACAGATTTACTAGCATACTCATCTAAAATTATTCCTACCCCATTCCTGTGCTGGCTATCAGAATTTCCCGAGTAATATACTTTCATGTTGTCAATGGTCATTTCTCCTGAGTCAGGCCATCTTGTTTCACTTACACCCAAAATGTTAATTTTTAGGCGTTTCATTTCTTGTATAACATTATTTACTTTGCCTGGTTGGTATAATGATCTTACATTCCAAGTTGCTATTGTTGCATTATTTTTGTATTTACTTGTGGCATTGTTCAAGGCTCTCCCCCCCAGAGATCCGAGTGGGGGAGTTGAAACTCCGGATAATTTGACATTGAACCCTGCCATGATGAGTTTTCCTGGGGATATCCATTGGATCTTTAATGCTGTGGTTTCCCGTTGCCTTCAGCATCCTATGCCGTTGACCACCCTTGGTGATTCTTCCGTCTTTAGGAGTGATTTCTCACTCCAAGGACAAGAGGGTGCCCTTGCTCTACCAGCTCATCCGCCCTCTAGAAGGTCGTTGACTTAGTAGAGGGTTCTCCTTATCCCGGGAGAAACTCGGTCGCCAGAGCCTCGTTAGCGTAGCAGGGGATACCACGTGCCGGAGAGGTTGACATTTGTGTGGGAGAGGCTATTGGTGACGCATCCCACACCTTACACCTGTACATTAATAAACGAAAAAAGGGGAACACAAACAGTACATGTGTACAAAGTCTAAACCGTTACTTAACTTAATGGTGTAACCTCCACCTCACACCGGCCTATGTTCGATGGGTCATGACCCGCCATAAACTGCAGCTACCAAGGTGTAGTTATCTACGCCGAAACCTAGTTTAACACTAGGTGCTTTTTCGCAATCGAGGCGAGTTTCTAGTTTTTTTTCATATATTAACCAACGATTGGTGACGCGCTGCGATGTTGAAGGTTCTTAAATTGTGTGTGATGGCCTTAGGTTAGTTAGGTTTAAGTAGTTCTAAGTTCTAGGGGACTGATGACCTCAGAAGTTAAGTCCCATAGTGCTCAGAGCCATTTTTTTGCACTTATAGATGCTTGCACCATAACTTACATATGTGCGAATTTGTAAGCTGATCATTATACAATTCTTCTCAGATTACCTTCATTATAGCGCAACATGTAACATTGCACCCACCCTGCAATTCGACCAACATCATGATGCTTCATGAGATCGAAATTAGGCGTCTATGCAAATGGTTACTATTGCAATTCTCCGTCACGTAGAGCGGCCACCGGTGTGCAGTAGTATTCTTGGCGTTTGGTGTTGTTACCAGGCCAGGCAGGGTATATTAGGATGCGAATAGAGTCACGCGTTGAGTGTGATCGCAGTGGAGGACAGAGCGATATCCCGAACACTTACGAGTCAGCATAATCAGCAGCTTAAATCTAACTAGCCTAAGGATATCCGCAGCTCGTGGTCTTACGGTAGCGTTCTTGCTTCCCGCGCGCGGGGTTCCAGGTTCGATTCCCGACTGGGTCAGGGATTTTTTCCCTGCCTCGAGATGACTGGGTACTGTTGTGTCGTCTTCATCACCATCATTCATCCCCATTACGGTCGGAGGAAGACAATGGCAAACCACCTCCTCTAGGACCTTGCCTAGTACGGCGGTGCGGGTCCCCCGCATCGTCCCCTACGCTCCTCAGAGTATGGGACCTGATTCATCATCATCAATCAGCAGCTCACAAAGTTTGAACGGAGCAACATTTTGGGTCTCCTTTTGTCAGGCTGGTCAAATCTTGCAATATTCAAATCTCAGCCATTTTCACATGTGACGGTAGCTCGATGTCGGACTGCATGGGAACGTGAAGGTAGTGAAGTGGAACAAACGATGTACAGTTTGTGAGATACATAGGCGAGCGAGTGTGCCGGGACTTATCCCAGTTCACTGCTAGTAGCACCACGTCACCTTAATGCGTCTGCGCGTAGCGCACAAGTATTGTACCACAATTAAATATAAAATTAAAAGCCCAAATTTCTTTTTCAATCGTTATCAACATGTACTTTAATGTGATAAAGGTTTAAATGTCTCTAAGCCCTATGTGACTTAACATCTGAGGTCATCAGTCCCCTAGGCTTAGTACTACTTAAATCTAACTAGCCTAAGGACATCACCCACATCCATGTCCGAGGTAGGGATCGAACCTGCGACCGTAGCAGCAGCGCAGTTCCGGACTGAAGCGCCTAGAACCGCTCGGCCACAGCGGCGGGCCTTAAATGTCAAGTCTTGAAGTAATTAAATCAATAGTTTTCATAAAAACACCGTTTTAAGAAAGAAAAGTGGCACTAAATAATAAAGCTATAAAGCCAGAATTTAGTCATAATGTGCCAATGCATGTCAATAATAAATGGTGCAAGATTCAACAGGATAGAATAAACGTTATAGTAGGGAATCCACGTTTGTAAGAAAAATTGAAGGCGCTAAATATTACACTTAAAAATGTAAAAATTTGTATGATGCTTCAGTTCAACCTAAGAATAATAACTAAGAGACCACGTTAAGCTACCTCTGTTTTCGAATAATTTAATGAAAACCAGATTTGTAACTAAATCATACCCATTTGTAGTAAATTAAGTTCCCGTAATGTTAATGCTAGAAAAATTTGGTTACAGTTCATTAGAAAACTTATTAAGTCATAGAACTATAACAAATTTTAGGACCGAAATATTCTCGTAATTTTAATGCTAGAAAAATTTGGTTACAGCACATGAGAAAACTTATTAAGTAATAGAGCTTTAACAAATTTTAGGACCGAAATATTAATAACAACAAATACAAGGTCTTTTAAAGTTATAGTTCAGAGGTAACGATCTACTGTTAGCTCCACTATAAAGATTCTAGAAGGCAAAGCTGAAACCTTTTTTGTAATTTCAAACAACTTACCAGAATTATGTAAATTTAGGAAGATTCTAAATTAATTCATAACTTGGTTATTAAAGATTATGTGTGCGAGAAGGTGGTCGTTGTGAGGCTGCTGCCGTGTGCATAAGGCAGTTGACAGCAGATGTTAACTTGGCTGTCCGCTGCGGCGCATATATCAATACAGCCCGAGAGGCAGGAAGAAGGTTCACTTCGCACTCAGCCACTATAAGATCTGTGTCTGTTAAACGCCGGATTGCGCTCTGCCTCGCATGACGTCAGAGACGGACTGTGACAAAATGCGTATTTTCCGTAATAGCTGATAGTGAACTCGCGCGGAGTGTACATCGTCCTGGACCGCTTAGATCTGTGCTAAAGTACCTGTTAGTGTGCCGTCCGTGATAATTCTTCAAATGCGCGTGGCAAGTGGAGGCTATTATTTCTACTTTTGTGGCGAGCATTTATTTACAATATTTATTGGAGTAATAGAACTCAGGGCGAAAGACAATTTGGTAGGAACGTACCATAGAGGTTGCCTCTGAACTGATAATAGTGCTGTTTACGATAGAAAGATTTACAGTCAATTGAACATAGTGACTTGCAAATTGTTGTGCGTGAGATAGTTTACTAAATATAAATATGAACTGGAACTCTATACCTTCATTTATAATCGTAGTCCTGATCCCATTAAGCAGAAATGGAATTAAAACATTTCTTTCTTTGGGCTGGACAAGAATGTGGACATGCAGACTGGAAACTATTGTCAGAATGTTCTCCATCGCTTTCTGGCTGACCACAAAAGTAGTTGCCAGGCTCGCATGAGAAAGACGGCGAACTACAAACACTAACTAACTACATAAACTAACAACAAAACACGTTACAAATTGTACCCACCGCCCCACAGTAGGCATACTTGGGGTCAGGGTTCCTCTAGACCGTCACAGGACAGCATCACCGTACAATGCACCTGTAAGTAGGCTGTTTATGTTTTCTTATTGGCAACGTTACATAGCGCTCTGTATGAAAATCACTGGCTGTGCTGTGTGCAGTCTGTGGCTAGTTTGCATTGTTGTCTGCCATTGTAGTGTTGGGCAGCTGGATGTGAACAGCGTGTAGCGTTGCGCAGTTGGAGGTGAGCCACCAGCAGTAGTGGATGTCGGGAGAGAGATGGCGGGGTTTTGAAATTTGTAAGACTGGATGTCATGAATTGCTATATATATTATGACTATTGAGGTAAATACATTGTTTCTTCTCTATTAAAATCTTTCATTTGCTAACTATGCCTATCAGCAATTAGTGCCTTCCGTAGTTTGAATCTTTCATTTAGCTGGCAGTAGTGGCGCTCGCTGTATTGCAGTAGTTCGAGTAATGAAGATTTTTGTGAGGTAAGTGATTTGTGAAAGGTATAGGTTAATGTTAGTCAGGGCCATTCTTTTGTTGGGATTATTGAAAGTCAGACTGCGTTGCACTAAAAAAAATATTGTGTGACAGTTTAAGCACAGTCATGTATAATTGTTCAAAGGGGACGTTTCATATGGCGACCCTGCCAGGATACCTCACTGGAATCTTCTGATTTTTTTCTTGTAGTTTGTGTAATTAGTGTAGCTTTAGTTTATTGCTAGTGCGTAATTGTAGAGAGAATCTCCTTTGTGGTGCAGTCTTTCATTGTTGTACAGTAAAACAGTTGCAGCATGCATGTAAATTTGCACCAAGTATTTCGCATCTCCGCTTGCAATTAACTAGATATTTTTTTCAGTGCTATGTTAATGTGTTCTCTTATTTTTGCTCTTCAAACTGTGCTTTTCTGTGTTATTGTGTGAAATATTGTGACAATAATGGCGTGTGAAAAACGTAACACTAGGCTCCAAAGTAAAATGAGAAATAATAGTGACGACGAGCGTAGCTTATCAGCACCACTGTGTAATGAATTAACAGACATTCAAAGTAGTAATTTGGTAATTGTGCATAGGGAAATGGAGCGGTCGGCAAATAATGGTGTAGACAGTGAAACAATTAGTGAACAGGGAAGCATTATTGATCGATCGGTCGGCAACAGCACGCCTCAGGATTCCGAAATGACAGGACACAATATTGCAAATACTGTAGACTCAGGTTTTGGGTTCTCACCGTTTTCTCAAATGAGTCAAGACACATTTTCTGCTTGTCAAAATGTGAATGTTGCCAGTGCAAATTCACTGCCGAAAAGCACTGAAGAACATGTTTCAGACACCAGTGCATTGTTATTACAGTTAATGCAACAAATTGTACAAAGGCTACAAAAGTTAGACACAATGGAACAAAATCTTCAAAAGTTAGACCCAATGCTTGAACAAAATCAGAAGCAAATGGGACAAAATCTTCAAAAGTTAGATGCAATGGAACAAAATCTTCACACCATGCTTGAACAAACACATGAAGATTTAACTACTGAGTTACATAAAATCGAATCGAAATGTCAAAAAGTCTGTAACGACGTAAAAACACGAATTTGTGAGCATTTCCAACCTATTTTTTCGCGTCATGAAAATGCATTACAGAATCACGAAGCAGCCATAAAGGAACTGCAAACTATTGTTCATGAAAATCACGACATCTTGCAAGCTAAAATTGACTCAGCTGCATCTACCGATTCGGTTATGCAGCTTGCAAAAACTCAGGAAAACTTAAAAGACACAGTAGATACGATTTCAACACAAATGGACACTCTGAAACTTGGTTCAGAAAAACACACAGAGGAAATAATTTCACTAACGGATAAAGTAGCCGAACTTTCAGATCAGTTCATTAACTTATCTACAAAGGTAGATGATGATCTGAATGACACAAGACCTGTAGCCTTTACGGACACTGAAGAGTATGAACAAATTAGAAAATTCAAACAAAATCAAAATCAAATCAATACACAGTATAAAAGAGAAATCCGGGAAGTACAAGATCAGTTGGCACAAGTAATACAAGAATTACATATTTCAGAGGACACACACGCTCCAGTGATCCTCAGGGGGGTACACGTTTACTTTGTGTACCATGTGTTTGGCAAGCACAAGGAGCCTTAGCTAATATGGTATTTGCTTATACAACTTTACACATCGGTACCATATTTCTCTAACACACAAATTACACAGCTATCTGATCATTTAACTGAGAGATAAACATTTTTTTTACTACATCAGTGAGACATGTTTACGCAATTACACAGTTCGGTAACTTCACACTTATGAAATTGTATTTTGTCTGTACTTTATGAACTGTTCATATTTTTCGGAAGCATTGTGATACTATGAGAGCTTTGAACGATGTATTTGGTATGAGATCATGATTTTTAAAGTATGTTGGAGGTAGATGACACTGTTGAAATGAGCAGAGGTTTTTTATTTAGGTTTTGACATTATTTCAGAAAGCTACGACATTTTTGAGATTTGGCTGAGGTGTTATGATGTTATGATTATGATGACAATGTGTATTAAGCTGTTGAGGTATGTTTATGATTAATAAGCTGATATTATATGAGGAATTTGATTATGCTATGTACTTATTATGATGAAATATTGAAGAAGTGTCGAAAAATATGTATATGTGTAATAAGATAATGAATAATGAGTAGTGGTTAGGGACTCTGACTTGTGACAAAGGATGTTGGAAACCTAGAATCATAGTTTAAGAGTTATGAAATGTGTGTAAATGTACGAATATTTCACAATGCCAACTAAAACTTTTTGAACACTGTTATATTCATAGAATTTTGTTTCTACACATTTGCAACGCAAATTCTCGACCCATGAAATTTTGTATATGAGACTGCCACTGTAGTGCAAACTGGTGTTGTAAATATTTTGGTAAGAAAGTTAAGTGACCTTCACATAATGCGTCGTAGGCACGACGCATTACGTGGGTAGCTGTGCGACAGTCGCCTGGAAAAAAGCCATTAGTGTGTGCCTTTCAGAGGCACAGGTGGAGAAGAAAAAAAAAAAGGCCATTATCCTCGCTATTGACATTCCTTTGTAGAAAGCATTGTAAAGACGACACCCTCAAACTTGAAAACATGATTACACTGTAGAGTTCTTAATTTATGATATTTACTGAAGTGAAATGATGAGAAACATTTCATGTCTACTGTCTTGCTAGTTGGAAGATTGTTTACTGCATTATGAAATGCCATATGGCTAGTGAATGACGTTTCACGCCTTCCTTTGCCTATTTTGTTTAATATCTAGTTCCTAGGTGCACTGCAGCATTGGTTAAAATAAAATTTTGTAGATGTACTAATATAAATATTTTATGCCTACATATCCAGTAAATAATAACTTTACAAGCTACTTCAAAAAAACGAGGGAGCACAAAAAGACATTTCCCTTCACAGGAATTGCATAAATAATTTCTTAACTATTTGGTAACTTGTCTGCTAGAGTAAGTAATCGTGATGCATCACTCTAGTGTTAAGATGTGACATAGGTATTAAACATGGCCATTTTTACTGTAATATTTTTTTCTGCTTGAGCTTTCTCATGTTTAGATATAAGTTATTGCATTTGCTGCAGCTGTTTGCCAGGCATAGTGCTACTAAATTTCACTTTGTATTACTCTGTTAAGCTAGTTTTACTACTGATTTATTTTTCTTGTTGCTGCACATTGGCTCATATTAGTTGTAATGTTGTATTGCTTGGGAAATTTAGATTTACTACAGCTTGCTTTGACAATTTCCATTTTTTTATTGCTGTTTGTATTAATTGTTTTATGCTGCTGCATTGCCTCGTCCCTTAGTTTAGCATCTGAGCTCAGTAGATTTAAGTTAGCTTAAGAGAGGGTAGACTATATAAGAGAATGAGTTGCGATGAATTGGAAGAAATGCATTGAGAAGTTTTACAAAAAAAGTACAGAAAGCAGGTATAGATAGCACTTTTTGAAATAATGAAGAATGAAGGGAGATCTCCAAGAAGTAAAGAAAGTTTTGTTTGCAAGATACTGCAGTAAAACAAACCCTGTCCTTTCCCTTTCTGTTATTCCACTATGTGTTTGTGTACTCTTGTATATTTGTGTTCTTCCTGTCTTTATGTGTTTAGCTGACGAGAGTTATGTTGTAGAAATTTTCTAATACTATGTTATTTACTTTGTAAAGATGTTTAGACATTATTTATTCTATTTTGTTTTAAAGCTCATGTGTGAAGTTGATGTTTCAAAAGTTATTCTGATCTTTATGCATGTACTTATGTCATAATTCCTGTAACACTGATGTATCTGTTTATTTCTATTCTTTTGTAAAGCCTGTACTACTACAGATTTATCTGTATTGTTATGTTCTTTAATGATGTATTTTGTACCTTTGTAATTGTATTCTTATGTTATAAAATTGTAATTGACACCAGTTCATCATATTATTAACTTGTAAGTTCCATTTCACTGCACACGTTTCTGTGGTCATAGTATATGGACAATATGTGAGAAGTAGGGACTGTTAGTGTTTGCACGTGTGTTAATAATTCTGCAAGGGACTGGATAACAGCATTGCTGGTTCTAAGGACATTTCAGAAAATTTTTGTGAGTGCATAAGTGGTGTTTTATGGACTTGCTATATTCTCCGCAAGACTATTCAATGGTGATTGTGCACCTGCACAGTCACAACAGATGGCTGCTGGCCATCTCTACAAGGACTACAGTGGGTCTGCATCTTTGATGACCCACCAATACCATTATTTCTACAAGGACTACAGTGGGTCTACACCTTTGCTGACTCACCAATACCATTATTTCTACAAGGACTGCAGTGGGTCTGCACCTCTGGTGGTCCACCAATACCACAATCTCTACCAGGACTACAGAGGGTCTGCACCTCTGGTGGCCCACCAATACCGTAATCTTTACCAGGACTACAGTGGGTCTACTCTGTGATGACCTTCCTACCAATATTCTTCAAACCTTCGAATGACTCTGCTGTGGGTTTGCTCTGTTGTGGCCCATTACTGTCTGCATGTCGAGAGTCACCACTGTCTTTCCTTTGGAAGGACAACACTACTTCTTCAAGACTGCATGGAAATCCACTACTTCCGTGTGCATTTTCTTTTACTGCTCAGACTTTGAGAAAAACACTGCAATTTTACTGTGATGAATGATCAGGACTGTCTTTATGGACTGTGAGAAAATTTTAGCTTTTGACCAACATTGTATCAATAAGTGTGTGCATTTGATACCTTTGTTATTGTAATTATGAAAAATTTTATCCAATTATTACTGGCCACTGCCCAAAACAATTTGTAAAATTTTTTGTGGGGAGCATGGGGGCTATGTAAGTAGGCTGTTTATGTTTTCTTATTGGTAACGCCACGTAGCGCTCTGTATGAAAATCACTGGCTGTGCTGTGTGCAGTCTGTGGCTAGTTTGCATTGTTGTCTGCCATTGTAGTGTTGGGCGGCTGGATGTGAACAGCGTGTAGCGTTGCGCAGTTGGAGGTGAGCCGCCAGCGGTGGTGGATGTGGGGAGAGAGATGGCGGAGTTTTGAAATTTGTAAGACTGGATGTCATGAATTGCTATATATATTATGACTATTGAGGTAAATACATTGTTTCTTCTCTATTAAAATCTTTCATTTGCTAACTATGCCTATCAGTAGTTAGTGCCTTCCGTAGTTTGAATCTTTTATTTAGCTGGCAGTAGTGGCACTCGCTGTATTGCAGAAGTTCGAGTAACGAAGATTTTTGTGAGGTAAGTGATTTGTGAAAGGTATAGGTTAATGTTAGTCAGGGCCATTCTTTTGTAGGGATTATTGAAAGTCAGATTGCGTTGCGCTAAAAAATATTGTGTGTCAGATTAAGCACAGTCATGTATAATTGTTCAAAGGGGACGTTTCACACCTAGCACATTATACACTCCTGGCCATTAAATTTGCTACACCACGAAGATGACGTGCTGCAGACGCGAAATTTAACCGACAGGAAAAAGATGCTGGGATATGCAAATGATTAGTTTTTCAGAGCATTCACAAAAGGTTGGCGCCGGCGGCAACACCTACAACGTGCTGACATGAGAAAAGTTTCCGACCGATTTCTTATACACAAACAGCAGTTGACCGGCGTTGCCTGGTGAAACGTTGTTGTGATGCCTCGTGTAAGAAGGAGAAATGTGTACCATCACGTTTCAGACTTCGATAAAGGTCGGATTGTAGCCTATCGCGATTGCGGTTTATAGTATCGCGACATTGCTGCTCGCGTTGATCGAGATCCAGTGACTGTTAGCAGAATATGGAATCGGTGGGTTCAGGAGGGTAATACGGATCCCAACGGCCTGGTATCACTAGCAGTCGAGATGACAGGCATCTTATCGGCATGGCTGTAACGGATCGTGCAGCCACATCGCGATCCCTGAGTCAACAGATGGGGACGTTTGCAAGACAACAACCATATGCACGAATAGTTCGACGACGTTTGCAGCAGCATGGACTATCAGCTCGGAGACCATGGCTGCGATTACCCTTGACGCTGCATCAAAGACAGGAGCGCCTGCGATGGTGTACTCAGCGACGAACCTGGGTGCACGAATGGCAAAACGGCATTTTTTCGGATGAATCTGGGTTCTATTTACAGCATCTTAATGGTCGCATCCGTGTTTGGCGACATCGCGGTGAACGCACATTGGAAGCGTGTATTCGTCATCGCCATACTGGCGTATCACCCGGTGTGAAGGTATGGGGTGCCATTGGTTACACGTCTCGGTCACCTCTTGTTCGCATTGAGGGCACTTTGAAAAGTGGACGTTACATTTCAGATGTGTCACGACCCGTGGTTCTACCCTTCATTCGATCCCTGCGAAACCCTACATTTCAGCAGGATAATGCACGACCGTATGTAACAGGTCCTGTACGGGCCCTTCTGGGTACAGAAAATGTTCGACTGCTGCCCTGACCAGAACATTCTCCAGATGTCTCACCAATTGAAAACGTCTGGTCAATGGTGGCCGAGCAACTGGCTCGTCACAATACGTGTTGAAGCTGCATGGGCAGCTGTACCTGTACACGCCATCGAAACTCTGTTTGACTCAATGTCCAGGCGTATCAAGGGCGTTATTACGGACAGAGGTGGTTGTTCTGGGTACTGATTTCTCAGGATCTATGCACTCAAATTGCTTGAAAATGTAATGACATGTCAGTATAATACAGGGTGATTCAAAAAGAATACCACAACTTTAAAAATA